>NW_015090967.1:736119-808742 GCF_001431845.1 Calidris pugnax | reverse complement strand
AAAAAAAAAAAGCTGAGGTTTATGTTAGAAGAAATTAAGGTTAATGATCATTGGCTCATTTTCATATTCCGTGGGTGTGGATGGAGGAGTAATCAGTGCAGGTGGCCTTGCCAGTTGGGAGTTTCTCTTTGTCATCAAGAAAATAAGGAGAGTGCAGGGATTGAATTACCACAACTATTTCAGGGCTAAACATATTTTGTTTCCCCGTTGGCTTTGGTTTAAGGACAGAAAGCTGACATTAATTTTATCCAAAAGAAAAGCACAGTTAATTCTCTATGTATTCTGAGATAATTTTACTGAATGTGTAAGAATCTGTGCTTGTTCAAATGTATGTCTAGTGTAATCTTACCAATAATTTTCCATATAACACACTGAAAAGTAAAGTCTTTTTATTAATTTGCTCTGACAATTTATGTCTCTGTGCCCAATTACCACTCACTTTATTGAATGTTTAAGAGCTGCTTATTAAAATATGTGCTCCAACTGCTCCAGTTGGCTTCCCACATACCTGTTATTACATGCAAAGGTGCTCCCTTCTAAACTTTTAGAGGATGTACAGAATTGAAGGAGTTCTGTTCAGTTTGAAAGGAAGTGGTGGATTTGGTTAACGAAGTGTATGCTGGCCCTGAAAGGATATCTAGTGTGCATTCATATCTCAGCCATAGAAAAGCTGGTTTTTAAAGAAAAATGGTTTTGAGAAAGAATAATGAAATGGCAAATAATTCAGGCAAACAACTCCCTGGTAAATCCCACTTAGAACTCTTCTACATCAATGATGTTTCGTGTCTGTTGTTACTGGAACTGATTATGGTCAAGAGATTTCAATTTAGAATACAGAAAAGTCAGAAATAAAAGTCAATGGGAGTCTGTAAAAGGTATCGAGTAGGAGGGAAAACAGTAGTCAGAGTGTTTTGAATTGTGTGTGTGTGTGTTTCTGACACAGGCGTTTGCCCATCCGTGCTGCATCGTGTTTGACTAGGAGGAGAATATTACTACCAAATAGGTAGTTTTGATTTCAGAACATGAGGCAGCCAGCAGCAGTGACTGTTATTTTAGCACTAAAACTGTGCGGATGTTAAATTATAGGTAATGTAGTTCTAGTTAAAATAAAGGCTTAGGACTACTGTGTGTACTCATTGTTGCAGGGTTTCTTTTTTAATGAAGCTGATAGCAATCCCCCACTCACACTTTTACAGGAACAGCAGTTATTTAGCTTTGCAAAAGATGCAGGGTTACAGATTTAGTTGCTATTACTCAAAATAAAATATTACAGCATGAGGAAGTTTAACTGGTAGAATTGGGGGCTGGATTTTGGTTCCCTTGGTCCTCTGAGGTAAGAGTCAACATGCAGCTGAATATTCATGAGGCATTCATTAATATGAATAGTTGGTCTGCTGCTGCACCTTTCCATGGTTTATTAATAACTTATGGACAGACCACTCCCAAGCATACAGAGGGCAAGAATACTTTAATGATTGCAGCATTCTCTCAGAAAAAAGAATGAGATGGTTCATTTCAGCAGCACCATTTCCAGTGCTGTAGTTAAGGTATCAGTAGCACACTGTACTTAAGGTTGTATCGGTAACACTTGAACTATAAATCCCGTTTTTGTTCAGGGTTATAAGTTGTGTGTGAAACTTTGTTCAAGGCTGAAACATGACATAAAGAAATACCTGCCTTGAAGCAAATATCTTCTGGCTCAATCTTTTAGCATATCCTTTTATCTTTTCTTATTTTAAGTCAATGAAGAGAGGGAAAATAAAATGAATGTTACCATTTCAAGGCTTTCTTCTTCCTTGCTGATGAAACTCAAAATGAGCTTAAATTAAAAACAAAAATGTTGGCATATTATCAGTCCATATCATAGTCTGGGTGTTTCTGGCATTGAAAAGTAATGTTCGTTACTCATGTAAAAAGAAATTTTTAAAAACTCGGCTTGTATTAAGAAGTCTTACTGTTGATAGACGATTAGAATTACGATCCATAGATAATCTCACTAGAGAGGGCGAAAGATATGGGAAAGATGCTGAATTAGAATAAAAATGAGACTTTTTAAAAAACAGTATTCTTCTACTCTGACATGTATTTAACCTTGGGTATATAATTTGTTAATGTTTTTGAGATGCTCACAGTATACCACCCAATGAGATTATGTAATCATAGTCTGTAAACACTATCTACACTAAAAACATACCATGCTTTCTTTCATCATTAACTAATCAGCTAGGAGCTTAATACTTTCTCAAGAAAAAGTGCATGCCATGTTATTTCACTGTTATCCATAATAATGCAGCTTGTGTCATTTCAGAGGAGTAGCCAATTTTACTTTGTATGTTACACGTTCACTCTAAGTAACTTCAGCTATTGAGGCAGTGTTGTGAAGCCCCCATTAAATTGAGGGTTGACGATGTACACTCTTGTTATGTTTTAAATACACATAATTACATCCCATGGCTTGTGCTGAGCCTAGTCAGAGAGTAGACAGTCCTTTTTTTTTTTCCTTCTTCCTTCTCTTTCTGTGTAGATGTCTTGTAAAATTTTAATCCTGAAAGTCTGCTAATGTAATGAAAAACAGAATCATGATAGAACTGAAGAAATTTTACCCATTAATCACTATCCAACAAGAGTAGGGAAAAATATTAAAGAATTATAAGAAATTTTGTTGGTTTTCTTTTTTTTTACACCCAGCTTTTAGCCTTGATAACAGAGGAGCATTAGCATTTGGTGGAAGAGACTGTGTGTTTTTTCATAAGCTTTTAATTTTTTTTTAGTATGTAGCATACTACCCTCCAATGAAGTCTCCCCTGTGACTGTAATTTTTCTTTTGTGATTAAAAGTACTGAATTACCCTGGATCAGGGGATTACTAGTTAGATACAGAGTCTTTCTGCTTTAGGTCACCAGTTTGAATTCAGTCCAGGCCATCATCAGACTGCTGTTAACATCTGAGGGCAGCATGGCATTCTCAGTCCAATTCCCAGTAGGCACATTTTTTTCTCTTCTTCCATTCTCTGGCCTTTCTCTTCTGGGTTGAGCTCCTTGTGTTGGGCAATCATCCTGCCAAATTTAAGCGAGTTCCATCATCCACACTTGGATCCAGTTTTCCCTCACCTAGGAACAATTCGTCCACAGTCACTTCTTTTATGTTACTTACTCGGGTGTGACATTACCATCACCACCATCAGTGATGTGCCCTTTTTAATGTTTCAGGACACTGTGGAGTAGACAGATACATGCCTCAAAAAAAAATTAAAAAGGAAACAAAAAAAATCCCCTAAAATAAACAAAAAATCCTCCCTCCCGCCTTCTTCCCTCCCTCCTCTTCTCCCCCAAACACAGCTGTGTTGTGTAGGGTTTTATGGATTAAATGCTTGGCAGAGGTGCTGGAGTTGATAGGATTTCAGTTTACAGTGAGGCAGCCTCATCCACAGAACTCACTTAATTTCATTAGGCTGTCAGACCCTGGGCCGGCTACCCTTCTGGTTGTTCTTATCTCTCGGGGAAGATGAGAGGGGTGAAGTTAAAATTAATATCCCAAGGGGAAGCTGTGATGGGGTGAAGTTAAAATTAACAGGTTTTTGTATGGGGCATGGGAATACTTCCATTTGGATGCTTGTACAATCATGGGAAGCCATGGAGAAGCTTTCTGCATCTTTGTGAAAAAATAAGCACGAAGACTTCTGGATGATGTTGGCATAGGGCCATCCACTGCAGCCTTTTTATGGATATGACCAGTATATTATGTGGCTGTATCTCTGTATTTGGGTACAGTAAGGAAATAAAAATAAATAAATACATTGGCTAAATTGTCAGTAATCACAGCAGGCAGCTGAAGGATGAAATGAGCCATTGAGGGTAAGCTACTTCTTCAACCGTGAAGTTGACCTCCCTAGGTCAGGGTTATGACATGCTGGTAGACGGAACAGTGTATAGAAGCTTTACTGCAGCTACCTGTGGTGGTAGCAAAAAGGGGACTTGCAGTTCTGGGGTTGCCTCTTCGTCTTTTCTATGAGCATTACATTTTCCCTTTACAATTACAGACCTTTTTTAAGTGTTAATGTAATTAATTTAAAAAATCAGCAAATTATTATTGGAAATGTTTTGTATAAGTCTACAAAGTTGTCCTGGTTTGAGGTAAAACAGAACTAATTTTCTGTTCAGTAATTTTACTTTTTTAGCTGGGCCTCTTCTAACGAACTAAACTCTGAAATGAACAGCATATTGTTCAGAAACTGTTCACTCTCACAGTGATAAGACCTGATTATACCAAGGAATGGTATGCAGAGAGGCTCCTGCTTATACTTATTGCTATAACAACCAAGGTCAGGTAAATTTGTTATTTGCCCTGTTGGAGGGTCGGAAGCGGAAAAGCGTAGAGGGGTCACACCTGTGGGGAGGAACGGACAGGACAGGTGACCCAAAACTGACCAACAGGGTATTCCATCCCATCTGTCCCATGTTCAGTATAAAAGCTGAGGGATCAAAGGGTCAACTCTCTTCCTTCAATGGCCGACCTCCAAGGAGGACCCTGTCTGTTCATCTGCCTTTGATCCCAATCCGAGCATTCCTGACTCCAGATCTGGAATCTGGCTCCTGTCCATCACTGAGTCCGGCCTGGGACTTTCCCCTGCGCCGGCCGGTGACGTGATCGTCATCCTGGGAGCTTGATACGGGTTTGTATATACTGTATACATTTTTTTTTAATTTTATTTTATTTTATTTTTCCTTTTTTTTTTTTCCTTTTTTTTTTTCCTTATTTCATTATTTATTTATATTTTCATTAAAGTAGTTTAGTCTTTTTCTAAACTCATAATTTTTTTTTATCCCACTCTTCCTCTCCTCTCTTTTCCTTACGGGGGGAGGGAGGGGCCATCTGTTGTTCTGGTTGGTCAATTCAGTCAAAACCACGACAAAAATATACAGTAGGGAACTAGCCCATTTTGGCAGGAGATAGGCAGGGTGATGTAATGGTCCTTTCCTTCTTTAACATTTATGATGCTAGATTTTATAACTGCTGAGTATACTTTTCCCAAAAAAGATGAAAATGTTACACCCTTCAGCATTAAAATAAATAATTTAGATCAGGACATAATTGTGCTCTCAGATCTGCATAGCAGAAATTAGCTCCATTACTCTGCTCTCCCTATGTATATGTTAACATAGATCCCTAGGCAGGGGATGGGGGGATGAGGGGCAAGTTGGTGTCTCGAGGATCTAAGAGTACATTGCCTTACATCTTACTGCTGAGTTCAGAGTTCATTCACATCACCTATAAGCAAAAGGTAGAGCTCTCAGCTTCCTGAAGTCTCTGTTTTGAGTCTCGGATACCTACTTATTCTCTTGTACATAATTTGAAACTTCCTAAATAAGTATATATCACATACATAATATTTTTTCTAAGAGTATGAGAAAGACAGAAGCTGTCCATTATAACGTTTGTCTTAACAAGATTTGTATCTGGCTTCTTCATAATGAAATGCATATAAAATAAACATATTTTTCCTAGCCTTTCCAGTTTTGAGAACTGGAAGTTGTCACACATTTTTCTATAAAATTTGCTTTGTCAGGTGTCTAAGCGTTGCACAAATATTTTGTTACATACTCTCCATTCCCTGGTATGTAGTCACATTTCTGGAGGTCACAAGTGGGAGTGGAGCAGTTTTACTTTAAATAACCAGTTTCAAAATTGCACTTGCATCACTGCAGGAGAAAAGTACATATCTAAATAGGTACTTGCACAATTAGGTAACTGCATATTTAGCAGTAATTTGCATAGGTAATGGACTTTCTTGTAAGCAAACATGGTAAGAGAAAAAGGGTGAGGAGATGGTGCCTATCTTTAAAAATTGCTGCCAGAAATGGCTCGGTTTGCTTAGTGAGTAAGATTTAGCAGGATTTGTTTGGAATACTTGAGAGATGGTAAACATACTACAAAACCATGTTAACACAAGATTATCTTATTAGACAAACCTCTTGAATTGCTTAGGAATGCTTAATTTACTAATACAAGCCAAAGCCTAACTTTATTTATTTATTGTCTTTCTCTTTTTTTTTTTTTCTCCCTCCTGATACTGTTTTAGTGGGGGGGGAGGGGGGGGGGGGGGTGGTGAGTTGGGGGGAATCTCTTTTTCTTTGAGAAAAGGCATCTTGTCCTATTTCCTTAGCACAGACATGTTACAGACAGGACTTTGGGAGAAGATAATATTGCTCTCATGCTTTCCCTCTGAGGGTGAAGGCGATTGTGCCTGGAGTTGGCCAGCCTGTGGCTGTCCACCATCTGTGTAAGGAATTCACAATCCCAGACAAAAGAAATTGGCAAAGTCTTCTTTCTGTCTGTTCTCCAGAGCCTCAAGATAGCCATAAAACACCTGGACAAAATCAGCAGGTGATGGCAAGAGAAAGAGAATGATCAGTCACAGGCATTGTTGAATCCTTTGAACATTACTTATAGCTTGGACACTGCTGTCACCAGACACAGTTTGATCTTTGGTGAGCTTTCTGGAAGTGCTTTTTTCCCTGGCTGTATGACAACAGGGGGAACCAGATAATGCTGTGGAGGCAAAGCAGAGTTTTCCCATCTTGTAATTTTTATCTCACCTTGTAACTCCATTTTTTTTTACCTGTATTTGTACTTAAATAATCATGCAGGGAAAAAGGTAGCATTTTATATTCAGAAAAAAAAAAGAAGGTGTCATATGTAACCACCCTAAGTAGCAGTGCTTAACTGTGGTCTGTGTCCCAAAATTAAAAAAATTGCTTAAAAACTGAGATCCATCACAGTCTTTCTTTTCCTTTTCATGTTGCTTTACACAAAACTTGAAACAACAACAATTTTAAAACTAAGGAATGCAGTTTTTCTCCAAGTACGTTCTTGTGTTAGCACATTCATAACAGAACTGATTTTCTTGCTTATTTATGATTTCTTAGAACTCACTATTGATCATCAGTTATGACCTTTATGTAATTGACTAGTAACACAGTACGACTCTGACACTCTGAAAAAATGCTAGCCTTTAATTTACTTCATGTTTTCTTATATTCTTTCCATACCATGTATATGGTTTTCAGCCTTTACAGACTTAAGCATAATAAAATTCATCTTGAATTTGAAAAGAGAACAAAGAAGTGCAGTGACATAGTAATATATCTAGAAGAGCATCTGTACATGGAACAGAAATACAGCCACAAGGACATGCCACCTTCGGCAGGAGAGGAAAAAGCCTCCTACCCGTTAACCTGTTGGCAATTGCAGTCTGGATTTCAGTGCATGGGTGCTTAGCATCGAGGCTGACAGTCCTGCCAGTGTCAAGGGGTTAAGTTTGTAGCTGCTGTTGTCTTGCATTCCCAAAGCGAAGTCTAAACCGTATCAAAAAGCTGCTGGATCACTTCACACTTCAGCTGTCCCCTGAATCCTTCTCCCTCCTGTTGGTGTTTTCTCTCTATTTTTCTCCTCCTCTGCCTGTGCTCCTGCAAATACAACCCCTTCTTCGCAGAGCTGGTGTCAAGCTTCAGTGAATATAGCTCTGTCTTGCTAAGTGTATTAATGCTGCACTCCACTTCAGACACGAACCTCCTTGTTCATCATAAAGCCTCTGTGTGGGTTCGGGTGTGCATGCATGAGCTGAGGTTGGTTGTTAACCCGCTGTTTTAAGGAAGACTGAATGCTGCAATTGTTCAATTCTTTCTGTAGCCCGTATTGCAGCTTGTAATCAGCTTGCGTGAACCTTCGGGAAATAAGGGTGAAGATTCCGGGGTAAAAAAATTAATTAATGAGGATTTTGTTAATTCACTGCAAGATCATTTGTGGATAACTAAAACTAAAAGAACTTGGTCTTTATTCTGCTTTCTCAGTGTGGAAAGTGTATATAGCATCCCTAGAATGCGTTACCAAAAGTGTTAATATCTTGTAACAGCAGTAATAATAATCCTTTTACTCTAGCTAATCATGTGCTAATCTGTTGGTAAGTCAAAAGTATTAGACCATTTTAAATTCATTGTGTCAGCACAGCCGAAGTAACTGGCATGGTGCTATAAACATTTGGGAGAAAAGTTCTTCAAACTAAAATAATGCTGTCATAAAGTAAAGAATTTTGCTAGTTCTACACAGCAACTCTAAGGATGTAATTAGGTTTAGGTCCTTAGTAATTAGTTAGGACAAAAGCATTTGAGTTCATACAGGAACAGAATACTGCTCCTGTTGCCTTGGTGTGTACTATTTCTGAATTGGATTTCAGTGTTTACTACTTCTCACCAAGCAGCTAGGGATAGTTCACCATCTGAAAGGTTTTTCTACTTGCTACATCTTCCTGTTAATGTGCAACTGGTGTTTGCACAAAGATACTTGTTCCTGAGGGATTTTTATGTTTGTAGGGACAACTGTATGGGGGAATTTAGCATATTTTGTTTATTTTCTTTTAATTTTGTCTTTGGTTGGGTAGCCTAAAGCAATTACCTAGGCTTTTATCCATCCTGTCACTCAAGCTTGCATCCTCACAATTTTATATTTTGGAATTTTTCTTTGTCCCTTCTGCCACTCTTATTGACAGCATGCTTCACAACATTCCCTGAAAGGCTAAATCAGATACTAACACTCTTCATAATTAGACTATTCAGATCAGACTCAATACAAATAGTGATAAAAGTTGGTAAGAATAATAATTTGTGCTCCCTCTTAGTCTTACATGAAAAGAGGTCATATATTCTATTTGGTAAAAGATTTCAATGACCACCCATGTAGCAGTGAAAATTTCCTTTTTTTTTTTTAGGTATCAGGATAGTACATACACAGGCTCATTTCCACCATCTAGAATATTTTGAGTTAGAAGTCACATTGTCAGAATAGAGATTTTCATTTTGAAAATACATTATGAGACTACTGTAAATCTAAATAAGCCTGTTACTTTGAAGTTGTTTCTATGATAACAGTTTGAAAAATTGCTTTACATGATAAATTTGAATATTCAAATTTTATTTTACGGTGAAAATTTCAAAATGTCATTTTCATTTCTTTTTACATACACCTAAATTTCTTATGTCTGCATGGAAATTTTTCATATCTTATGCACAAATGAAATTTGTGTATGACTGTGAAGATTTAGTCATATTAAATTTAGAACTACAGATGTAATTTGAGAAACTCTTCAGAAAATGCAGACCTGAAAACTAATAATTATTTTTGTGATTTCACCTGGGATAGGGATGTGTCTTTAATTTTTTTTACCTATTTTAATTTGGTTTGCGTTTCTCAGGAATTATACTTAAAATCAAGCATGGTCTTCAATAACAATAACCTCTTACAGTCATTTATGTGATTTCGTTTTCTTTGTATCTTATGTGGAGTATTGGATTTTTTCCTCACTATTTTAGTACCAAATCTAGCAGTCTGGCTTACTGTTTATTTTTCCTTTAGCAATCCACTTCAGCTACAGAGCTGAGTTTTATTAGTGAAAGACTTGTTCTATAACAGAAAATACTGTGGTTACACTTGTATTGTGGTGTCTGAGGGTCAACTGAAATATGATTGCAATGCAGAGAGAGAAAAACGGTGGACATGGAAGAAGTATTTTCACGTACGAAAAATAGTACTACTTTACTCTTCTGTGTTAAAATCTAGAAGTGCGTGTATAAAGTCTACATCAGTGCACTTTTCCCCCAAATGCCTTCACAGTCTGCTGTTGCAGTTGGATGCTGTGTGTGTGCTCTTTAGTGTTGGTCAGCAAACTCTGCTTCCTGACATTTATGATTTGTAACCTTTTAATTTCTATCTTGTGATATTTTTGTCCTGAGTGAACAAAGCAAAGTGTCCTATGCTCAGCCTGAAAGGGCCGCAGGTTACAGCTGACCTCAAGCAAAGATTGGGGAATCCTCTCATCATTGCTACGTAATCTTGGAGACCTGTGTTCTCTGATTATACTGCACCAGATAATAGTATGTATTTTGCCTATGGCATGGATTTGTTTTGACTCATAATAGCAAACAGAACACCCAACTTGTACACTGTGCTTTACATTTGTAAGTTTTGAAGCACTATGAGGTCAGTTTTATTATTCTTATTTCCAGAGGGGAAATTGAGGCAAAGGAGAAGGAAAGTGACTTGCCCAATGTAATAGTGGTGGACTGTGTCAGGCATTATCCTTTCTGAAGCCTACAGTAAAAGAAATTGGCCGAGAGCTTTCAGATTTCTCTCTGGTTGCTGTTCAGAGGTAACATTTAGATCTGGAGCTTGTCGGTTCCCGGGCAAAGGAAGAAGATCATCTGAATCTACTTTGTTAAGCAGTTTGGTTAAACCGTGATAAAGCTGTGTGTGAATGTCCTTATTCAGAAAGCGAGTGGCCTGAAGTACTTTCCTTTCATGTGTAGAGTTGCAATCCCCCATCTCTCAGCATTGTTCGTTCACTTGACTAAAAGAGACTGCTGATGGATCCAGATCGCTTCCTCCCCGGCCCCCCTCCTCACCCTCACCCTCCCTCCCCCCTATGCATACCTCGGCGCTCTCCGTTGTGTGAGAGCTTGGGATCTCCTTTCAGCTTAAGCATGTTATGTTGCTTAGATCACCCATGCATTTTTAAAAGCAGCATTTATTTAAGGGATATGGAATTGTGTATTTATATAAGAATGTGAGTTCAAACCCGTGTTTCATCTGAGAGAGACACAGAGCATCCCCTGGGCTAGGTAGTTAGGTGACTTGTGCAACGGTGGCCTTGATCTCAAACTCTTGTGTGTGTGAAGTAATGGAAAATCGTTAGTTACAGGAGTGGCTCAGCGGAGTGTTATACCAGGAGGTGAATGTTTGCAGTATCAGGGCTTCAGTTTGTAAAACATTAAATAAATGTACTGTGCTATATAAATATTTTTCAGTCGTTGTTATTCCAGATTGACTCATGCCGCTCTTCAAGCGTCCCATAAACAGCTCTGAACGGAGCGATGGTCGGTAGATGATGAACATGAGGCATCTTGCCATAGAGGTTGAGATGCTTCTCCTACCAGCTGTCTGTCCTGACAGCTTTCCCCCAAAGCCACTGCCACTAGACCTGAGTGGCAGAGAGAAATTAAGCTCACTGCTCAGCGACTTCTGTTCATGTCCTGGTGAAAACTGGGGCACATTTCTCCTTCCTTCGTCCTTTGGTAGGACAGTAAATGCTGAGACAGTGAAGACGTCGAAACATGGGGTGGTGGCAAAGTTGTAAGTGCCAAAGCCTTTTTCCCCGTGCATGTGAGACAGAGCTCTGTAACCCAGTATTTCCCTTTACAGAATGGAAAATATGTTATGTGACTACGTGTACAGCTCAAGCAGAGCTGTACCATAAGGCAATCTAGAGGAAAATTTTTGGAGAATAGGGGACCAGCTGAAAAAAATTTTCAAGGAGCTTTCTTTTCCTGGCAGTGGGCAGCACATAAAAAACAAGCTGTGTGGAAAGAGCAGTTTCTAGTATAAGCCTTTGGTCAGAAGTGGTAAGCAGGATTTCTAACTGTAGTTAAGTAGCCGTCTAGCAGACACCTAAGCTTCCCAACTGATTACGGAAATTAAGCATATTGTTTAAATTTTTTAACTCAGGCCTCTGCACAGTATAGGTTTTTTTCCACACTTGCTTGAAGAATAATGTATTACAGCCTGTCATAACTTCAGGTAATTTAATCTGTAATTCAGAGATGCTATCACAAAATAATACAACCTAGATTTTGCCCCATGATGAAGTGTGGTCCATACAATGGCTTTCAGTCATTCAGGTGGAATAATTTTTTAGTTGTCCATTCCCTTACTTTATTATGCAAATGTATTTCTACTTTTAAAGTGGGAAACATTTTTGTTTCAGCTCTTGTTGCTAGCATAAATTAAACATGAATAGATAATCTTAAAAATACTTTTATATTTGAAAAAAAATAGCAATACCATTTATGTGGGCTCTGCATCATGGAACAACTACTTAATTTCAGGAAACAGTCTAATGAATATGAACACTTTGGAAATTAGTTGCCCATTTCATTAATTGTTTATTTGTGAATGAAAAGAGCTAGTCAAGCAAAGATACTGTTTGGTTTCTGGAAATTGCTCTGCCAAACTATCTCCAGATGTTGGGGGAGGTGGGGAAGGAAGAAACTTAATCCACATTTTAATACATGAAACTTTTCTAGCATGTTCACAATTCATGATCTGTGTTTGGATGCCATTTTTGCTTTGTCTCCTGTGTTCTAGCTCTTCTCTCAATACTTGTCCAACAAAACAAAGTTTGTAGCAAAGAATCTACAGCAGTATCTTCTAAGTGTGAAGTGTCCTGTTGAAGAAAAGAAACCTGTAGTTGCATTTTCAGTTTAAATAATACAAAGTTTGCATTTTTCTCTTTTCAGAAATAGTTGGAAATCCACTTACATGTTGTAAAATATTGCAGGATAAATAATAAATGTTTTACAAAAAAGGACAAATACTAAAATTATGAAAAGTAATGGATTTCAGTAAATTCTTAATAGTAAATGTGTTTTGGGAGTGCTAGTTTACTTTAAGATGCTCTCTTTCCAACGTGTTATACAAATGACTGCATTCTTACAAACAGTTCTGAATCTTCATAGGATATCAAACAAGTCTGTGTTTTGTTTTCAATATTTTATCTCTTTTTTCTTTCTCTTTTTAAAGTTGAAATTTTATGGACTCTGTGCTTAGATTTTTGCCATTATTTGTTTGCTCTTTTAGCTGAGCAATATCTCATTCCTTATATTCTTTACTCTTCCCAAAAGAAGGAATAAAGCCCCTATCCATTTTTGCTAAGAAATATTAAGGAAAGTAATTTCTGAGTGATAATGCGCCAAAGAAAACACTGGATATGTGTTCAGGGTTCAATTGTACATGTCTGTTAAAAAAGGCAACTGTGCCACAGTTCACTTTACAGTTATTTTCCAGATTATTCAAAATACTTGAGCATTAGAAGAATCTGTGTAGTCCCACAGGAAAAACTGTCCAATATGCCTCTCCCTTCATCTAAGGGTCATAGAGGAAACCCTGGCTAGACGTTTTGGTGACTAATTTAAAATATCTGGCAAGACAATTGATAGCACCCTTCCTTTGTGTTGTGACAAATATATTTCGACTGCAGTTTATTAACATAATCCAACACAACCATAGACATATTGTATGTATTATAGCATAGAATTAGAAACATTTTTTGCACATCACAGTCTTTATTCTCTCTCTTTTCTGACAAGGATCTGGATAATTGCCTCAACAAATGAACTGCTGTGTTCAGCCTGTTTCTATAATTTCATAAATTGTTTTCCATGCTAAAACTAAGCAAGCTTTTACTGAGTAAGTATAAAGAACCACAGTGTAATTACAGGAGCAATATTATTAAGAAGTGTGACAGAAATGGCAGTTTAACTGACAGCTACTTTTTCTTTGCTTTATTATAACAAATTAAATATCTCGTCGAGTGCCAGTTAGAGAGCAACAGTGTCTTCTGCCTCTCTCTCTTTCAGTCTCTCTCACTCTCATGCACACAAGCATGCATGCACACACGTATCTCAGAGCTCAGACTTATCATAGAAGATTACCACATAAGCTGGATCAGAAATTACCAGCTGAGGTTCCTATGGCTCCAGGAAATTTTATTTCAAATTATAAATAAGGGGGTTTATCTTACACTTAGGTTAGCTTTTGTGTATCTCCTTTTGTCTGAATACACAGGTTCCCTTTATTGATAAAGGGAATTAGAATTATTTCCATTACATGTATGGAAAAAGTGACACAAGAAGTGATTAACTTTCCCAAGACTCAGAACACAGTGAATGACCAGGCTAAGAATGAAACCTAAATTTGCTGTCTTAATCATTGAACCACACTGCCTGCAATCAATATGGCCTTGATCCAGAGCCCACTGAAATCAATGAAAAGAAAGTTTTGGACCAGGTCCTGTATGTAATGTAAAGTCCTTGCTTCAGTTTTTTATTTTCCTCCTAACAACGTGGTTATTAAAATGCAGCTTTTCCATACAGAACTTTTGTAGAGAGTAATTGAAATCAACCAGTGACACTGGTACTATTTGAACGAGGAGTAGGGGTTAATTTCCCCAGTTCTAAGGCTCTTGTCCTTTTCAGGCAAAAATCTAAAGGGTTTTGTGAAAATACTTTGCTATAAACATGATTTAAAAATTCTTTTTACTGATCTTCTCAAATTTTTGGACATAGGTTAGATGGTGAGGACTATGGTAAATGTCGTGATTTCATTATTTTTAGCACCCATATTTACTGTCTGTGGTGTGACAAGACCATAGGGCTTTTTTAGATGAATAAAATTGGAAAAAAAAAAAAAAAGAGTAGGATTGTCATGAAGTATAAAAAGCCGTTCCATTTATGTTTTTTAGTTCTTAAAAGCATCTGAGAACCCAGAAAAATGAGACTGAGTAACTGCAGTACTTAATAAACTGAACCGTGGTGATTGTATTTAGTTAATCATTTCAAAACTGACTGTATGATAATTTGCCTTAATTCATGTCCTGGTCAGTTGTGATATTGATTGGGTTAGCAGTGTTGGTGAGTTCTGGCTGCAATACCAAGGAAAGAGCTTAACCAGGTGTTGCTACCACGGAGCCTCCTGCTGAACTATTTCTTAAAAAACCTTTTGGAAAATAATGTTTAACACTTATATAAACATCTCCTATGAAAGTCTGTAAATCTCTCTGTCTTCTAGTATGCCATTTCAAATCTGACTTCATCATTTCTGATCCTTCAGTTGTATTTACCCTTTTTGCACAGTACTCAGAAATGCATCTGAATACTCTCAGATCTTGTTGATGTCTGGCAAAGAACCTGTGCAATGTCATGTACTCAGGTAATTCATTTTACCATTCTTCTCAGATGAAATATGGGGGATGCTGAGTTCTTAGATGTCTAGTAATTTTTAGGTCCAGGCTTGGCAAGAAGAGAAAGATTTTTTTTTCCAGGGTTCTCATAAGATTGAAAATATAAATTTGAAATATCTGTTATCAGGCAAAAAGTCAAGTAAACAGCATCATTAGGGAAACCAGAACTCCTACAGCTTTATTATTAGTGTTGAAAATTATTACAGATCTGTTATCTTCCCCCAAGCTTCCCTTCCAGCTCGCCTTTTGCAGCACTCGTGTAACCCAGATCTACCTTTGCTTGGCTTTGTAAGAGGTGTGGTTTGACTAGGCAGGAGCTGCTGATTGACCAGCTGGCTGCTACCTCTTCACTATTAAGTAAGTGTAATGGAATGCCCTGGCTGTAAGTACCTGGCAGGCCAAAACAAAAGGTCTTTGGGACTGCATGCAGCTCTTGGGTCATGCTTCGTGCAACCATAACATAAGAATTAAGTATCTTTGCAAAGTCTACCTTTGTACCAAAGATAGTTGAAGTAAATTCATGGATTCAGAAGTTGTGAAAGGGTAAAAAGATAGACGCATAGACTCTGAAATTGCATAGCTATTGTTTCCTTTGGAAACATAATCAGATAGTTTGGCAACCTTATTTTTTTTTTTCATTAGTCTGAAAAGTTATTTGATTTAGAAGGACAAATATCTTCCACTTTTCATCGTACCTTGGACACAAGTGGGAGTGGGAGTATGGCTTTGCCTGGCTTTCTTCCATCTGGACATTAGAGCTAAGGGGTGTTCTGACTTAGTCTAGTGGGTCATCTGCTTCCCATGCTGGCAGGTTTCATGCATGTGGAGTTTTGAGGAGTGTTGCTTATGCCAGTTCTTTGCTTGTTGAGAACCTACTGTTCTGTGAGAAGTGATTCTTCAGAGAGTTGCTCTCATGTTGCTCATTTTTTACATCCATACTTTGTGTTCCTGCAAAAATCAGGAGACTTTTAGTAGCTAAAAGGAGTGCTGTTTGATGAAGTTAAGATGAAGAATGAAAACAACACACTTCTGGCCTATAAATCACTTTTCCTTAAGTTATAGGTATATCTTTGCCCTTGCAGGTTACATGTCTATTTTGAAAGTTGTCCAGTTATAAGTTGTCAGTTATAAGGGTAAACTCTGAGTTTTTAAACTCTTCTAATTCAGAACTGCACAGGTGAACCTCAGTAACATTGCAGGTGCTTTGCAAATTACTCTGAATTAAGTAGAGCTCCTGATGATTTTTTATAACTGCTAACCATACAGGTACCACATATACTTGGAGGACACTGGTAAAAGCAATTTGAAAGGCATGTGTGTTGGGGTTCGAAATCATTAAAGGGAATCTCGTACTTCCTCTCTTGGTGAGGAAGGAATGTCTGCATTTCAACCGGATGGATGCACATGATGTGCAATGGCATGTTTTCACATGTGAGCTTTGCAAGGCTGTAGCAAACCAATCAGTTTGCTATTATACCCACTGCTCTCAAAAATGTAGTATTTACCATTTGACATATTCGATTTTAAATTCCTCTAAATTTAAAAGGCCAGTAGTTCTGTCCCTTTCCTCTTATTTATGTTTCGGTTTTTCTTGTTTGCATCTTTGTACCTAGTTCTTTTGATTTCTCTCTTTCTTACTGCCCTCTCCTCTCTTCTGCCTACATCTGACCCAGTGCTTTCCTTCATCCTTTCCTTCCTTCGCTACTACCTGTCAGGTGTTCTGCTTCTCTCCACATATTTTTACTCCCTTGAAGTTTTACAAGGGACTGGGATAGCTTTGCAACTTCTCCTTATACTGACTAAATGCTTGAAAAGTCATCACTTTCTCATAAGCAGTGATTTCCCAAAGCATGTCAAGTATTTAAGATTTAGGAAAAAGGAACAACCTGGCATAGACCCAAAGTCTCATTTGACTTCAAAAACCATGCCTGACCAAAACCCCCAGAAAGCACCAGGAAAATCACAGAAGTGGCAATTTTATTTTGGGAGAATTATGTAGAAGGTCTGTTCTTCTCATCTGCTGGGATTCCCTTCAGCAGTATTGAATTTGGATGCTGACAGTAATGGAGAATTTACAGAGCTACTGGAGTTATATGTTTCTTTTAGTAGCATTTAATAGTATTACTATCTAATAACTATTAGATACTGTCCTACTCAGTAATTAGGTGAGTGAGATGCCTTCTGAGTTATCAGTTTTGCCAGTCTCCTAGGAAGCATCTGCTTTTCATCTTTGTAGTCCTTATTGAATGGGTCCATTGTTTCAGAAAAAGGAAGAAATTTTTTAATGAGGTGAAGAATAAACCATATATGCTTACAACTGAAAGGTGTGTTTTAAACTGCTGTACCAACAGGCTTGAGTGATAATTTTGAAAGGTAATACATCCGTATGAATGTAAGGATACCTGCCAATAATGGCCGCCAGAGGTTTCAAAGCAGCGCTAATACTGATGAGACCTCCTTTCTGCTATTTAGTCAAAAACGGTTCTGAACTTGCTTGTTTACCCCACCTCTGTCAAGCATACCCTCTGATGCTCCAGTATTTCTCCAGTTCCTCAGCCCTGGTCCTCACTTGACCTTCTTTCCAAGTCTAGCAGTTGTTAATAGTGCTTGCCACCACACCTGATCTTTTTCTTAGCTAGCTCAAATCCCAGCACAGTCGTTCCTCCTAAATTGGAGGAAACAGCTCTCAAGCACAGCCTCTGCTGTCCCTCCCTGTCTAAGAAGCTCCTCTTTCCCTCCAAAGCTTACCTCCTGGGAAGCGTCCACACTCTCTGCTCTCTCATCTTGTTCTGCTCCCTGCTCAAAGATGTCCCCACCTCACACCCTGCTTTGTGTCACCAGCCCCCAGGATACGCAGGTGTGACCAGCCTGCCCTGCTCCCCTGGGAAGGGAGGGAACAGCTCTGGACAGGCTGCCAGGGGTTGTGTAGTTCAATGCATTGAGGAAGAGCAGACACCCATCATGTAGCCAGAGAGGATGCCTTTGCCTGCACCATAGCCCATGGTCCCCCTCACTTCACGTTCCCCTGCCTGCTGGCACAAGGTAAATCTCAGACGTTCTTAAGACATCAGCGAAGAACAGAACTTGTTTAGGATGGTGGAAATGGGAAAAGCATGGAAGAAGAGCACAGACAGCAACGGTCTAGATGTAGTTTTTGGACTTCTCTCCACCACGTACACGGGTACTCTCCTGCCTTCTCCTAATTTGAGAATTTCTGCATTATAGAGTTAACTCTCAGGCTCTCTTCCTGAACATTAATTGTGGTTGAAAGGTAGAGGAACTGAAGAGAAGATACATTAAGTCACTCAGGAAGTCAGTGGAACAGGACTAGAAACAACATCTTCATATAGTCATGTGAGGGCTTGTTGCTCGTCTTCAGGTTTGGCTTCAGAAATGCCTTTGTTTTTCTAGCCACTGCAAAAAGTAGGTGAAATTTTAAATGAGGATAAACCGAGGCTCCAAGTTTCTGTTTTGAGGACAGAACCTTGTCTTCCCTGCTAGACTGTATTTTTTGTGCCATGTGTCACAGGAACATCACATGGTATGAGACAACCCCTCGGTTCTGGGCTGCTGGGAGATACCTGGCCTGCTTTTATACAAACTTACTCAAGTGCTAGAAGCAATGTGGCCAAATCTGTGTGGAGCACTGCTTGGGTTCATTTGTTTTGTGAAGCTATGCAGAAGAGTTTTAGGAATTTCTGCATGGCATTCATTCCACTGTGCAATACGGACATCACTGGCCCCCTTCCTGCTGCTGGCTGGGCCAGGCAATGAATCAGTGTTTTTATTTCTGAGAAGCGTGCTAACGTCCTGCTGAAGGCCACTGCCATCTTCTTGTGCATTTTGGTCTTTGCTTAGGAAAACTGGGATTATTCTCTGGACTTGGTTTTCTCACACATTTAAAAATGGTGCTAATGTATATATATTTTAAGAAAAATAGGTGGGAGAGGAAAAAGATATTAAATATAATTAATTTATAACTTCCTGATAACTGAGCAAATCAAGCTCTTTGTTACGAAGATGGGAAAAAGTACACCTAACAAGCTCTAAGGCCTCTGTGACAATGTATTTCACTCATCACTGCTTAGGTACAGTCTAGTATTGAAAAAAGGCTGAAACTCAGAAGTGGTTTTTCCTTGTGTTCTATTTTTTTTTTTTTTTTTTTTTTTTTAATTTGAAAGGGATTTACATTTATTTAAAGACATTTTTCTAAATTTTGCTTTGAATACAAATCATGTCATACAGCTTTGCCAAAATAAACTTGGCAGCTTACATTTTCTTTCCTTTTTTTTGAGTGTTGGCATGTAATGAATATTAATGGAGCATCACTTCCTGGTTTTTGGCATGATACTTTCTTCATGTAAATGCTGCTTTTTGAAATACCAAAAGCCAGTGTGCAGTTCAAAGTCTTCAATTACATTTAGATGAATTGATAAAGAATGTCCATTTTCTATTTCGTGAGAGTGTGAATGTGTTTTTTTCCTGATCAAAATTTTTATTATTTTTTAAAAAAGGTAAAAAGTAATTCCATGAGTTTGGCACCCTTCTTAGCTATTTAGTACATCTTTTTCCTCTGTATCTGCATTTAAACTCCTCAAGTTAAACTCTTCCTTTGGAGGATTTCACAGCAGCAAGTATATGCTTGGCAATCAAATAATAATAGGAAGAAGTGTATCAGTCTGAATAAAGTGGAACTGACCTGAATGTGATCCTTAAACTCAAACTAAACACGGTTCTGGAGTTTAAAAGTCTTTTGGTTTTAGAAATTACTATCACACACCTCTGCACCATCTGGCTTTTCCTAGGAGTGGAAACATACTTATCAACATACTGTAACAGAGTCTGTTTTTGTGGTGTGTCTGGCAGAGTTGTTACCCAAAAACTCTGGAAATCTCACCAGAAGGGCGGCTTTTATGCAATTTCCAGACCAGTTTTCACACCAAAGAGGATTAGGTGGTAAGCGGAGTGGAGAAAGAGTCTGTGCTTGTGGTTGCATCTTGGTTTTACCGGTCACTAATTTGTGCGACGCTAAAAGTTGCCTTTTAATTATGACCTGGTGGAACTCTCACAAAAATGAGAGAAAAGTCTCCCATTTGTCTCATTGTGACTTGAACTTTTCATCATGGAAATCCACTGGCTGTAATGAGGTGACACATGAGTTTCTTGGAGCTGAATTTAGTCCTCTCTGTATGTGCACGCTTGTTTTATGCTAGTGTCGTCAATCACGTAGACCCCGAGGTCTAGACGGAGGAACCCATTCCATCTGGCCTGTGCTTTTGTCCCACAGGAGAAAAAAGTTGCAATTAAGGGCCGAGTGTGCTGATTTAACTCTTCCTGCACACAGACGGGCGTTTACTGTGCAGCTGCGGCTGCCATGCGCCTGTGCAGAGGTGGACAAAAGCAGGGCCTTCAGGGAATGGCGTTTGTGAGGGTAAGGGTGGCAGAAAGGGCCTGCCTGGGAGCGCCCGCCAGAGCTGCTGTTGAATGTCTTCAGGGAGGAAGGGCGTTGAGGACCAGCTATAGCAACGTCTGTGAATAAGGGGTACCACAGGTTTAAGCGTCTCTGGGCAGTCCTACTGCCATACGAGCAGCAACATGTAAACTGAGAGTGGATTTCGGATTTTGACCCCATCTGTTAGATAGCTAGGCCGATAGCTTTGCACTTCATTGTCTTGGGCTGATACATTTGAAGTATGCTAGACAGCCTATAGAGTTTAGAAACTGCATCCTGATGTAATAATACTCTCAGAGTTTCAGGTTATCGTGTTAGGCTCTTTTTCATAAAGCTGTTAAAAAAAAACAATGAGAGGCTCATTTGGCCTTCAGGACAACACTCCTATTGATTGCAATGGGGAGAGGCTCTGGGCCAGTGTTTTGCCCACACCAAGCCATTTTGCTTTCTACTAGCCTGGTCTGCTTTTTCCCCAAATGTGCACAGTGTATATATTTGCTGCAAAGCATTTACATGTTAAATGGTGACCAAAGTAGGTTTTGTCCTGTAGTAAACTGCTGGGTGCTGTGACAGGAATAAATACAGGGTTTAGCACAAGCACAGCATGTGCACGTAAGTATACACGCTGGATTAGAGCCTGCAGACTGGTCTTTGCATAGGGAATGAGAGCATTCCTGTTTGCAGAGCCCACGATTAGCACTTTATGTACTGAGTAGCGGCAGGATTACTGTAGCTGATGCTAGACTTAGTGTGATCTAACACTAGTTTGGCAGAAGGCAGAATGAAAGAAATATTATACTTGCACTCAATATTGTGTTCCTCTAGGTAAAGTTGGGAGAGACCTCGTTAAAGAAGCTGGGAATGCACTAAATGCATTCAATTCACTTTGTCTAGCAAGATGTGCGTTGCTTAATTTTTAAAGGTGCTGAGCACTGGTAAATCAAAATGAACAGCCAGGATCTGATAAGTACAAGGTACAAATGAGCACTGTGTTTAATCCTGGTATCAAAATCATCTAGAAGATAACCAGGTTTTCAAATACATGCTGCCAAGTGGCCAAAGTGGCTGTGATTTGAATGGAGCAGGTAAGAATACATTCTTCTGGATGGGGTGGCCTGATTGTTCCTGGGACAACTGTACAGCTATTGTCATCCTCTGCTCAATACATGTGTCTGAATGGATGAGTTTTACTTGGAAAAATAGCTTATTTTCTTTTTTTTTTAAAAAAAAAAAGAAAAGAAAAAGAAGAAATCATTCCCCATTGGTTGGTGTGCTATTCCTGCACTTTCTGCAGAATTCGGGAAGTTGTATGCCAGGAGTATGACTTTCCTTATGTCAGCTCTCGGGTACAGGAACAGGTTGCTGCAGCAAAGCTGTAACTACTGTTGTTTAATCTGTCTTAGATCTATGGGTAAACACAACTTCAGGGTCCAGAGGTAATATTTTAGTGTGCATTTAAAGATATAAATTCACCTAGTACTATGAGGGATGTCAATAATATCAGACTGGTGACCACTGCTATCACTGAATAAGAGCAAAAGCAATAGAAAATCTAAACAAAACAAAATTGTGTTATTAGGCTGCTTTTTTTTTTTTTTTCCCTTGGGTACAGTCTAGCATCTGAGTTCTCTGTGACTGATTTTAAATGAATACATATAGATGAAGATAAGCTATTATAAGCTAAGAATTAGGAGAAAAACTGATTCTGTATTTAAACGCAAGAATTCCTGTTTGTCTATATGAACATGCTTTCCTAATGAATCACTTGTTGTCCCCCCAACTGCCCCCCCCACCCCCCTTAAATGCAAAACCTGAAGTGGGCACATTAATCTTTTGAAAAATACTTAGTCATTTGGCCCAGTTCAGCTACAATTACTGTGAACTATGCAAGACAATAGTACTGAACTCATAAGGTCAGGGGCAAGAAATATAGCATCTCTTGACTACCTGCTTTAAATTTTTTGCTCAGGGGCAAGTTACTGTGGCAGAAACTGTGGTAATGGGCTGGCTACAGTCCACCACAAATGTATAAACAGCTAACAACTTGATTATATGGAAGTCTTAATGTCAGGATATTGTACAAATTAATGCACATTGTGTAAACCTGTAGAAGTGATAGGTCGAGAAATTATAGTTCGTTATTTCTTACCTAACACAGCAATAAATATGCAGGTATAGCAGAGGAGACAATTATATTTACAGGACTGGTGACACATGTAAAAACCAGTGTTACTGTGTGGTAAGCTTCCTGCCCTTCATTGGTCTTCTCCCTGGTATTGTGCTTAAAAATTATTTTTCTCCCTGCTTACTGCTTCTTATATTTTAATCAGATAGAGAATTTTCAGGTAGCCCTCAGTTAAATAAATAAACAGCAGAGAAAGAAACTGTTTCTGTTCTCCCTCCGACACTGCTCCCCCTCTGCCTTCCTCCCTTGCTGATGCCGCTGAGGAGCAGGTGCTCAGGGTCGTTCTGGTGCAGAGTCTGCGTTGCTCCTGCCCGAATTCTCAGGCAGATGTGAGGCAGTGACAGGGGGAACATCGCTGTCACGCCAGCAAGCACAGTGCTCGGCTGAACTCCACAGGTTTTGAAGCACTTCTACAGCCCTCAGCTTAGGCATATCCATTCTCCCTTGAAGCAGAGATTATTTTAAAAAGTCAGCATCTAAAACAGGGTTTGAGGCGTACGTTGCAAGCCAATGGATTCCTTTGCTTTTAGGTTTTGTGTTAACATTAATTGTTTATAAAAGTAACACGTGCATTTAGCATGGAGGCGTATAGCCAACATAAAATCTATTCTAGCTTCACTGTCAGCAATTTACATCATGTTGGCTGGGGTCACATTGAGGACTGTCTCCTTAAACCACAGCCACTTGGATTCTGATTAGTTTTCTTTATTTTCTGCCCATGCGTGATCAAATATTACACATAACATTATAAGAATAAGGAGTAGTAAGGAAGAAGAAAATTACTTAACATCAAGATCCCCAGAACTTGTGCATGTATTGAAGGTACTGTAGGTTTTCCAAAACTGAGGCCCAAATTAAAATGAGCACTGAAAAGTGGGAAGTGTCAAGAAATAAATAATGAGGGTCACTGTCAATAATCAGGAATACTTTTGTTAGATAAAGTCTTTCTACCCAGTTGTCTCAGATGCAGTCTTTTTACACCCACTTAGAACAACTGATTTTAGTATCTTTTTTTTTTTTTATTAAAAATTGTGAAAAATAGGCATTGTCCACTTTTGCATGTGACAATACATAAAAGGGAGCAGTTTCCTTTTCAAGTTGGTTGAAGTTTCTTTTTCTGTGACTCCTTGGGAATTAAATGAAAGTGTAACTCTGGAAGAGGAAAGCAGCACTGTTGCTGCATGTACAGTGCAAAGGTATTGTTTCTCCCATTTAGAAATGTGATTAGATCTGGTGCCTTCAACCCAAAAAGATTCTTAGTCTAGGATATATTTTCTCTTGTTTATCCCCACACTGGTTCAGAAATTCAGTGAAGTTTTAGCACGGCATATGCATTTGGAAATCTAGGCTCAGCTTCTGCATATCTCCTCTACCCACCCCGAGACAGACAGAAACCACTGTGACAAGGTTGTTACCTTAATTATGATGCACAGTGGTGAAGGTAATTTCAGAGGATGAGTTTGTGTTACCTCCCATATGCTTTCACTGGAGACTTGCTGACTAAGCACATGCTGAGTATTGCATCAGTCAGAGCCATAAGTGATACAGCATTTATCTTCTGTGAAAATGAATTTTGCTACTCTGAGGAATGTTTACACTTGTATACCTGCTGGCACATGTATTTCTCACTCTCTTTTCTTCTAGCATTTTGTAGGTTTCACTTTCTTGTAGGAGTGAGTAGAACACTTACCATACACACGCATATTAAGTGCAGTGCCTTTTGTTAGTAACCCTGGTGTAGCACCCTTCCTCAGTCTGATGCTCACATTGTACCAAACCCCCTAATTCTGAATGAGAAGGAATGTCTTCAAATTTAGCCAAAAGCAGATTTCTATTAATAAAAAAAATATATATGTGAAGGAGTGATTCCACAGTCATTAGTGACTTACTTATTAATGAAAGAATCATTTCATTGATAAAAGCAACCATCTCTGGAGAAGAGTGTTATGTATCTGTGAGTGAGCTAGTTCCCAGCAATGAGGGAAGTTTTATACTCACATAAAATGTCAAGAGTTTGAATAGTGCCTCAATAGATAGCATGTTTCACAGTCTTACAAGAGAGACTTTTGTCCTGGTTTGAGGTAAAACAGAACCAACTTTCTGTTCAGTAATTTTACTTCTTAGCTAAGCCTCTTTACTATCTGAAATTAGCAGCATGTTGTCCAGAAAACTTCGTTCTTAAGAGTGGTAAGTCCTATGTTTATAGTTAATGCCAAGGAACGGTATGCAGAGAGGCTCTTGCTTATAGTTACTGCTGTGACAACTGAGGTCGGTGAACTTTGCTGTTTGCCCCATGGGAGGGTTGGACGCAGAAGAGCGTAGGGGGGTCCCACCTGCAGGGAGGAGCGGACGGGACAGGTGACCCAGAACTGACCAACAGGGTATTCCACCCCATCTGCCTCATGCGTGGTATAAAAGCTGAGGGATCAAAGGGGTTAGATCTCTTTCGTAAGAGAGCTGACATCTGAGGAGGACTCGGTCTGTTCGTCTGCCTTTGATCCTGATCTGTGCATTCTTGACTCCAGACCCAGAATACAGTTCCTGGCTGCTGCTGTGTGCCGTCTGGGACGTTCCCAGGGCCTGCCAGTGAAGTGGTCCTGGCAGCTTGATGCAGTTTTGTATATATTGTATCTATTTCATTATTTTCTTTTTATTTTATTATTAATTTTTCATAAGGTAGTTTAGTTCCTTCTAAACTCTTAAATCTCTGTATCTCTCCTCCTCAAAGTGAGAGGTGAAGGAGAGCATCTGTCGTCTTGTCATTGGCAAGTCTGGCCCAAACCACAATAACCTTTCCCATCACTGTTTTTACAGTTTTCATTTGGCCATTGATTCCCCAGTTTTGATTACAAGTCATCATTGACGCTGACGTACACTTTTGCCTTGTATTATCAACTTCCTGTGCTTGGAGAATGAAGCATGGAGATCTAGAGACTTTAGCTGTGGCTGTTTTGAGCTGTGAACATGCTATTCCATAGTGAGAGAAACCTGCAAATATTTCATGTTACTGTCCAACCAACATAACATGCAAGAGCTGCTTAACAGAGACAGGCAGATATTGTTCCTACCAAGCTGGGTGTTGCAAACTGGTGAATACATAGCATTTGGATCAAATCAGTTTTAAAATTAATTTCTAAATATGTGGCTTGCACTTCTGGCAATTTTGAAGATGTGCCTGTTTACAGGAACTTCAGAAACTGGAATTCTGATACGATTTTGTGTGTGTTGTACTAAGAGGACACAATGATTTAATTTTTTACTGAATTGTGGGAGGAGAATTCTTTATATCTTTAGAGCATGAATATGAGTAAACAGTGAGGTTATGAGTATTTGCAGAATCAAGTGATGTGGTTGATAGGCATTAAAAAAAAAAGGTCTAGACTATGAAGAACCTGGAAATATGTATATTTTTTGCTGGTCCCTACTTGTTGTGTACTTTATTCTTTTTTTTAGTTAACATATAACTAACTATCTTGTCATTATTATATTAAATATAAATATTGTCCTGATGTATGACAATGGCAGTAGATCTTACTTTGATTTCACACCCCCTTGGATTAAATTAAATCTGTCTTTGTGTACACTTCACACCTGTTCTGCCAGACAGCATGTCCGATCTTAGCTGAGTTGGACATTGTATGTTGGAAATCTATGCAATTGAAAAAGTGCTTTTAAATATGTGTTATAATGATTTAATGAGACATAAATTTGAAGATCAAATCTATTTAAATTTGAAGGTTGTGCAGAGGAAGAGGCCTGGGAGAACAAAAATCTTTTTTCTGAGATCATACATGATATTGTAGGATGGAAACTCCACCTTTGTACCAGTAGGGGCACATTTTTTTCTGTACATTGGGAAAAAAGCAACCACTTGAACAAAAAGAACAGGCTGATAAAGCTTATGCTTCGTTTATAAAAGCAAATAAATATATGTATATTATATTGTATTAGGGATATTTGTGTTCTTGAGTATAGCTAAAGGACAACTTCCCAGGAAATAAAGCATTCCTTTAGAATTGCTGTAGATTTTCATAATTTTTTTTAACATTCCTATTGTAACCTACATCAAAAGGGCAGCTATGGTTCTTGTGTCTGACTATACATATGCATTATAAAAAAGTGAGTCTACTGTAATTACCAGTTTGCAGAGCGAATTCCTGCAGGGTTTGTACTCTCCCCATTAGTAAAAGAGATAAGTTGAAATGTATTAAAATTTCACTGTACAACTGGGAGTTTTTGTTCACAGTAAATGTGGTAATGTTTCTTCATTGCTTGACTGTTTGTGTTTAAATTTAGGCAGTGTGCCCAACAGGGACAAAATTATAGGATAAAGCTATGTATAAAAGAAAATCCTTCTGAGAAAACCAATAACATTTTTTTCTTTTCTTCCCCCCCCCGCTCTTTCCCCCCTTTCTCTCCCTCTCAGTGTTTATGTATATAATCATGCTCCGTTCTGGCCAAGGAAAAACATTTTATCTATTTTACACTTACTTGGAATTCTTCTCTCTTGTACATAAGCTGAAGGAATATAGTATATGTTAGGAAGTATATGTTAGGAAACCTTTGTGCAAAAATTCCATGGCTTTGTTTTCGGGAAATGATGAAGAAGCAAAATTTAAAAGATGCATGAATAAAATAAATATATATTTAGTGAACAACATTATCTAATGAAGAAAAAAATTTTCACTTGTTACTCTGACATTTTGGGGGAAAGGAAAAAAAAGGAATGTAGTGTAGCCTGCTTGTTCTTACTTGCTTAGATTATCAGTTTTGTTGCTGACATTGTATTGACCACTGAAGGAACAGTGCAGGATTGAGTCTCTAATTAATTTAAATAAGAAGTTATTGTTTTAGGTTATAAGTTAAAACCATGGTACAGAGTGTTGGTCTTGATGAGATAGAAAAGATTATTTTCTTTTTAGAGAATTCCCAAACTTTTCTAAGAAATTTTAATTCATTGCACTTATTTTCAAAACAGTAATGTCTTTCATTATAATTTTTTCATGTAACTTCTGTAGAACTCGGGTTTCTCTTTACTGGCTAAAATGCAGTTACAGTGCAGTCTTTAGACTTCATGGGGTTTTTTGGCCAAATTTAAAGCCCATTATTTACAATCCAGAAAGCAGTAATATCAGAGAAGGTAGAGAAAAACCTGAAAAGTGAAGTCTTCCTGAACAGCAGGTTAGACAATAAACAATGTGTTTGTGATATTTTTAAAGAATTCCTGACTAAATGGACAGAAAGGAATAGCTATTCCTGGAGTCCTGCTGCATTTTACTTTGTTTAAACAGATTTTGCTTATTCTTTTGACTCACAGAAAAAAAAGGGGGAAAACAAAAAATCTAACTACTGATTTTGCCAACATAATTTTTTGGGGCATTTATGTTTTTCTTATAAAGTTCCTTATTTATCTGTTAAAGGTGATATTTTTGCATATTTACATGTTTTCAATTGTATTTTTTACTGGACTGACTGTAACTCTTAGAGACCAAACGAAACTAGTCTTGAGACCATGACCTTTAAGACATTAAACTTTCTCATTGTCTCCTGATTAATTTGTGGAGAGGAAATACATGAACAATAGGTATTTGATTTAATAGATTTGATATTTGATTTAATAGATTTTAATAATTCTTTTTGAACCACTTTTAATATATTGATAAAATCTTATTTCATGGATTATTGACCCAATAGTCCATGTAATGTGACAAAAATATGTTGTTTATTTCCTTCCACATGCATGCTACATGCACAGGCTCAATGTCTTTTTTAAGATATTGCAGGAAAAATCTCCTTTTGCGGCATACTTTATTTAGTTTTAATTTTTACCTCTCAAGTTTCAAATGTTACTAGCTTACATACCTACTTCTGAAAACACTCTCTGTAAGAAAATGGAATTCTGTTGTGAATAGCAAGGCTGATAACACAGTATGGGAATCTCAGTATACTTTATCTTACATAGTTGCCAGCAGAGATATTATTCCTTTTTTTTTTTTTTTTTTTTCCCTGCAGAGGTGTCAGTAAAGTTTATAGAAAGAAAAATGGTTATACTTTTACTAGCAATGGCTAAATAAAGTTTTTCAGTTCGGGAAATGTTTTTCTTTTTTCATATAAAAGCAATACTGTTGTGTGCAGGGACGGTGTAGAAATAGTAAGCCATTCAGTTGTTCAGTTCAGAAAAAGAGAATCATAGAATAGTTTGGGTTGGAAGTGATCTTTGGAGGTCATCTCATTCAGCCTCCTCTGCAATGGGCAAGGACATCCTCAACTAGATGAGGTTGCTCAGAGCCCCGTCCAACCCGACCTTGAATGTTTCCAGGGATGGGGCATCTATAACCTCTCTGGGCAACCCGTGCCAGTTGTCCACCACCCTCAGCATAAGAAATTTGTTCCTTATATCTTGTCTAAACCTACCGTTTTTTAGTTTAAAATGATTACCCTTTCTCCTATCACAACACGCCCTTCTAAAAAGTTTATTTCCTTCTTTCTTATAGGGCTCTTTAAGTGCTGAAAGGCCACAATAAGGTCTTCCCAGAGCCTTCTTTTCCCCAGGCTGAACAACCACGACTCTTTCAGCCTGGCCTCACAGGAGAGGTGTTGCATCTCTCTGATCATTTTTGTGGCACTGCCCTGGCTGGTCCATGTCTATCTTGTAGGTAGGACTGCAGAGCTGGATGCAGTACTCCAAGTGGGGTCTCACCAGAGTGGAGTAAATGTTTGGTACAGTGTGGGTAGGGCAGTAAAACCAGTGGAAGCAACTTACCCCTGTGCTCTCTAAAGGAGACTGTGGTTGTGCTTACTTGAGATGAGCAGCTGTGTGGAGCTAGCAATGTTAATTGCTAGAAGAGCCTTGGGTAGAAAAAGGGTATGTGAGGCTTTCTGCAGGCGTGTCCATCCCTGTTGGGTACCTATCAGGCACTGGCCGTTGCCTTGACAAAGTGCATGGCTGAACTCCAATGACTGACAGTGTTGATCTCATAACATGAATCTGGTTTTCATCCATAGGAACACATGCCTGCATTTGCTAACATGCTTTCAGGCACAGAGGATCTCATTCTTAAATCAACCATGTGTTTTTCTTCAAATTTAAAGCAAAGAAGCACTTGTCAGTCTTAATTATTTCAGTGCAAACAACTTTGCCTTTGATGCCTGGGAACCTGAGGCTAATTTTACATGCTACAGAAACATAGTGTGATATTGTACCTGCAGCCTTTGTAGAATATCCTGTTGGCTGAACTGAGTTGAGAGTGTAGAATCAGGATGAACATGGCCTACAGAAAGTTCCTGGAAAATAACAAAGCTATTCTGCATTATGTATTTTCTCTAGAAAAGTCTAGGTAGCATTCCTTGACAAAGGTTTCCACTTCTGGAAGTACCTAAGGTAGAGAGTGTCTCCTAACTTAAATGCAATGTTACAAATGACATTTTATTCTTTTTCCTCCTTTTCTTATTCACCATTCATTTACCAGATCTTTCTCAAGAAGAGTTGAAAATGTTTTTTCTAACATGCTTAAAGGCTATGTTGTCCTTGCTCCAGGAAAAGCTAGTTTATCCTATTAACAGCTTTCTCTCATTAGCATCCTTTCTTTCATATTGTATTACTGTTTTCTTGAATGCCACAGAGAAATATAACAATATTAGTACCTTTCAAATTGTATTACTGAAAATAAATACAAGTAAGAAACAATACTAATACAGTGTGATATGAAATTGCTAATAAAATACTGCAATGAAGTGAACAACTCAGAAGATATTTGAGTATCTCTGAATGGGAGAGAGATTAGAAGCCGCATTTCATTGTGTGGATATTCAAGCCCATTCAAATGCAAAGTATATTCGCCCTTACTGTTTTGTTTTGAGTTTGTCTTTTTTTGGGGGGGAGGAGGTGGGGAACAATGTATTATTAGGCTCTATGTATTGAAGGTAAAAATAGTCATCTATCAATTAAGGTTATTTTCTCTCGGTCATTCCTGCATTTAAAATTATTCCAGTGGCAAAGCAAACTGAATTTTGTAATTAAAATGGAAAAGGTAAACTTTTTGTGCCAACAGAGTAAATACTAATGCTTCATGCTTTTGCCTTACCTTCTATCCTCACACTATACTGTGTTGTGTGAGCAGTTCATTAGTCTCAGCTCTGAAAATGCTAAGTAATATCATTACCCAGATTTTACCGACTAGGCAGCTAGAAACTGAGTGTTGAGTGATTTAACCAGTGCCACACAGTGCATCTGTGGAGTGGCAGATCGAGTATCAGAATCAAGGCATTCCCACCTTTCTTTCCAGTGTTTTGGCTGCAAAATTACACATATGAAAATTGTAGGTGAATATAAAAATTGTAGGTGAGTTTAAAAATTGTCACTTTTGTACAAAAAGTGCACGATGAAGACAGGTGTCTCTGCAGAGACAGAAATACTTCTCCATGTATACTCTTCATTCTGTAGTATTCTGAAAGTATGGCAAGCACTTCCACCTCAATTTTCCTTTGTTCTTAGAAGTGAAAATATACTTTGGAAATTATAATACCAGCCTTACTATAGGTGGGTCACATTGTGCACTTCCTAAATGTCAGTATGCAAATAATCTTCCTTTTGGTGTTAATTTAAAACAAACTCTGTTGTACTCCTGATTTGCCATATATTATTAAAAATAGTATAATTTCATTGGGATCTTTTTGCCATTTACACAGCAGAATTTATGCTGTGGTCTTTTAAAGAAATACTTAATTGACAAGAGAGAAAAGAAATTATTAGGATTCTTGAAGTAGTAAAGAAGTGACAGCTTTTCTAAGAGCTGTTTACAGAGCATATAATATAGGCTCTGAAAAAGACAGACAGAAACCCAGAACCTGAAACTGCAGTATGGTACAACCCTGCACTAAGCAATAGTGCTTATTTATATAGACAGATTTTATATTCTTCACTTTATAACCAAGAAACAGTAAGAAAAGCTTAATGGCAGAGAAGACTTTCAGTTAAAAAAATGCTGTAGCACTTGCAGGACTTACCTGTTGTCTGCTGCTTCATATCTTCTTTTTGGTCATGAGTCAACATGCAGGAACAGAAGAGTGGATCTTGCTCATTAACTTTGACTATTTTGGTGTGCCATTGTGTCTCAAGACCATGGCTTTAAATTATACTTCCAATGGCAGTGTTATTCACTTTCAATAAAATATTAGTTGAAAATTACGTATTGGTATTTATAAACTGTTTGACAGCAGAAAGAAAAGATTGAATTTAACATGTTGGGTTGGGTTTTTCTTAAAGTTGGAGATAATCCGCAAAAAATGCTTTTTGCTTTTACTTTTCCAATACTTCCCATCACTTCACCCAAATATTTCATTAATTGACATACACCACCAGAACTTGTTATTGGTTTTAAAATTATAAACAAGATCATTTATTCTGTCAATTAAATATGGAAAGTTCTTGCCTTTATTATTAAAATATACAGAACTTGTGAATTACCACATTATGGAAAATCTAAATTTTAAGTATACATATGTGTGTGTTTAAAAACTCTGATATCCTCACTAACTAATACATTTATGCAGAGTGTATATTCACGCAGAGCCTTACTGATTTTAATGCAGCTGTAAGGAACTGCACTTACGCAGCAGTTTGCTGGTTTGAAGTCTCACTGAAAAGATTTCACAAACGCTGGACGAAATAATCATTAAGCCTCGTGCTCCTGTGATTGGTAACAGTGGGTTTAGGGTGTGTGAGCTCTGCAGGATAAGTGTACAGTAGATGCTTTAGACAGGTAGCTGGAACTTCTGTGCAAAGAGAAGGAGTGTAGTTGAGTCCGGTATGTATTCAGGTGCACAGTGATCCCTTGTATGACGGATGGTTTGATAGGAGGCATTGCTTAAACACTTTTTTGAACATGAGAAGGACGAGGCAAGGACCTGTATAGAAGGGTGTAGCTGAGATTTCAGTAAGACACTGTTTAACCTCCCAGCACTCTTGGAGCCTCGTCACAAGTTACATTAAGAATTTTTATTAGTTTTATTATTAAAATTCAAGATAAAGGAAGTCGCAAAATTTATCTATCTCTCCAGAATGTTGCATCATTTTAAACTGCCTCTGTCTCTTGGGGTGACTTGTAAGAAGTCCAGAGGAGGAATCATATCTCTTTTTCGCGTGTTCCCCTGTTCCAATACTCTGATCCCGTTCATTATTGCTTCTTATCTCCTGGAAACTCTGCAAAACAGCCAGACAGATTGATTTTCCATTACTGCAATAGGCTGTTCCTATTAATATGTGAAAAATATTTACTTGTTAGATACAATTAAATCACCCAAACTATGTTAAATGAATATCCTTGGTCTGGGGGAAACCCACAGAAGTCAGGTCTAACATCTTTTAATGTTAGCCATACAAACTTACACATAGGTGTACTAGATTGCTTGCTTTAATGATAGGCAGAGCTCCCTTCTTTCTGTGTTGCATTCTACAGGAAGAAGATCTCAGAGAGAGCAGCAAGATATTTCTGAATATTTCAGTGCCAACTATAAAACCATTAATTTCTTCTTCTGTATATGTGTATTTTGCTTTTAAACATTAATTGCATTGCTTTAAGATCTAAGGAATCAGTTGTGTAAACTATTTTAGATGTTTCTACTGAAATCCAGTCCGTTTCCTCCACGGGTCCTCAAGGGCCAATGTGATTTTGGTAGAAATGCAAAGAGCATTATGTTAGGAACTCAGTGGAAGGGATCTGTAAAAATGTCTGAGAACTCCTGTTATCTGCAGACCACTGACATGGTAGAAGATAGTGGCACTTTTCAAGAAGCTGTAGAAAACCATGTTTTGCTGCTTTCTTAAGGGCCTTAACCTGCAAGCTGTCATCTAAATAATACCTGGTTGCCTATCAGCTGGTACAGGGGGAGGCTCTATGCACTTGATTTTACTGTTCCTCTCGCTATGGTCATTGCTTTCTTTTTCCTTCCTGCCATTTTCTTTGTGTCTTTCTTGGAGGAGTTTCTGAGGAAAACCCTAATCAGAAAAAAATTTCTGTTTCTTTCCGTACAAAATAGTGTAGTACATGGAGTCCCATTATGTAAACTTTCTAGCAATATGTTGCAAAGGCAGAACTACAGCTCATGACCTCTGGAATACCTAGCAGTACTCTTTCAGAAGCATTTTCTGGCAAAAGTTTAGCATTGCTACACCCTTGGATTTTTTATACCTACTTTTTAACAGGTTTGAGCAACGGCTACAATATTTAGCTGCTGCAAACTCACCCAGGATCTTTTTATTATCCCTATTCCCCACCCCACCTCTTTCAAATTAAGTGGTAACAGATGTCTGACCACAGTTACACCAATCCACGCTGCTACCAACAAACACACCAACCAGCCCACTGAACTTCAGTTCTCTCTCTAACTTGGAATCCTGCTGCTAGGGAATGGCGGGGCTGCGTGAAAGCTGAGGGGAGACCTTATTGCTCTCTACAACTACCTGAAAGGAGGGTGTAGAGAGGTGGGGGTCGGTCTCTTTTCTCAAGTCACAGGCGACAGGACAAGAGGAAATGACCTCAAGTTACGCCAGGGGAGGTTCAGGCTGGATATTAGGAAAAATTTTTTCACTGAAAGGGTTCTCAGACACTGGAATGGGCTGCCCAGGGAGGTGGTTGAGGCCCCATCCCTGGAGGTGTTCAAAAGACGGGTTGATGTGGTGCTGGGAGATATGGTTTAGTGATGATGCTCCTTGTTTGTTGTGTGGGTGTCTATTTTTGTCAGTTAGATTGACGGTTGGACAAGATGATCTTTAAGGTCCCTTCCAACCTAGAAGATTCTGTGATTCTGTGATTCTGTGAATCCATGCAACGCTCATCTGCCGCTGCCGTCCTGGGCCATTCCTGAGCGTGTTGCACAGACCGTCGATGACTTGTACGCCTAAGCTAAATGCTGCTGAAAACTAGTAGAAAGATGCTGTTAGCAGTTCAGATGCCTATTTTTGCAAGGCTGAGTACATGTGTTGGTTGTGATGTGCAGGTCTTTAAAGACAATGCTTTCTTTCGTGTTAAGGAATGTTAACGTTCCATCCGTCTGTGTAGGAGCACCCAGTATTCCTGGCATTTTGAATCTTCTCTCCACCAAGTTACGCTGTTTTCATGTTGGATATTGTTGTGATCTGAGGTAGTTACAACGATTCTGGATTAACTTACTAAAGTGAAAAAGGAATCTTTGAAGTACAGAGTAGATTCTACTTGAGATTTTCAACATTCAACATTTTCCATTTTCTAAAAACATTGTGTGATTTTTTTGGGACGTATGTATAAAAGGTAGAAATCTTACTAATTAGTTAATCTCCTTCAACACTCTACACGATCAAGACTGTCTTTAACTCAGGGAAGAGGGAAAGAAACATGTAACTCTAAACTTTTTTCCCCCTATCCTATAATTTATGATGGCTAAATGGCTCATTTTTGAATGTGTGTAATAAAACTCACTCTTAGGCTGAAACATTGTATTTCAGGTTCAAGCTGAATCCAATTTTTACAGGCAACCTGTTAACCTCTATGCCAAAAATAGGTAGGGTTCTAATGGAAATGATGATGAGCCTTAATAAAGCAACTCTACCAAATGACACAGTTTCATCTAGTATGTGTATGTACGCTGTATTACTGCTATTATATGTACTGTAAGTGACAGATGAACAAGACAAAATAACATAAAATATAACAAATGTGTGTGACTGCTGCAGAGATTTAAAAAATATGGTGAATGTGAGGAAACCTTTTATGGTAAAATAAGAATACCATTTTGTAAGCCCTTCTTGCAGTACAATTAATTACTGAGTTCATTAATTAATGAACATATTAGAGAAAGAACACCATTACTGACCAGAGGAGACCTGATATATTACTGAGTCAATAAACTATTGAACATGAAACAGGACCTTTCAGGAGAATTTTTTTCTCATAACCCACAAACACATATATTATTCTTGCATGGTCAGCACTTCTTTGATACCCTTATATTTCATATTACTAATTCTTTTAATCACACATACATACAGCAGTGTTTTATAACCTAGCTAATGAGTAATTGGACAGGTGACATTGGGACTGAGGTCCTGAAGTGTCAGGCATAATTTAGCAGGATTTTTTTTTCCCATTAGGTTTTCGAGAGTAAAAGATAGTATACAAGCAGATAGGATAGGAAGGAGAAAGGACTTTTGTACCAGAAATTTGTCAGAGAAATACAGATTTTCAGTGGATCTATGAACTATAAATGGCTTTAAATTGTTGTCTGATGCAGATAAATAAGTAAATAGATTAAGCATTTAAAATAACTCTGAACCTTTTTAATTGTCAGCAGCCAAGGAGTTTAGCTTGGCCAAGTTAAAGTTGAATGTTGTTTTCTTTATGACCATATAGTTAGAGTAATACTTTTTTTTGTATGGAAGGAGAGTGTGTGTGTGTGTGTGTGTTAATTGTTTGGAAAAGGCAAGAGCCTTCATAATGCTTCAGTATCTCAGTGGCCAGAGGTACCAAGCACCCTTCCCCCACCTTAGCCCCCAAGTAATCATTGATTGCATCTAAATCTATAGAGATATCCTTTCCTGGCAGCTCTGGTAGTTACAGTAGATTGTTAATCTGTGAATGATCAGAATAAGCCTCTCTGTCTCAGAAATCTCCATGCAAATTACATCTAAATGCATGCCATAAATTTATTACTAGCAGTTTGAAGTGCACAGGTCATCTTCTGCACTATTTAAAAACATATGTCTGTTACACATTAAAAAGAGTCTCATTCAATTTATATTCACTTTTCTGTGGACATAGCTAGCCCCTGTTAAAACAAACATGTAATTTTAAAAATAATTTTAAAAAGGAAGATGAGATATTAATAAAGTGTATTTTGTAGGCATATTTTAGATCTCTGCATGAGACTGGTGTTTTAGCATCACTGCTTTGAAATAGTTTCATCTTTTGCAAAACAGAGAAATACATGTTTGAGCAATAGGGAGTGCTAAGAGGTAAAAGGCTGTGCCTAGATATTGGAGAAAGTGATAAATGCAAATAAAAGTTATGGGATGTTTTATGAACCAGTCCTATTCTTGTACCTTGATCACCTTATCCTATTTTGGGAACACATTAAATGCATGATTCCTTTCTGTGACGGAGTTGTATCTTATGTGAACCCTAAAAACGAAACTTGAGAATAACCTTTGGATGCCATGGGGAAAGGGGAAAGAGATCTGTAGTTTTCCTTTCTGTATGTTTTTATTTCCTCATTTTACTCTTGGTTTTAATCAGGGTGATACACTGTTGTTGTAAGACATCACTAGCAACATATTCCTTCAGGCAGTTGATGCAAAACCAGGAAATTTGTGGAACACCTACAGAATCCTCATCGTACCACTTTTTTTTTTTTTTTCCCCTAAAGGAAATAGAGCAATTCTTTTAAAGTCTTTAGGAATGTATTCATCTCCGTGGGACAACAGACTATGCTATTATTGAATAAGCACTTTAGTTGCCATTGCTCAGGGATACTGATGCATGTTTTTGAAAGAAAATGATTCTTTACTTAAAAGAATGAGCAATGGTTTCAATGTTAGAAGGCTGATTTTTGCAATACAGGTAATACCCTTCTAGCACTCACAACAAATTTGTACACGGAGGAAGAAGGACATTAATATGTGTTTTCTCTTTCTTTTTCCAGGCCATCCGCTGTACACTGGTAAATTGCACATGTGAATGTTTTCAGCCAGGGAAGATTAACCTGAGAACCTGTGATCAGTGTAAACATGGCTGGGTGGCACATGGTAAGAAATGTCTTGTCTGTTCTGTCCGTCTTTCCCAGTGTCTTTAAATACTAAGAGCTGGAGTGATACAGACAGTACTGATATCTATTTGTCTGTACATGCATGTGTGTGCACTGCATGTGCTTTTTTTTACAGGAATTTCTAAGATGAAAAAGTGAGAGTCTGTTATTCTGGCAACAGCTTAAAGTGCCACCAGAGTTCAACAGCTTGTGTACAGCTCAGAAGAGTATTCTAGCTTCCAGAAAATAATGTAGCTCTTGCAGGACTTAGCAGAAAGGCAAAAAGTTTATAGTATAGTTGCACAACAGAGTTTGTATTGCAAAGAAGCATCAGCCAATAAGACACTGAGCTTAACGGAAATTCAAACATACCAAAGTCAAAACATACCAAAGTCAAAATTTCAAAGCCTAGATGTCAGAACGAAATAAGTGTATCCTGTATGGCTCAACAAAAGTGTGCATATGTGATCCGTGAGTTGAACCTCTCTTCAGACGCTTAAATAGCTAAAGAAAGAAAGAAAGAAAGGAGGGATTAGAATGCCCAGATCCTATATAAAGGCATCAAAATACACTTCTAGACCATCCATTTTATTTATCCATTACTACTTTGTGTGTTTGGTGGTTGTTTTTTTCTTGACAGTCTTGATTAAGCTATGCATGAGAGAGAGAGAGCTATATACACAGTCAGAAGGCAAATAAGGATACCCAAAATGGTTTAATGGAAAGAAAAGAAAATCAAAGAAGATAAAAGAAAAGGAAAAAAAAAGGCGGGGGGGGGATGGAGAGAGAAAGATTACTATGTTTACATAAGAACTTAGTGTTGGAGATTTCTTCTCATGGCCTGGGCTATTGGCATCTAAGCAAGCACAGTCTTCATTCCCCACTTCTGCCAGACATTCCATAGGTTATATTATATAAATTTTATTTTATTTTGAAGAGACCTGAGGTGGAAGCTTAGTACTTCCCTCCTAAGATGCACTTGATCTCTATTCATTTAGTTCATGTCTGTGTGTATTTGTGCCTGAATATGCTGTCATACAGGAAGTGTGAATGCTCAAAAAATTCAACACCACAGACTGTCAGAGAAGTTTTTATAACATTCACAATGTGGATAGGAAGGCAGAAATGCAGGTACCGTACAGTGCTGTATAGTAATGTGTACAGCCTGCCTACAAATACCCTGACACCACCAATCTGATAGCTGGTTGCAGATTTATTACATACTAGATTCTCTAGAGACACACCTTGGTTTTGCTCCTCTTAATTCCCAGAAAGATATCTTCAGTCACAGTGTAACCAGACTCACGTTTGTTGGAAAGATCACTAAACCTCACAAAATTTGGATAGTTCAGCCATGCTTCTGGCTTTGTGTAGAATCAGCATCTGAGGTTTTACTGATCCACAGATAGGGAATACTTGTCTAACTATTTTCCAGGCTGTCCTTCTGTTGAGTAATAGAAATTAGGACTCTAGCACTTATATTCTGGAATATAGACATCCTGCATTTTCTTTTTAGCCAGTACATGTTAGAAAATTGTGCTAAATTCTTCCCTGTGAGGTAGTTGAATTCAAAATCAAGAGTACATGATGGCAATCTGAGATTACCAAGTGTGTATAATAGAAATGTTCCTGTTTTACAAATCCAGAAAGTTGAAAGGTGAATGTGATAACTAGGAGTACACCACCTGCTCCCATACCTGAATGCCTAACATTCCAAATAGAAAACTTAATATAGCTATATATTATTAGAAAAGGTTTCTTTTACTGCTGCACCAAGTGAAGAATGCTCTGATTTATTTATTTTTTTTTTAGTACACTGTGTATATTCATCTGGATTATTTACATTTTATGGCACAGTGAGACAAGTCAGATGTATGTTTCATATACATAGTCAAAGCACAGGCTTATAAATTACTTCCTGGAGACTATGATGCATCTGCTTCAATTCTTGATCTTAGCTGTTCTTCAGGATTTTGAGGGCAGCATTCAGGAAACTGATCAATTCATTGCACTGTAGCGCCTGGATTTCAAAATGACTGAATCAGGTTGCTGTTCAGAAGTGATTTTCTTTAACCGTTAGCACGGTACATTCATATGTTGTTCCTTGAATGCAAATAGTATTTCCTTCTGCTTTAATTAAAGGTTTTCCTTCTGATTTTTATTAATGAATTTCAACTCAGCACCTTGACACATGGTGTAGTACTTTACTGAATGTAATTATCAAAGAATAGGTGTTTCCAACAGGAAGTACTGTGCTTATTCAGTCTGATAACCTAGAATCATAATTAACTGAATAAATCCAAAATAGCTTAGAACTGCAGTCTTCTCATGCTGTACTTGACTAATCTGTGCAGAGTTAATTCATGTTAATAGCTACTATTTAAAACATTGGAATTCTTGGAGTGAGGAGGAAAAGGCATAGAGCCACCACAGTATTATTGCATATAGCAGCTGCTGGCGTATTTTCTTTTTTCCTGTTTCCATTGTCTTTTGCATGTTTTTCCTCACTCACCTAAAATAAGCTGCAAACATCTTGAAAGGGAAGGTTTTCTACCTGTTCAATTTTTTCTCTTCGGAGTTACCAAGAGTAGGAGTGTCAATATATGAACAGATTCATCAGAGAAGTTATTTTGTGGCAACATAGATGTTTCTGTTGGCAAAAGTTCAGTTTATTGAGTCTTGACCCTGCACCCCTGTGCTACAGTGGTAATCCTACCATCAGTATTTTTAAGGCTGAAGCCAAAAGCTGCATAGAGCACAGCAGCATTCTCTAGTACTGCCGTGCGTCATGGAGAACGAGTTATTGCTGATGTGAATCTCTGGATGTTTTAAGGGATTTGAATAACTAGACTGTTTTAATTTGTTTTCAGCTGAAGCCTGCCTTTCATATTGTCAGCTTGCATGGGTATTTATTTTCTAAAAAAAACCCAACTAAATTGTTTAAATTGGCTAAGCCATTTCCTAGGTCTCCATCAAACAAACAGATAACAGTTGGATGTTTTTAATTCTTTTTTTTTTCTTTTTTTAATTGCTAAGATACTTTGTATAGTCCATATGGTGGAAAATGAAATCTTATTGAAATCTAAATAGTTGATTTTTTTTTTTTTTAAAGGAGAATTTATTTTAGCATAGGCAATAGCTATTTTGTGGCTTTCAAATAATGTAGGAGTAAGATGACTACAAAACATTAGGCCTTTCTTAAGTGCTTGAATTGTTTGCTTCTCCTGTTATTTTTGTTGTATTTAAAGTAACATACTGTGCTATGAAAATAGTCATGACATTTTACTAGATTTAGAACAAAAATCACTTACTCAAACTTTATTGGAAATAATGAAGAATGCCCCACTTTATTAGCCATCCACTTGCCTAGCAGAAATATCTTTGCCTAAGAGGAAAGAAATTAAGCAAGTTTGCAGTAAAAGATGTTGATTTCATTGACTTTGCATTTTGCCTTGTGTGCTTGTCACTACCGTACTGCTAGCAGAAATACCTTTATTATACCTAGTCCAACAGACCAAAAGGCTCAGTGCAGTATCAATGGGAATTACAGTCTACCCTCTCTCATAACCGTTTTGCTCTAAAAGGGTGTACCAAGGTGACAGATGTCATAGTGGGCTAAAGCTATTATTTATGACATTCATTCTATTTATTTTTGTTTCAGTATCTCAGACTTCACAGTGATGTGAAAAACCACAGTATAATAATATTTTTGTTCGTCTGAAATCATTGTCACTTTGTTTCAAAGAGAGTCAGAAAATTAGAAATACTAGTTCTCTGTCTTGCCCTCAAACTGATTGCTGGTAAAACTCAATCAGACAGCAGCAGCATGTTTTTCAGATGTTTTTGGTATACTGTGTATTCTTAGACTAGCTGAATTTCACACTGTTCAATCTATTCTAGGAAAAGTATCCTGTGAACATTTTTGCTGTCTATCTTCTTTTTTTTTTTTTTTCTCTCAGAGAAAGCTGATCTGTAGTCCTCTAGTGATCTTTGATGTCTTTTCATCTGCATCATGCCAATCAGCACAGCTCGGTGCTGGGCTTTTTATTCGAGTAGGCTTTAGTACCTCTCTGAGGTATGGTGAGGGCACATACGGCCCCATCTCCAGTCCAAGACTTGGCCAGGCTTTTTCTCCAGTACCATTGAGATTAAGTTCCTGTCGGTTTTAATGAAAATGACATTAACTAGTAGATTTTGTTACGCAAGGCAAATCCATTACTCTTTTTCAGTTTAAAAGCTGCCATGCAGTGAATACTCATGCTCAGAGACTTGCCATGTGGCTTACACTTTCACCTTGTGAAGGAAGTTTTCTGCTACTAGTATTTATAGAGTGCATGCACTGGCTTGCTATAAATGAGACTAACAATGAAAACAACTACCTCCACTAGAAAAATGGAGAATGCTCTGTCATGAAGTCAGATGCATGACATGACTGTGACTTCTTTATTAACAATGGTTGAGTTTTCTGAATTCCTATGCTGGTGTTCATTAAATTATCAGGTAAAAGAAACATAAGTGAGAACAAAAGAAAGGAAGGACGGGGGTAAATAAATAAAGACAAGAAATAGAAGAATGCCGTGGAAATTTTAGAAATTGCATCTCTCCCTTACCCTGAGGTTGCTGAAAGGATTTGGTCCTTGAGGAAGGTTTAGATATTAAATGTGAACTGCATGGGAATGAAGCAGGAAGAAAAGGGCTATGTTGGAATAAAAATCAGCAGGGTTCCTATATTTGTTTCAGGCCAAAGCTGTTAAGTGAAAGGAATGCAGGTTTGCAAAGTCAAAGATCATCTCTAACAAAACAAAACCAAACCACAACTACCATGTTGTTCTTTACTTAAAAATGGAGATAGTAGACAATAAATAGTAAAAAAAGAAAGGAGAAATGTAATCCTCTTTATAGTTTACTGGCAAAATAATTGGGTTATTTTCGCATTGTTCCATAGGATATAAAAAATAATAACAATTTTAGCATACTAAACATACTTATTTCCTTCTATTCAGTTTATTTTATTCTTTAAAATGCTTTAAAATAACTTGAGAACATCACAGATTTCTTTTTTTTTTTTAAGTTACATAAAGATTTTTAGCAAAGTAATTCTCTACAACTCACTGATAACAGAGGCTAGCTCTTCATGACTTTTAAAATATAACTATTTTAGATCTAGTCTGGCTTTTCCTGTCTTTTACTGACAAAATCGTTTTAATCCCTCTGTTATAACTTCTTTTTGACCCTAAAGGCTGAGGCATATTTTTTACTCAGTTGCTTCCAGGAACCTTACCTGATTAACATGCACCACTGGTAAACACTTTTTTAAGTCCCCCCTTCTGCCAATGCCATCCGTTTTTGCTTCCCTTCAGCAGCAATTCCCAAAGTGGCCAATGCAGCACAGAGAAGATGCACTCTCTTATCTTGTGGGTACTCTGAACCAGTATTTGGCTTTAAAGCCAGCCACATTGGTAGAAAGTATGTGATGTAGTATTTGCTTTGAGTCACTCAAGATCACCCTTAATGCAAGTGAAGCTGAGGTAAAAGCAAATGAGAATATCCAAGTATTAGGGGATCCAAGAGAAATAATATTGTTTCAAAGGTTTATGAGACACAAGTGATGGAAAGGAAATAACACTTAGTTGCCCCATGATCAAATAAAAAGTATTCCTTTTCCATCCTTGTTCAGCTGATACTTACATAACCACATGGTCAAGGCTTTAGTCGTCATGCAAATTTGACATCCTCAGGTGTAGAGTAAGTTTTTCCCTGGGGGTAAACCACAGGATCTAATTTACATATAGTCTCACTCACACCTCCTTGGATTTCCCTGGGGTCCATTCAGATTAAGAACTTTTTTCTCTTCTTCCCTGCCAGCCCCAGGACATCTTAATGCAGTCAGGAAGATGGTAGACCTTTCACCTTCTCTCCAACTTTATTGGTTCACAGCCCTCGGTTTGAATATACCAATGTCCCTTGGACAGGGGCAGGTGAGATTATCCCTGACTAGATAATAAACAGTCAGCTAAGGACTGCTTCAGTGCCTGGTAAGCCCTAAACAGACCATGAGGCAATCTGAAACATAGAGCCCTTTTCTGCTTGGTTCAACTATATTCACATCGAAATGAATTCACTCCAAGTGAAACCCTTTCTCATTGTGAATCCTTTATTGTCTGAAAAACTTCTCATTAACTAATCATGCTTTGTACTCTCACAGAACTGGCATTAATACCACCAGAAACTCATTGGCAAGTCTGAAATACATATAGGGCCTCTTTTATAGGTATAACCTCCCTTGATTAGCTATAAAATGCCCAGAGAGTTTTAGACTAAAGGTATTTCAAAAGTGCAAGATATTGTTACCTGGTGCCCGTCACTATTGAATTTACATTTTACATCCCACGTAGTACACCCAATATCGTAGGATAAAATTCTAGGAAATGCCTTGGACAATGATGTCTTACAGCCTTCTCTTAAGAAAAGAATCCAGTAAGGAAAAAAAAAAAAATAGACTTCCTATGTGCAAGGTGGAGCAAAGACAATAAAAACAATTATATTTTAGTTAGCAGTTGGAATTCCTCTTTCCAGACATGGTAGAGACTGCTTTTGGAAATGTAGTCAGTAAAACCCTTGATCTGACCCCCATAAGTGTGGTGATAGGAAATTCACTACATAACATAGCTTCAGATAGGAGCAAAAGAATGTCTGGTGCTTGCTGCTTGATTCCCAGATGAGCAGGATAAATTCTGTGGGACCTGAGAGTGGAAATCACGAGTGGATTTGTGAGGAAGCAATGGTGAACTTCTGCAACATGCATCCACAGTTCTACAAGACATTTAGGTGCGGAGCAGTACCTGCTTACTTGTCTCTTTTAACACCTATGCTGCTGCACATGAATTGCTGTGATGTGCTAACCACTTTATCATTTTATTATGCTTTATTACATCATAAATTTTATATCTTCTTAATGATCCTACAAGAAGCTTAATTGTTTATAGGAACATCTTAATTAACTAGAGTTCACTAGGTTAAGCAGAACACAAATTGAAAGAGCTCTAAATGAAACAAACCCTACCACTCCATTCCATATAGCTTCATAAGGTTAAAATGTGATTTGACTGCCAGAATTAAAAATTCATACTGCTTTCAGATGTTACAAAGTAACAATAATACCATGGGTAACTTTACCTCAGCTTTCTGTTTTGCAAATGTGAAATTCAATGGAAAAAACATATTTTTTTTTTTTACCTACTAGGAAGAATTTCAATTTGAGCTGTAGCATTATGAGGAAACTTGCCCCAGGTTAATTTAGCAGACAATAGCATTACTTTATTATCCCATTTCCATCTGGATTTTAGAAATAGAAAAGATAATACAAGAAATGTATAACATGAGTCTCAAAGACTTCTCTAATTATATTCTAATTGATTACAGTCAATTTTTCTGAAGTATATTTAACAAGAGCTTTGTGAAATGGTTGCAGTACATGAATTGGACTGAGAAAGACTGATGTTTATGAATGGAGAACTAGCTGTATGAGCCAGTCTTCCCAGAGTCTGAACATCTTCAGCTGTCAGCAACTTTAGGACAGAAGGTTTTCCTGGGAAAAAGTGAGGTGGTTTAGCACACGTGGGAAAACATTTCATAGGCTTGAACCAGAGTTACACCCTATACTGAAACACCACCAAGGTCTTGGCTTGCCTTTGTGAAATGTCCCTACAGCACAGTCCTCCATCCAAACAGAATGATGTTAACAGGTGGGCAATGCCTGTTGCATTTTCATAACAGTTTTCAAGGCTCAGGAGGTCTCAGATTGCCTGGAGAAGTGGTGGAATTTCCCCCACTGTAAATATAAAAGACTTATCTTGACAGGGCCAGATATAACATAATCTGAGTTCCTGCTTTCACTAGAACACTGCACTAGACAATCTGCAGAAATCCTTTCAACACAGACTTTCTGTGAATCTGTGAATCACAGAATCATAGAATGCTTTGGGTTGGAAGGGACCTTAAAGATCATCTAGTTCCAGCCCCTTTGCCATGGGCAGGGACACCTTCCACTAGACCAGGTTGCTCAAAGCCCCATCCTTCTGGTCTTGAACACTTCCAGGGATGGGGCATCCACAACTTCTCTGGGCAACCTGTTCCAGTGCCTCCCCACCCTCCCCATCTCTCCTGTAGGCCCCCAGTAGGTACTGGAAGGCTGCTATAAGGTCTCTCCAGAGCCTTCTCTCTCCAAGCTGCACAATCCTGTCCTCACAGGAGAGGTGCTGCAGCCCTCTGATCATCTTTATGGCCTTCCGCTGGTCCCATTCCAACAGGTCCATGTCCTTGCTGTGCCAAGGAACTCCAGAGCTGGACACAGTACTCTAGGTGGGGTCTCACCAGAGTGGAGTAGAGGGGTAGAATCACCTCCTTCAACCTGCTGGCCAGACTTCTTTTAATGCACCCCAGGATGCAGTTGGCTTTCTATGGCCAGCCACATTGCCAGCTGGTGCTGAGCTTCTAGTCCACCAACACACCCAAGTCCTTCTCCTCAAGGCTGCTCTCCAGCCATTCTCCTTCCAACCTGTATTTGTTCCTGGAATTGTCCTGACCCAGGTGCAGGACCTTGCACTTGGCCTTGTTGAACCTCATGAGGTTCACTCAGGCCCACCTCTCAAGCCTGTCCACATCCCTCTGGATGGCATCCCTTCCCTCCAGTGTGTTGACCGCACCACACATCTTTGTGTTGTTGGCAAACTTGCTGAGGGTTGCACTCAATCCCACTGTCTCCATGTCTCCAACAAAGATGTTAAACACCACTGGTCCCAGTACTGACCTCTCAGGAAAAATCATAGTTAATGGAATTTGAGGTGCATTTGGATTAAGATGGAAATCTACCAAACCCAGACCACAATCCAGGACTCCCAAATGTAATTCTGTCTCACTGTATACAGTATGTCAAGCAGATGTTATTAGGACCATTAAGATACATATTAACTCCTATTTAATCTTTACTAAGGGAGAGAATATTTTTAAGAAGGTGTTCATGGCTGATAGGAAGAGGGCATTTGGCTTTGGAGAAAAGAGATAGGAAAGACTGAAGATGAATGACTGGTCAGGGTAATGGGAAGACTTGTATTAATTTAGTGGCTTCCATTATAAGTTGTAGGTTTCAGTAGTGACACTGTCAATCCATGTGTCGATGAGCAGCAAAAGTGGAGCTGCCCAACAAAGAGGTCTGAACCAGGAGTCAAGGGGAACTCTAGCACTGGCCATGCCTGCACCATCCGCACAGTTCCTCCAGGCCTGACCACAGTAGAATGAACAATGTGCTGGTAACTGGGTCCATTGACAACCTCAGGCATGATAAGGGAATGAGTCAGATTGGAACAAAAGAATGTGGGGCCAGAGAGAGGGCTGAAGACCAGGCTGTAACATGTATCTGATGGTCATCTAGAAGACAGGGCTATAGAAAGGCACATCTACAATGTAGTTTAGGTAGGAAATGAAGGTCCAGCCCTGAGCTGGGGTCCTGGACCCATAGTCTGAGAATGCAGGGTGAAGATATTCAGGGAGGCTGGCCAGTTGGTGCACTCAGGGCCATGACACCATGGACTGATCAATAGTTGCTGTCTCTAGCAGAGGTGACAGATGATACTAAAACAGACAAAAGCAGCTGGGGGTTGGGATGCTCTCAGGATTAATGTATGCGTGCTTCTCTATCAGAGTAATCATCAGTGCTGAAATCCTTCACATAGGCACAAATGCACACACTGATGGAGAGGACCACAAGGTCCAAATCCTACAGAAGAGGCTCTGTCTTATCTTCCCTATCATGGTCCCCATAGTCAGGTGTCTTCATTCATGCAGTATGCGCAGGCAGAAAGTGTTTAGTAATCTAGGTGTTTTCCTGAGAACTTGGCGTAAAGGTCCTTTACAGCTTGTTCCTTTGAACACATTGTCTATTAAGAAGGAGGAGGCAGAAAAAGCTTACCAGTTTATTTATTTATTTAGGGGGTCAATTCTGAATTAAAAACATACTTGTGAGGTACCAGTGTACAAAGTTAGGTCTAATCTTCATTTTACAAGCAAGAAGTAAGGAGAAAGCATTTTGGGGTCTTTTTTTTTTTCCCTCTGTAAATATCTTTTCCACTATTGAAGAAAAAAGTTTTTTCTATAGAAAGAAAACATAAAAGAAAACACCTGTTTGGCTTGCAGGAATTGGCGAGGGAGGCTGTTTTCCTGACAGGCCAAAAGCGACAAGCACAGGGCCCCTTTAAAAAAAAAAGTCAAGTTTTTTTTTTTCCCTATTTCATGTGAGCATTGGCAGAAACTCTGACAAGCAGTTCTTCATATTTTATTATGTTCTTGTCTGGCAGAATCTCTGTCAGGCAAAAACCTTGTCAGCGGAAAACCTGTCGTAGGATCAGAGGAGACAAAAACAGGTGTCACAGAGGCAGTCAAAACTGAAGGAAAAAAAAGATTAGGCTAAAGAGAGAAAGGCAGACAATTACATTAATGCCATTGCTTTTATCTTATAGATGTGTGTTATTATCTCGGGGTGCTGAGTGCGCAATTGCCTCAAAGAAAAGTAGACAGGAGACAAGGGGAAACTTGATAGTTATTAACTGAAGAGGCAGTGTGTCAAAGCTGGATGGGGTTCAAAGTTTTGCAAAGGGATAAAAAAATTGCAGACAGCAAGCAACGTCTGTGAACAAACTGTGGTTCTGCTTTCGGCTACATAAACCTAGTAGCAATCTAAATGTTTCAACTTGGAATCAGATCATAGACAGAAAAATTAATGAAAGTTTTCATTCAGACTTTTTTTAATAACATTTATTTTGTGTACATGCAACTGAAGTGCTGGGGCTTTTTTTTTGATCTGTTATAAAAATGTTGTTAGAGCATGAGGCATGGTGAGGCATGAAGACATTTATCAGTTTAGTTGCTGTGTTGTTCGGGTTTGAAACACCTATTATCAACACACATTTAATTTTAAAATGCTATTAAGAATCCTTTTACTAAGTGTGAACATCTGTACATGCAAGCTGTAAATTAGAAGATCACATATGTGTCCCTGTCAGAGACTAAATGCATTTGGCAAATCATTTCCATTATTAACTTTTATATACAGTAAAAGGCAGAAGGAAAAGTTGGTTTTACCTATGAATCAGAATATGCTGTACTCACTTTCCTTCCATGATCTTTTGAAATCCACTTATTTCCTTAATGTTCCTTAGTTCCTTAGTGCATGTTTCTCTTCTATCTGGATTAACTTGTGAAAGGGATGAAGACAGAAGTGAAAAGGAGATCACCAAAAGATGCCATGTTGTAACTGGAATTTATACTGAAACTGATTCAGGATGTTTAACCACCCATTTAAATGTTGATGTCCTGTGCTCTTTTCACTTGTGACGGGGTGAATGGGATAATTTCCTACACCATGAAAATATTTCAGCCATTCAGTATACTGGCAAGTTTTCTTGTCTTTATTCACCTTCTAAGCATGATATTTTTGAGGAGTGATTTTTTCCACCTACAAAATGCACCACATTACACCATGTTACAGGCAGTATTAAATCTGCCTGGGGGGGACTAGCTTAGACCACCTCTTATGACTAGTACTTTGCCTGACCCTCCAGCATTTTAGTTGTTCATAAGCTACCTTCTGTTCTTGAAAGAATTTGTTACTTCATGTTCCATGGTTGATGGAAAAGAAGAAAATCTTGAATGCTGAAAAATGTGAAGCTGTTCATCTTCACTACTAAAATCAATAGCAAACTACAGTGCCTCATGTTGCCATTAATAATACCGTATCCGTCTTACCATACTCGACATGCTGTTGTTGCAACAGTATTATGGAATCTTTCTATGTCTGTATTGCATGTTTAATGTCTGGCAATTTCAGTTCCTCTTGCTGCAGAAAGTGGCTCAGTTATACAGACACTTTAAAAAGTCTGGAAAACTCTCTGTTATTGTCTGGACACAGACTACATAAAATTTCTTTTTCATTTTCCTATTGACCCTTGAAAAAATCTAGTAATCTGGAAAGATGATGATGTTTATAAAATTCTGTATATATATGTATACCTCTGTATATATGTATATACGTATATACATATATATGTATATATGTATAAAATTCTGTATATATGTATACCAAACGTATACCTCTTTGGTAATCTAGAGAACTAGCTAGAAAATCAAGAAAAGCAAGAAAATCAAGAATGGAGCTATTGCAGACCCAAAATTTAAAACTGAAATGAAATGAGATCCATAATGATCTGTACATTACAATTTACCAACTCCTCTCTGTGGTGGTCTGAGATACAGAGCCGGGCAAATCAGTTGAGAGAAAGGGTTTCACTAGACCTTTTCATCCCTCTCTAAGATGCCTAAATATTTATCTAGGATCAGGAAATTAGCAAGAGGTATGTGTACTTACAGCTCCAATTGCATTAAAACTAGGATATTTAAAATGCTTTTATGTTCAGTATAGGAAAAATGCCATGCATTTTTGTAGCTATTCAAAAAATAATATGAGACCTCTGAAGTAAAAAATTCATCACTGCATACTTGTATTTCTTTTGCTTAACAAAATGGAATCCACTCAGAAGGATGGCTTTTAATTTAGTTGACCTTGTCCATTGCACATGTAGGGGAAGTAAGGGGTCTAAGGTCAATGAGTAAATTTGCATAGCTGAGACTATGAACTGCCCACAGTATAGATGAAAGATTTTGTCTTTATAGTCTGTCTTTTGATAAATTGAACAAGTATTTGAGCTTTATTTTAATGTATCTTTATACTTAATTTCCTTTGAATTACACAGGGTCCCAAACTAGAATAAAATATAATTCATGAAGTTATATTTCCCCTCCCTATTTTACTATATTAAAACAAACAAACAAAAAAAGACCCCAAACCCACAGATGAAACATAAAAGTCTGTTCATTGATTTGTTACAAATAGGTCCAAAGGTTTTTGTGGTAATTTTGCATAATAAGAATTCTGCAGGCTGTAATATGAAGATGGACATTGTATCAATTTCAAAGTTCTCTCTAAAATTCAGATTACACTGAGCACAGTCTCTGTAAAACGAGGGGTGAGGGGGTGTTGTTTACTATTCAAGGAGGTGAGGAGTGAATAAGCCAACATGGGGATGTTTAGACTTGACATTAGGAACCATTTCTTTACTGAGAGTGTGGTCAAACACTGGACCAGGCTCCCTAGAGAGGTGGCTGATGCGCCAGGTCTGTCAGTGTTTTAGAGGTATTTGGACAATGCCCTCCATAACAGGCTTTAACTTTTGGTCAGCCCTGGAGGTGTCAGGCAGTTGGACTAAATGACTGCTGTAGGTCCCTTCCAACTGAGATATTCTAAATTGTCTAAATGATTATGGTGCATAGTTGATATTTCAGAGTTAGGTAAGAAAAACAGTACGGAAAGGTTCCTAATTCCTTGACTAATTACCCAATAATTTTTTGCCCCCCGCTTTTTTAATAGTTAAAATTTCTGAAGAAAGTACTTGAAATTTGGACTTCACCGTGGAAATATTACTTGGCTGTATGTTGTTATAATAAAACACAAGATGCTTTTTAGGCTGCTCCACAAAAAAGTCAATTACTCAGCAAGTAGATGATTTTAAGATTTCATTAGATCTCCTCTTCCTCTATCACTGCACAGCCTTCCACTCCCACTGAGCTAAAGAATTCAGACTATCGTGGCAGTGCTAGGAATTGAATTGGGCTCTTTAAAGGTAGCCTTCTTCATTTAAGCACCTAGCTGAACCCATCCTAGTCATGTTTTTGGAAAAGATTGTGCAGGTTGCGACAAAAAGTCACAAATATGTTAAGACCTTTTTTGGGTGAACTTTTGTGCCCTCTGAAAGTGTAAGAAGTATAAGTAATACCAAATGCTTCCTCCTAGGAAGGGACTTTTAATGTGTCGTTTATGATGTTCAGTCACTGGTATCTTCTTAATAAGGACACATCCGTTTATGTCATTTTTCAGGTATGATAAAGCTCATTCTTTTATATAGCCTGTTTCATCTTGAAGTGTCCTAAGCACTTATGAAATCATACACTGCTGCAGATACAGTTGAATGTATTTACCTGTGAAACACAGCATTGTTCATTAGCATATAGAAATTGAACCAGGAGTTCAGAAAAGAAAATGGTGAGGAATGCTTTATCATCAAATTAGATGGGCAAGTCAGGACAGCAGAATAAGACTTTCTACTCTGAGATTTGGCAAGGTTAAGTTAATAATCTTGTCCTTACAGAAAAACCAACAATGAGACTTAGGTCCTTTTCTTATCTCTTATTTGAAAAAGTATGTGTCTAACAACATAAATTATCTCTTGAATACAGCTAGAACACCAGCATTAGTTCACTAATGATACCAGAGAAGAAATCAGTTAGAAGCGCTACAGAAAGCAACTTCTCTCTGACAACCATTTCCTCAGTAATATCTTTTAAAGAAACAAGGTATTTTTTATAAATTACAAGTTATAGTGAAAAGTTTCATTCTCCTGCCAAGCACAAGGGGTTTCAATAGTCAATGGTCTGTAAGACTTTCAGGTGCTTGCCGTAATATTATTCCTCATTTAGGTGCAAGTGCATTACCTTTCTCTTCATATACAATTTTTTCCCTTTTTTTGTGTCTGTAGCATGAGGTCTGCTCTTAGTTTGAAAATGCTCTTACACACCCATGCAAAAATATATGCTTTGTTGTGTTATAAATTACACATTTCAGTGCATATCCTGACTTGTACTTCAAAAGGATAAAATTCACTGCTGATTTGTTTATTACATAATGTGTAGAATAAGGCCACAAATCAAAATTGGATATAATTTCACTGTCACTTGGAATGTTAATCTAACACCGGACTAATTATTATTTGTTTGTGTGTTTTGAAAGTGGATACCTATAGATAATACTGCTTGAAAACAAATGTTGCAGATAAATGGAATGGTACAAGGTATCTTGTAAAAATTTGTGTGTGCTGGTCAAAGAGTGTGCCTAGTAGTTTAAAAGGACCTTTTAAATTTCTTTTTTCATTTCTATTCTATCTCAGCAATTCCAAAGCTACTATCCTTAGAGTGGTCACATTACATGAAGTGGATAAACATCCATAGAGTTTTGTAATCTCATTCTAGCTATTAGTTTTACGATCCACCCAATGGCCTTTAGATAAAAACATCTTATGGTCATTCTGACTTCAGCCAAAGTAGAATCATGACCTTAAAATCTTCAGCAAGCCAAGTCGTCTTTAGTTGGAAGAACTTGATTTTCCTCACTGCAGGGATAGGGTTTATTGTGAAGGAAAGTGAAACAAAAACAAGTATTAAGACATATTAGATATACAGTATGATGCAGTGATTAAAAAGCATTGAGTATTCAGAAAATATTCAGTCAGTTCTTGAATCTGGTTTGAATTTGTGTAAACTTGGAGAAGCCAGTTAATCTCTTTGGACCCTATTCTTATTCTATAAGACTGAGGGTGGAAAGCTCAAGGTGATCTAGATCTTCTTAATTATTTTGATGGTCTAGTAGAAGGTGTTAGATCTATCAATACTGTTATTATTCACAGCATTCCTATTGCAAGTAATAGTAGTATTTTTTTAAAAAAGTATTAATAATTTACTTTATTTTACCCTTCCAAATGGTTTCGCTGCCCCCCATGTACACATGTACACATATCAGCACATATACAGCAGAGCCTGCACAGCAACAAAATCAATTGTCTAGGCTTTCCTAGCAGGGTACTTTGATGACACATCTGTTATTGTAGTAGCAAAACAACTGTGTTACAAAAGTATCATACAGAAAAAGCCCCCCAAAAATGTAGGAAAGTATTTGACCTGTTTAAGCCTCAGTCAAATTACATTCATTAGACCATGCAAATAAATTAATCCCATATCATGAAGCCTATATAGCTGAAGTACTTTGGAAGAGCTTTTGGAAGAAAAATCCCACCCTTCACATTCTGCAGTATAAATGTCCTGTGGAGAGACATAGGACTGCAGTCCCTAGGCTTGCCAATTCCTTATCTTTTTCGAATGTTGAATTAATATTTAAAGCTATTTATTCAAAGTTGACTTAACGACTAGAATAGGAAAGATCAGACAAATCAGTTGCAAGAAATGAAGTATGAGGAAACCAGAACTCTTTGACAAAGTATTCCTTGGAGTAAGTGTGTTGAATGAAGCCAGCAAGTAAATGATAAGGGCCTTTGTGCTCTGGATATAAGAAAGCAATTTATCAAGAGTACATGAACTCTCCAGTGACCATAAGCCAAGAAGTACAAGAGAAGAAGTCCCTATAAAATTATTTTAAAAGCTCAGACAGTTGGTTTTTTTTGAATAAGCAGTGAGAAGCTTAGGTGATGCAACATCGTCCATAAAATGGAAAGAAAATTAAATGTAAACATTGATACTGCATGATGTCTTATGCAATTCCATTGTATTTAACTTCACAAGAGGATAACAATTACCTTCATCCTGCATACCTCCCTTCATCTCTAAATTATTCACATCACAGTGAATAACATGAAATTCACATGGAAGAGTGAAAAAAACCTAGTCAGCTCAAGTAGCAGTGAATTCATGATAGAATTTATGGTAAATCAGGGGACTAATTTTTAACATGTTTAAAAGGCTGGGGTTTAGGGTGTACCTCTTATTTTTCTTTCCTCTAGAGGTTAAGTGTCAAACCTTTAACAGTCCCAATCAATTCTGCATAGCTTCAGTCTTGGTCATGAAGTTATGAGTATTGTAGTCTCTGGGGCTCAGCTGAGCACCCTTCTGCTGTAGGAATTAAAGTTAATAGTGACATTTGGAAACAAGGCCTGTTTCAGACTGCATCTGAGAAGGAATCACTATGTGATGAGTAGTGTCCCTCAGGGGTTTGTATTGGGCCCAGCACTGTTTATTATCTTCATCAGTAATATAGACAGTGGGATCGAGCGCACCCTCAGCAAATTTGCAGATGACACCAAGTTGAGTGGTGCAGTTGACATGCTAGAGCTGGACAAGCTCAAGAAGTAGGCTCATGTGAACCTCATGAGGTTCAACAAGGGCAAGTGCAAGGTCCTGCACCTGGATGAGGGCAACCGCCAGTATCATTATAAGCTGAAGGGACTGAGAGCAGCCCTGCTAAGGTACTGATGGATGAAAACCTGGACGTGAGCTGACAGTGTATGCTCGCAGCCCAGAAATGCAACCATATTCTGGGCTGCATCAAAAAAAGCATAGCCAGCAGGTCAAGGGAGGTGATTCTACCCTGCTACTCCACTCTGGTGAGACGTCATCTGGAGAACTGCATCCAGCTCTGCAGTCCTTGGCACAGGAAAGACATGGACCTGTTGGTCCAGAGGAAAGCCACAAAAACGATCAGAGGAATGAAACACCCCTCCAGTGAGGACAGGCTAAGAGAGCTGGGGTTGTTCAGCCTGGAGAAGAGAAGGATCTGGGAAGAACTTATTGCAGACTTTCAGTACTTAAAGGGGGCTTATAAGAAAGATGGGAACAGATTTTTTAGCATGGCTTGATGTGATAGGACAAGGGGTAATGGTTTTGAACTAAAAGAGGGTAGATTCAGACTAGGTGTAAGGAAGAAATTTTTAACAAGGAGGGTGGTGAAACACTGGCACAGGTTGCCCAAGAGAGGCTGTTGATGCCCCATCCCTGGAAACATTCAAGGTTGGGTTGGACGGGGCTCTGAGCAATCTCATTGAATTGAAATGTATTGGGCCCAGCACTGTTTATTATCTTCATCAGTAATATAGACAGTGGGATCGAGCGCACCCTCAGCAAATTTGCAGATGACACCAAGTTGAGTGGTGCAGTTGACATGCTAGAGCTGGACAAGCTCAAGAAGTAGGCTCATGTGAACCTCATGAGGTTCAACAAGGGCAAGTGCAAGGTCCTGCACCTGGATGAGGGCAACCGCCAGTATCATTATAAGCTGAAGGGACTGAGAGCAGCCCTGCTAAGGTACTGATGGATGAAAACCTGGACGTGAGCTGACAGTGTATGCTCGCAGCCCAGAAATGCAACCATATTCTGGGCTGCATCAAAAAAAGCATAGCCAGCAGGTCAAGGGAGGTGATTCTACCCTGCTACTCCACTCTGGTGAGACGTCATCTGGAGAACTGCATCCAGCTCTGCAGTCCTTGGCACAGGAAAGACATGGACCTGTTGGTCCAGAGGAAAGCCACAAAAACGATCAGAGGAATGAAACACCCCTCCAGTGAGGACAGGCTAAGAGAGCTGGGGTTGTTCAGCCTGGAGAAGAGAAGGATCTGGGAAGAACTTATTGCAGACTTTCAGTACTTAAAGGGGGCTTATAAGAAAGATGGGAACAGATTTTTTAGCATGGCTTGATGTGATAGGACAAGGGGTAATGGTTTTGAACTAAAAGAGGGTAGATTCAGACTAGGTGTAAGGAAGAAATTTTTAACAAGGAGGGTGGTGAAACACTGGCACAGGTTGCCCAAGAGAGGCTGTTGATGCCCCATCCCTGGAAACATTCAAGGTTGGGTTGGACGGGGCTCTGAGCAATCTCATTGAATTGAAAATGTCCTTGCTCATTGCAGGTCCCTTCCAACCCAAACCATTCTGTGATCCTATGATTCTATGAATCATCCAGGTTATATTTCTCTGGACAATAAGTGCATCTGCCAAATTCAATCTTTTAAGATAATTATTTGGGATTATTTTCTTGTCTTTCCTTTGGCTCTTCTCTTATATTTAACTCCTTTTCTTTCAGCTTTGGACAAGCTTAGTACTCAGCACCTCTACCACCCAACCCAAGTGGAGATTGTGCAGTCCAATGTTGTGTTTGACATCAGCAGCCTGATGCTCTACGGTACTCAGGCTGTGCCAGTGAGACTGAAGATACTACTTGACCGACTCTTCAGTGTACTGAAGCAAGAGGAGGTGTTGCATATTCTACATGGCTTAGGCTGGACACTTCGAGACTATGTTCGAGGTTACATCCTTCAGGTAGGAAATAAAGCAAAGCATGTTTCCAACCCAGTTAACTTAATTTTTCCTTTGTACAGATATAGTGATCATGCATCCAAACAGACAGAATGATATGCAGTAAATTAAGTGTGGCATGTTGAAGACTAGCAATGGTGCTGGCAAAATAAATACTCAATTTTTCCTAAGCTAAAAAATGCAGGTTCCTTCGTACTGTAGTATTTATTTGTCTTTGCTTACTCTTATTGTAGGAAATACCTTAAATACCACAAATACTGAGGTTAGCTAGCTGCAAGCCTGATTTGGTCATCAAAGGCAACTGGGAAGTTTTCAAGGGCTACTGTTTGACTTCAGAAACTAAGATCCAAGTCAGCAGATCCTTCATCTTTTCTTTCCTTTTTTTAGTGAGGTATCTAATAAGGGGTAGATGAAACAGGGATTGTGTTCATGGTTCTGTTGGGAAGTATCCTTACAGTGTAATATATACACAGGAAAATCTTGTTTATAAGGTCATTTTAAAAAGGTAGTTTTAAATAAAGTGTTACGTGCAGGTTGGTTAAGATAAGATAATCAAACAAAACATAAAATAAGTAAATAAAAAAATGGACAGACTTGCTTTATGAGTATGTTCATGAATGTGCGTGGTTGTTTATCTGAAGAATTTCATCATCTGTTGGGTTCCAAAGGGAATTATTGCATTTTGTAAGATTATTTCTGATTGAGAATCTAATACTGCATGCTTCTAAGTTTTCTTAATTGCTCCTGACTTTGCAGGAGCTCTACATCATCAAGAAGTCATCCAGTTACTGAAGTGGACATGCCAGAAAAACTTTGAAAATTCTAGTTTCTGATTTTTTTCTTTACTTTCTTAGGCAATGGTAGCATGCTTGGCACTGTACAGAAAATACAGGAATCTTTCTTCCTGCTCTGTGGAACTCCGACTATTTTTTAATTCCTCTTCAGTTTTCAGTCCTTTGTGTGAAAGAAGTAAATTAGCCTTATGTGATTCTATGGAAACCTTCATATACTGTGTTCTTAAAGAATTTCTTAAATGCTCTGTACATAGATTTTTCCAGAGAAGTGTTCCTAGTTGTAGAACAGACCTAGAAGAAGAGTAATAAAAAGTCTATTACTTTAATAATGAGATCCTCTTATTGTTATTAGGATACATACAGAATGGAGCTCTTTAATCGTTTTAGGATTTTCTCAGTCATCTATTTTGTAAAAGCTAAATGTTACACATGTTCAAATACAGTAGAATCCATTTTTTCTATTACCAGTCTAAAACTTACATGTAAATTTATATCCGTGATGTTTATACAGTAGATATCTATAGATGTTTGTGTGATATATATGGATGCATATGTATCTATAGATATTACATACGATATATAATTTAGATATATATGTGACTGATATCTATAAAGATACATACGGTGATGGAATTTTGTGCATATTACATCATATTTTAGATTCCTGATTCTGAATGCTACTGATCAAGAGAGCTGAAGTAATATGATTTGCAAAGGGATACATGTAAAAAAAATGCATCCTTTCTAAGATACATTAGAAAATTGCTGTTTACTAAACGTGATTAATAGTTAAGTGTAATATATTACAAGTGCAAAATGTAATTCAATGTCCCTTGTCCCTTTCAGTGACTGAAATCAGTAGTTTTCTTGTTTTAAAGGTTGTAGAATCAGGCTCGTATTGATTTTGTTTTAATTTGTTTTAATGTAATGGTATTAATATATGCACGAATGGATTGTAATATACATAGAGGTTTATACAGATTGAGATTGTGACCTATGCATCTGAGTGGTGTAAAGGCCTATAATACACCATTAGGTCAGAGTTACCGGGCTAAAACTCAATCACATTGTAGCCCTCAAGGCATGAATTTTACCATTACTACATTCAACAACAGTATATTGAGTATTATGTGAGTTAAAGGAGAGCAGTTATCAGGGGCAGCTGTTACAGTCTTGCCACATATTGACTTGGTTAGTGCTTGGCTGTTGATTCTGTTAGTGGGTGAATGAAGACCTATGATAGGTGTGGTTGAGCCTGCCTATTAGTTTGGTTCTCTGATTTCAAAGAATCACAGACTGGTCAAGGTTGGAAGGGGAATTTTGCCCAACCCCACTGCCCAAGCAGGTGCCGCCCAGAGGTGGTTGCCCAGGGCCATGTCTAGATGGCTTTTGAGTAGCTCCAGGGATGGAGACTTCACAGCCTCTCTGGGCAAAAAATGCATTTTGTTTCTGTTACGGCTAGGAAACTCAGTATATAGCAGAAAAGGGAAACTGCTTACTAAAACATGTATGAAGAGAAATCTTAGTGAAATTAATCCAATCTATGATAATAAAATAGTCTGCTTTTAAAAGTATCTCTATTGCAGCTATGATAAAAAGGAGAAAAGAGGCATGCAGGGAAATTTGAAAGGAAATGTGTAGTAACACTAGCACAGTAAAAGCACATACAGATAAGAACTACAGGTAATGTCTCCTTTGAGCAAAAGGTGTTGTTCCATGAAGCTTGTCATTATAGAATTGGAACTCTTCACAGAATTTTTTGAGGCTTTCAGATTCAGCTTTTCCACACAAAAAGCTTCTGATGAAAAGGCACGGGCCTCCTGTAGGAGAACCAAAAGTATCAAGTACCAAAAGAAATCATCCAGAATATTGCAGAGCTGTGGGATTGTTAGTAGGCTGTCATGCAGTAAATTCAGCATCTGACTCTGTCTAGATTTTTAAGTTTTCTATGCAAACCTTTCTAAGTTATAACCTAGTCCAGTCAGTGCTGGTAAGTTTATCATACATTCATGCATACTCATTGTACATCAAATAAACAAATGCATATCTCTAGGAAAAGATTTAAATTTGCTATAATGCTGTAGTTAGGGAAGTATAAACCGGTAAACTAGCTTGTTTGTGTCTAATAAAAATAATAATATAAACTTGTAATTTGACAAAATGATGAATATCGTTGGTTGGTGTGGATAAAAAAGGAATGTTAGTAGCTTTGGGAACACTTGCTCATAAATATAAAACTTATTTGAAACATACAGACTTTATATCCTAAGTCTCTTCTGAAAGGAGTAAGAGAAGTACCAGAATAGGGAAAGGGAATCATTGTGAAAGATTACAGAATACTTAGTCCTGGTTCAAGTGCCAGTGTTCACCAGTTAACCTCAGTGCAAAAGACTTGTAAAGCTGAAACAAAACTGGAGTTTCATGCCTTGGGAAGGTCTAAAACATCAATCTGTGCTGAATTTCCCCTGAATCATGATGAAAGTATTAAAATATTTTAACATTTTCCCTAAATGAGGGCTTCTTTTTTTTTTCTTTTGGGGGGGGGGGGGGGTTGGTAGACAACCCAGACATGCAGAGGACAGTGACAGGGTATAGGGGAGAGAGAGAGAAATCTTAGGGTAGATGTATCCACTCAGAATCAATTATTTTAGTATTGCCAGATATTTTCTTTTCCGTTCAAGATCCATAACGGAACCCTGCTTCCCATGAAAAAAGAAAGTATTTTTTCTCAGTAACTTTTGAGAAAAATCTCACCGTTTGCTCCCGTCGAGGAAAAAAAAAAAAAAAGAGAAAACCAGTGCCTCTCTCTAGCTGTGTATTAGTGCTTCAAGGTGGGTGGGATTATTTGTAATTCCCTCATTTTGACTAATAATGTTTCCAAATAGCAAATTAAAAAGCAGTGGGCAGAGAAGAATGTGGTATTTATTGCTTCATTCAGTGGATGCATTAATGGAGGGCAGGAAACGGAGGAACCCTGAAGCCAGCGGAGGTAATGTGATACACCGCCTTGCACATTTGGGCACAGTCACAACATTGCCAGTAACGGCTGAAAGGCATTAAGGCCTGGCAAGCTTTCTCTGGCCTCTGTGCAATAAACCTAGTTTCTGGTGAATAGATACCTATCTCTGAAATGTCAGTGAGTGACAATTTGGTCAGCAGTCTCATCAGATTGCTCACAGGATTTATGTTTCGCAGGAGAAATTGTTCTTTCATCTTTAGAAGTGATCCTCAAAAAAACACCCTGCTGCGTGGGGGAACTTTCTGGACTGTGTCTGCTCCAGAAGCACCCAGCGCACTTCAGTTTCTAGGTTTGTTTGTCCCGTACCTATCTCAGGGAACTAAATTCCTGTATTTGGTGAGGTGTTAGTAAGCATTTAGGTTTTCTCCCTGGGAACAGCAGCACAACAATTGTCTTTCCATGACAGGAAATTATTCTGTCAACAACAGTAGCTGTTTTAGGTCAGATTCTGCACCTGCTACTCAAAGAGATGTGATTAGTGGCTCTGTTGATTTGGGTGAAGTTACTTTTGCTGTAAAGAACAGCTCAACTGTAAGCAAGTCTCCAGTCCTGGTTTGGTTCCAGCGGAGCTGAGTGAGGAGGTAACTTTGCCAGCTGTTCTCCTCAGCTCCATCACTGGAGAATACTGTACCCCACCCATTTGCTAGTGTAACTACATATGTAATTGCTCCCTAGCCAGGTTCTCTCTAAACAAGCCAGGTTAAAAAATCCTCCTGCTAAACATGTGCAAGTCAACTCTGATTATTCTGAGAGGAAAGGGCTAGAGAACAATTATGCCACTAGCAGTGAACAGCTGGGGCATTCAGCTTTTGCACTGGTCCAGCTGCAGATGACAGAACATGTGACCACAACTTAGAGGCCATAAACTGACTCTTTGCAAATAATGATTCAGTGTTTTGAGTAACAGCTCAACACTTTTTCAACTGTTTTGTGATCAAACAGTTGTATTCCCTTACTGTAAAAGAGGAAAATAAATATTATCTTTACAGTACAAAGAGGAAAGCAGAGGCACTGAACAGAACACTGGCGGAATCAGGAAAAGGGACTAGACCTAGGATTTCCATTCTTACCATTGTTCCCTTGAAAAAAGTAGATTATAGTCAGTAGCTCATAGGCAATGTCTTGCCTGCCAGACTCTCTGGTGCCACTTACAGCTATGAGAAATTATTTTAAAAGTCCCCAAACCCAAAATGTAAACTAAATCCAGCTGGAAAAGTGTGGGTATTTTATTGGCCCCAAAGGTGATGCACTTAAAAAAGTTCCTGCACTGGACAGTGCATGGGGAATCACTACTCCTAAAAGAACATCTTTTCCATGGCAATGGCCATGCTGAAATCTGATGAAAGTCAAAATTATTAGATATCATTTTCTGCTTTGGGAAGACTAGAAATGGGAGTATTATGCTTTTCCTGCCTCTGTGGGTTTCACTGTCAAGACTGTTAATTTTAAAAGTAAGAAAAAAACCTTCGAAATTAATGACATCCTCTGCCACTGCTGACTTGAGGTTGTGTGTTTCTTTGCCCACAGATCATCAACACAATCCCTACTTTAAATTTACTTGTCTTCCAATGATGACCAGGGTGGACTGTGGTTTATTCTTATTGATGTGTTGATTCTGTAGAGCTAAAACAACTGTTGAGCAAGAACAACTGTTTCAGTCACTGAAGTCAGCTGGGAGTAAACTCTCAGAAAAGGAGGGACTTTTAGACATTTTTTCAAAAGACAACACCCCATTAACTAAAACAAACTAATTCATGTTGTGAAATACATAGTGCAAATAAATAAGTCAGTTCTGAGATTTTAAAAGAAAAATTTGTTCTATGTATAGTCATATTACATGCTTACATATATTGGTGTTACATTTTACTGACAATTTCTCAAATTTTTGTAAAAAGTAGTTGCGTTTGGTGGAATGGGTTGTTTTAATTTGCTGTCCTAGTTTACCACAACTAGATTGTTCATGCACACCATTCTTACATTCGTATTAGGTCAAGAGATTTGGAGGGAGACCAAAGAAAGAAATTTGAGTGTCTTTAATAATACCATTCTTAATTTATTTTCTGTTCTTTTTCCGATTAATCCCTTAGCACCTCATCCCTTCTAAGCAGGTGAAATATTAATCATATGTATAGATGGAAATTGCTTTTCTGTTCTTAAAATCACATATTGCCCACCATTGGCTCTCTGTGGAGGATTTCAGAAAAGCATGGATTCTATTGCTATCTGACCTCTTTTAGAGTCTTAGCTTTCCTGTCTGTACTCATTTTCTTCCTTTTAAGATGTTTGAACTTTTGCTACAGAGCCCAAGTGCAAAGGCTATTTAATTAAACAGCTTGTCAAACAGCCTCCATTGCTTAAACATAAGGAACATTAGAACAAAAATAAACAAACAGCAGCTCTGAGGATATCAGCTTTTCTAAGGCAGACAAGTGGTGTCAGGCCATTGTAGTGATGATATCATACATTCATTTCAACGTTATCTGCTATCTATAATCACAAGTCACATGAAATTTTTCTCAGCTTTTTTTTTAACAAGTGCCATCAGTTGATTTACTGTTCTTTTTTTTCATAACAAGAACACCTTTAAAGTGGCGGTATGCTATATTATTCATAATAAAAAAAATTAAAAGAAACAGGCAATCAAATTATGACATCAATGGGGAAAAAAATGTTTAGTCTTGCAATCCAGCAAAAGTTTGATGACAGTTATGCACCATTGCTTTTGTATGTGAAAGTTGTACATTCATTTAGTTGGCATTGCTTCTCATTTTTTGTTGGTCTGTTTGTCAATCTCTTAATTAATACTTCGCACTTGTTTAGCCGTGACCACTGGAGGATTTCCATGTGTTTTAAGAATTAGTCATTTCCTCAGTCTTTCCCCATCTCTATAAGTATTATGCCCTTTTTATGTATAGTAAAACTGATGCAGATAAAGTTTAAGAGGTTCATCTGGTAAAGACTGTAACAAAGCCGAAGTCCAACCAAAGTCTTTCACACGCAAGCTCATATTTCCCATAATAACTGCCACCCACATTTCATTACTTGATAATGAAGAGTTAGCCTTTTATAGCTTTATTTACTTTTTTCAGCCTTTTTAGGTACACTTCTATCATGTGTTTTCTTTTCGCCCCTGTAATTATTGTAAACACTCGTGTTCTTTTGTTCCTACATTTTTCAACAGTGGTCCTTGGAGCAACCAAGGCTCAAAGCTGGGTAACATTTATGCAGATTCCTACTCTGCCAGATAGGATCCAAATCTGGGTCTCTTTAGTATATGCCCTGCCTATTTCTTGTTCTCTGTGCCTGTCTGTTCCCTCCTCTCTCTCTTTACACTCCAACTTACTTATTCTGTTGCCATTGCTTCCAATCCCAGCCCCCCTTTTCTTGCTTATCTTTCCTTCTTCAGCCTCACCTCCATTTCACTGCCCCTCCTTCTCTGATTTTGCCTCTTTAACACAAAGAGATGAAAAGAATCTGTTAGATGATGTGTCCATCTCCTGAGTTTTCCATTCCTCCCACAGCACCACCGCATACTAATATTTGCGGCTGTGATCATCTGGAAGAGTTTCTCTTCTCCCATGTGAGTCAGTTTAGCATGACTCCCCTGTACTTCTGTGAAACAGAGATTCTCTGCTATGCCCCTTGTTCTTTTATATTCATCTTAGCTGTACTAAGCTAGGAGTGACTATCCTATCTCTACTCTAAACAGAGGGTGGAAAAAAACTCAGATAAACCTGTAAGGACTGAAGAGGGAGATGGAAAACAGAGCCCAACTGCCGAGCCAGAGGGAAGCATTGTGTTGTGTGTTTGAGCAAAGCAGTGCCACTTGTTCTACAGTGTGAAGTGCCTTCGGATTTTCTTTGTGTCTGCTATAACTTGCCTAACATCTTCCTGCTGCTTTTGATGCCATACCTCTAGTAGTAACACTACCAGTCACCCTAGTGCTACATGACTTTATCACAACCGATAGCACTTGAACCAGGAAAGAAAAAAATAAAGACCAAAGAGTTTGATTGCACTTCTGAATGCCACCAAAACAAGCTATGTGACAATGTAACTCATCATTTGGATCATTTGGATTTCCAGAATATGTGCAGCTGGAGAGCTGTGGTATTGCTGCTCTGTGTCTTGCATCTTGTGAGGGTAATGAAGCAGAGGGCTGTAGAACCCCTGGTGATCAACAGCAGTATACATGGTGTTAGTTCTTAATGACTACTATGAAATAGTCAGCCTTTATAACCATAGTGTTTCACATGGCTCAGAAATGCAAAGACAGCATTTTTAAAGGAAAACACTTTTGGCTGTCAAAGAGCAAAAGAGAAAAAAAAAAAAAAAAACAAAAGAGTCTGAAATCATTATTCCAACCAGTCCAAATGAACAAGATTGCAATAATGGCATTAATGCTTGAAGGTGTGCTAGCAGACACGTTAACCAAGAATGAAATGGTTCCTTATCGGCTGAAGGGGAAAAAAACTCAATCAATCAAGCGTAGTGCAGTATGACTCCATTTCAGTCCAAGCCTTCAGAAAATAGATGGAATATATAAAAATAACTTCTTGTTCAGCTAGTAGCATTTAGTTCAAGAAGTTAGAGCAGAAAAGCTCCATTAGTGTAAAAAGGCATTGCCAGCTAAAAATGAGCTATGGAGAGGTATTTCAGTAATGTCAGCAATAAAATTCAGAGTGTGTGTATGTAGGTGCGCACATATATATGTCTGTAATTCTGTGCCACACTTGATGAATTTTCATTTCAACTGCTGTTTGCTTTCCTGCATGTTGTGGGTATTTCATACAGTAACAGAGAAAGAATACAGCAAAAAAAAAAAAAAAAAAAAAAAAAGGATATAGAGAGAGAGACTTTTGTGTAGCTGCATTTCTCCTACCTGGAATTTGTACTGTTTACTGTACTGGGGGTGAGAAGCCGAGATCCCACTGACTGACGTAGTTCCACGCAGCTGGGCACAGCGACTGGGATGCAGAGCATGGAAAGGGCTGTTACTGAAGGTCTGTCAGGCATATGCCAGGACCATGTGCGCTTGCTTTTTGAAATGGAGCTGAAAATCTCTTCACCTGCCAAGGCCTGAGTTCACCGTCCTGTGTTTCTCTTGTGATAGCTGATGAAATCACAGACACCTAAAGCAGAGTGGGGGGATGAAGGAGGTGGGAGGAATAGTTCACTTCCTAGGCTGTTTTAGGTGTGAGTGATGCCATCAAACATTGCAGGAGAAACAGAGCCCTGAACTTGGGTCTTGGCAGGTAAGCCAAGGAGAAAACTGTTTCCAGCTTTCCTGCTTCAGAATGTGTTTGAATTTCTATTAACCATTTATGATCACAGAAGTTTTGCTGTGAAATATGTACATGTGTGTGTGCGTATGCACCTACCTAAATAATCTATAAATTTTATTTATATTTCTGATAGATTGTGAGTGTGTGTGACAAAACTGTCTGGTTTTGAGACTGATTCTCTCTGAATGAGGGGAAGGGAGAGAAGAGCTTTTCTCTTAGCCTGGAAAATGACTTTTCTTGCTGACAGTGCCATGTTGAAGCCTCTACTGGAACGTATCCTGCACTATGTCAAAGAAATATGACATTGAGTTGAGGACAAGATCTTGGGGTTACTGTCCATCTCAGTTTTCCTGTAATAAATGCAGTGACCTGTTATAAAATAAACAAAAGGGCATAAAGCTATTGATTAAAGGGATATGTCTGTGTGCATGTGGAGGGGAGCAAGTTGTGCCAAGAATCCAAGGGATTAACATAATTCTCACAAAATACAGCTCAGAGATTAGAACTTCTGCTTTTTATAAATTACTCTTTTCACAGAGGACCTCAGACTGAATTCAAATCATAGTCCTGGAGGTGATAAGGTTGTGATATTAACCATTCAGCTGCACATCAATGGATATTAACTCAGAGAGTACGGACTCCAGACCATGGCACTTTAATGGGTTTAAGACTTTGCCCAGTTTAGACACCTCTTGCTCTGAGTTTAGGGGTGGTTTTGATTGTCTGTGTGTCAGCACTGGCTTCAGGCACTTATGAAATTTAGGCTCGCAGACACTTAGGAATCAGGAAGGGCCACAGAGAATCAAACTTGTCATCTGTCCAGCATCAGTTGATTTACTGCTTTTCTTGAAGTCCAAGGGATCTCAAGGGGACTTTTTTCCCTTGCAGCACTGATCTTTCAATGAGGTGCTAGTGCCTGTCCTGAGCAATAACAAGGAATAACAGTGAAGTGTGAGTGACTCTTATTAGAAGGGGTAAATGTCATTAGCACTTACTGTTGCCTTCTAGGCAGTAAGAGTGCACCATTGAATGCAGACAGACAACCCCCTTTTACTTATCAAGGTACATTTTGAATCTAATGAAGATGAACTCTTATATTTTAATTAAGAAATTTACTTTTCTTTCCTGCACTGAAATATCTTCTATGATTTGGTTGTCATTTTGCACCATGTCCTAGAATTCTGAATACTTAACTTGAAGACAGGAAACATGTATTATTCTACTGGCTCTAATATATTAACTTGCTGCACGAGTCCTTTGTGCTTCAGCTTGATTTCTCTCCTCCCCCACGGCTTTTAGAAAATGTTCTAATCATCCCAATTAATACTTGGATGTTGTTAATTAATGTTTATGAAGTGCTTTGAGATCCTCTAATGAAATAGAATGTGTAATTATGATTGTTCTTTACTCAAATTCTGAAACATCACCACCACTGTAACAGTAATTTCAGCAAATATTTTTTAATAATCTTTTTAGCAAATAGAAGAGGAAGGATTTGTTTCTTTTGTTTCTTTTTTACCTTTTCTAGTAGGGGAAAGTATGTCTGTTTATATCCAGTCTTGCTGGGTTCTTCATGATGAATCTTGCCAGAATTGCACCCCGAAGTCTTACATTCCTTCTGATGGGAAAGGTGTGGAAGCCTGTGTTACTGACTGACAGTCCTCCTGCAGAGAAGGAAGCCACTTGTAGGACAGGTAGATTCTTAGGACTGCTGGCCCTGTATATATCAGCTTGCTGGGTTTTGTGTGCGTCTGTATAGCTTGCCTATTGATGTGTTTATGGTAATAGAGTTAACATCATTACATTTTTATCCATGCAGTCTGGATATTGGATGCCTTTAACTTGTGTCCAAGTTGACATATGGTGCTGACAAATAGGAATAACAGAAATAAGCCTGTTCATCAGGTTGCTTGCAGCATAGCTTGTATTGCACTGGGCTTTCCATCATAACAGAATGGCTGTGTTTGGAAATAGCTAGGACAATGCCTGGGCAGCTTACTCTGTTCAGCTAGCTCAATATATGCCTGAATGAATGCATGGCCTCAGAAAAGGATAGTCCCGATAGAAGGTAAGTATATTAACATGAAGCACTTCTGTTTTACTAGTGTCAAACATTTGAAGGTCATATATTCAGTTTCTGAATATTGTGGAATTGGTTTTAAAGACTAGATTTAACCAAATTTATTTTTGCTTTCCATTTTATATTGAAAAAAGTTAAGTTTGAGTTTTCAAGCTGCTTCTCCCTGTTTGGAAATCTACCATGAAAAGTTAAAACTTCTTTACACAAAAAAACAAATCAACACAAGAACTCCAGTAAGAAGGTATAGTGAAAAAAACCAACCTTGTAATATCAAGAGGTTTTTTGGTAAAATTGATAGAATTGGCTATTCTGCAGTAGTATTCCTTGAGTACTAAATAAAACATGCTGAGTATATAATGTTACAATCCACAAAAATGCTTTTGCCCCACCATCTCTTTTCAAAGAATTCCATACAATGAAATTAAATTTCATTTTAAAGAATTTCACTAGCATTAATTCAATCGTTTTCCATGTGTGAGCTGGTTTCCTCATAAGAGTATTTCAAACAGCACCACAGAATGCAAACCAGAGCTCTTGTCTCCCCTTTGTAGGCTCAAAATGTTGTCAGGTAATGGATATAAGACCCATGACATCCATTTTCTGCTGCAGCTGAAGGCAGAGATAAATTTCTTGGGAGGAAAAGGGTGAGGAATTAATAAGGTCTGTAGCAGATTGCTCATACAATTACATTTGTGGTGAGACTGCAGAGAACCTGGGTGTTACAGAAGATAAGAAGCTGATCTGGGACAACTCACCAGCAGAGGTGATGTGGTCCAGAGATACAACAGCAGCTCCTTGTGATCTGCATACCATCTTTGACCTGGTCACTCCTAGCCTTTGTTTGGAGGCTGTGGCTAGAGGAGCCTGTGTTCCCCCAGTCACATACAGCTAGCAAGTTGATTTTACGTGGTGAGGTTTAGATGCATCTTGCATGAGTAAGTTTCTCATAATGCCTACTTATATATGTTCTTGGAGCCTGTTACTTGATGGGTTATGAACTGAACAGCCATGTAGCCCCTTATATATTTCAATTTGCTTATTTTATTACTGTGTCATAGTGCACTATTATTGCATATAGTGTTAATACTGTCCTATAACCATTATTAAACGGAAGGTTGTTAATTCTGGTAGTTGAAAGAGCACGCGTTCAGCTGGAATGAGGACTTTGCTCTCATTGGGTCAATACAACCATTTTTCTTAGCTATGGAAACATTGTGACATAAGTGACCTGAGCTTTACACTTTTCCTGGAGTCACAGAAATAATAATAAAAAATACTTTTTTTTCCAAGTTTTTTTTTGCCTGGGTTTGGGGTTTTTTGGTGAGTAGTAACCTGCAGGATCAAATTGATCAATGAAAATCTAGTACATTAGCATGGGACTGCTTGTTATATCAGTGTCAAAATTTTTTAGAGCAGGATAAAAATGTCAATGCTATAGAAAGTTTTATGGGCTTTGAACCACTTGTGAGAATTTAAATGTCAAACCAGTGTGAGGTGGTTCAGAAGTGCTTCAAAGTGAAAATCTGAAAGTATACATATACTCCCATGCCTGAATAATAGCTTCAGTAATATAGTATGAATTTCCAATACTAGACACACCAGACAGTAGATGTGTTTCTGTAAGGCTTTCCCCATCGTCAGTCTGCTTTGTGTTGTAGTACTCTATAAGTCCCTCTCTAAGGCACTCACTTTCACTTCAGCAGAGCATTTTCCTCCAGTTCATACAAGATAATTGTACTGGAATTTCAGCAGCTACTGCACTGTACAGAATTCCTTTTTTTGTTGTTTTTAATGTAGCAATTCAAAGACCAGAAATTGTAGGACAGTGCTTTGTATAACTATTTTCAGCTTAGTTCAAGAGATGGGAAGCAAGGTGCCACAAACATATGAAGTCTCTATATTCTTTGTGTATGTGGCCAGGTAGTGGAGAGAGACACTGCTAGTTCCTTCGCTGAAGAAAAAGGAAGACTCACCCCTTTCAAGACACCAAAGAAACCACACTAGAGAGACAGGGAGAAAGAAGTTTTAAAAATGCAAACCAAAAGAGTTCTCAGCTTATCAGGTATTTGAGACATAAAGCCCTAAGAAGGCAAATTTAATTTCTTATCTGGAGAACTGCTCAGTCATTATCAGAAAGTGGGTCCTGATTCAGCAAGGTGCATAAGTGCCTACCCAGCTTTAACAATTAATGCCCTTACTTCAACAGAGATCTACTCACATATTCAATGTTAAGCATATGCTTATATATTTTTCTGAATTGGGACCTCAATAAATATATGTATGTCAGCTTTGTCAGCTGAGATCACACAACAGTTCCCTTCCTGTAAGTATTGCCCTTTAGTTGAAAAGGAATGAATTGTTGTGAGAACTGCATGAGAAAGTATGTTTCAATTAAACATTGTAGGTTTCTAAAGATTCTTTCTTTATTGTTAATTGTTTTCACTGGGGTAAACTTCATCTCTCTCTGCACTGACATTTATTACATCTCTCAAAACCAGGACACAAGCCACGGATTGTTTGTGGCATGTTTTGCACATGGAGACTCACTAATGGAGCAGATTCTCATCATGAGGTCTCCAAGTTAGCTTCGTCATACCCGTGAAGACCAGGGCCTCACTAAAGGAAGGTCTTAACTTCTTTGGTCCAGCTTGCTGCTCTTTTTCTTTCCTGCCCCAAGCAGGAGTTTTGTGGGGTAGGTAGAAGAATTAATCAGTGAGCACCAGGTCCTTTCCCACAAGGCCATTCCCTCCCTGGTGTCTGTGGGTCAGGTATGCTGCACAGGGAGCTGAGGTTTTGCCCAGCGTGCTGAGCTGATTACATAGTACGTACAAATTAAGCAATTAAGAGTTTCTGTTCTGTTTGAAAAGTGTGGACATAATTTAGCAAATACCCTCTGTGAAAGAGGAGGTGGTTTGCAAAAGTGGTTGCAGTACTTGTTAATACATGACCGACTGAGGTCATGTGAACACAGTACAGCTCGGGATCGAATACAGGGAAGGGAAGAGTCCTTAAGTGTTACATTTCCAACAAAATTTGGCATGTTTAGAAACCAGCCTTCCTTCTTAGTATCCTGGCCCTTTATTGCTATTGGCAGCTTGTCCTTTGTGTCACTCAAGAATTTATAATGAATCCATAAAAAACAAATAGTACTGCATTTTGTTTGTAGGAAGACAGGAGACTTCTGATTTAGTGGATGGACTCACTTGGTGTGTGGACTTGTAAAGAATAGTGTTGGACGCACGTTGTGTGTATTCCTCAGAGTATTAATTCTGACCCAGTTACATGGTAAATATTGTTGACTGATATAAAATAAACACACTCATGGTTTGTACCATATGCTTTATAATAATTTTTGTAGCTTTGTTTGTTTGTTTTTGCTAAAAGGTGGCTAACAGATCTTTGAAGTTTTTCTTTTCTTTCTTTTCTCTTCTTTCTTTATATATACAATTTTTAAAAGTAAGTTACAGTTTTACTTTTTGAGTATGATGGCAGCAGGCACTGATGTTTTCATGCAAACTTGACTATCAAAATCAAAATTCATAGAAATATCCCAGAAACAACAATAAAGAAATTGATATTTCAGTTTTCACCTCTGAAAGAAAGAAAATTGTCATTTAGAGGCAGACTCTGATATTTATTTCAGTAGTGCCTTCTTTTACAAGCAGTGGAACCACTTGTGCAGTAAGGCACTGTTTAGTTGAAATGGAGATATCAAAACTAAGCTCACTTTGTTCACTCTAAATTCCATGCTTTTTTTGATAGTTAAGCATAGTGAATTAACTTTCCAAATTTCACTCTTTGTGAAATTTGGCTTATGTTTCCTCTGCCTTTAGCCCAGTTCCTCTAGCATATGTGTGATTAAGCAAAACTAAATTTTAAAAATAGGAGGGAAGGGAAACAAGGATTTAATCAATAATATCAGGGGATACCAGTGCAGATAGAAAATTTTCAGAGGGCTACTAATTTCAAATCCTACATATATTCAGTTCCTGAATCTCCCACTGTACCTTTAAAAATGATGTTGTGACCACTTGATTGTTTTATGCCCAAAAGTTAAGTTGTGTGAAAAGCAGTTTCCAAAATGCATGATATTTAATAAAAGTACTCTAAAGGTCAATTTTTAAGATAAACTGCAAGAGTATCACTCAACTTTGGCTATATATTTAAATGTTGATTCACAGCGTGAGAAGTTCAGACACTGAGGAATCGTACAGTTGTCCATGAGAACCCGAATGAAACAGACAAGGGAAAATAATAAAATCTTATGAAGAGCAGAAATAAAATTATGAGTTAGCTTGGCCAGTATCACGTCCACCCCCAACATACACACACTTGCACTCGCACACACATGTAGGGCTGTTTGCCTTTTAATGATGTTCAGTTTGGAATGCCTGAACTGAAAGATTTGGACCAAATCCTGCAAACAGTTACGGTGCTGAGTCAGTTTGTGTCCTTATATTTTAAGCTTTTTGAAGTGTGAACCTTTTCTGGCTCACATATCTCCTCCAGAGCATGAGAGAGCACAAAGCCCCTGTGGCAAAGAAAGGAGAAGTGGCAGTAACCATAGATATAAACAGTTTCTTCGCTCCACCTTGGAGGAAGCCAGCTGTTGCTGACTAGCCCTGGTTTTTTTCCTACCATTTTGCAATCTGATTGCGACTGCATTTCAAGAAAAACTGAATTTGAAGCTTAAGTATTTAGTTTGTTGCCTTTTCTCCCTATCTGTTTTTTTTTCCTTTAAGACTACCTGTTTGACACATTTTGTTGGAAGTCAACAATGTCTCTTTCTGGTCAGACACCTAGAGCAGGGATACCCAGCCTCATGCTTAATGGAAGACTAGCAGTCAGTGGAGCACCTGCTTATTGTTTTGGCACCTGGCTGGTCTTGGTGGTATTTAACTGCTCTACTGCATTAAAAAACCACCAAAAAAAGCCATCAAATTCTCTCAGTTTTTCTCTTCTATGTAAGCGTTTACTGCAGAGATGTATCTTTACAAGGGGATAGGAAAGGGCTCATAAACAGTCCTTTCAGGATGATGTTCACATTATGAAAACATTTCCAAAATCCTGACATGGGTTGTTTTTTTTATTTTGTGGTTGTTTGTTTTTTTCTTTTTTTTTTTTTTTTTTTTTTTTTTTTTAAAAAAAAAAAAAAAAAAAAAAAAAAAAAAAAAAAAAAAAAAAAAAGTTCTAGGAAAAATATTAAACCC
>NW_015090967.1:716542-735687 GCF_001431845.1 Calidris pugnax | reverse complement strand
ATTTTAAAAAATTGCACATTGGTTTTTTTTTTTTTTTTTTGTTTTTTTTTTTTTTTTTTTTTTTTTTTTTTTTTTTTTTTTTTTTTCTGCTTCTCTTAGTGCAGAATTGTACAAGAAAAATAGAATTGAAAGATATTTGTTCAGGCCACTTTTAATATATTTACTAGTACAATGCTTCATTCCTTTGGGAAAAACTGGGTAACTATATTATTGTAGGTATTGTAAGAACATTATATTATAAGCTTAACAATGTGGCTTTCAAACTTGGGAGGGGGCTGGAGATATAAGAAATTATTTCCACAATAGAAATATATTATTTCTCATATTAAAAGGAAACTTATTTGAAAACATTTCCTTTGCTTATTATATTTTTCCCCCCATTTATTCTTGTCAGTACAGGACACATTCAGCATCTGTTCTCTTGCAAAAAGCCCTCAGGAAAAATTAAAAAGCTGTTCTTGCAAATTCATCATTATTATTAAGAACCATAATTCACCTCATGGTTATCTCAGCCCTTCTCTAGCTCTTATCTGCACTCTGTGATGACATTGCCTTCTTGAGCAAGGCATCGTTCCAGCCTCGTCTCATCTCTCCCACCTTAATTTGTACCGATGCGTTGCAGTTTGGTGACAGGCAGTTGTTCGTGCTTGAATAACCCAAGATTTGAATTCTACAGTTTGTGGCATCCATGTAATGCTTAGCAGTGGGTACAGCTGTTAACTATTCGCTTATAAATAATCTTTTTCCCCTCTCAACCTGTCTCCCAGGTAGTGTACCTGTCACCATTAATAACTCATCGGTAGCTCCCCAGTGGTTTGGCCCATCACTTGTCATTCACAGTGGAGAGCTGCTCTGGCCTGCTATCGAAGCTCACACAAGCTCCTTCAGCTACTCACTCATCCCAGCAGCCGCGCTCTTCCCTGTGCCCGGCTAGCGGGAAATGGCGCTGATGGCTTCCACCGTTAGCACCCTCAGTTGTCCCCTCTTGTCCCTGGCTGCACGCTGAGCCTGGCCTGTGGGAGGTATAATGTTGTCTCTTCCAGACAGCCAGACACATTACAAACTGTTTTAAGTCAGCCCCCGGCCATGTCGATGTCACTGGAAATGTAGCCCCGGAGCTCGTTTGGACCAGTATAGGTAGTAATTGTGTGCACACCTCTATTTAATACTAAAAAGTTTGTCTTGCTGTTTATTTTTACTGTGGCAGTAGCCTCACTGATGTACATGCTCCAGAAATCAGAACAAAAGGACAACTGAGACTCTGTATTGATTACCTATTTGGGCATGGGGAGGGGAGGGAAGATAGAAGTGACTTTGGTTGCCACCTTGCTATAAAAGATTAATTTTTTACTCCATTACTCTGCATAACAGAATAGTTGTCCCTTCTCTTTGAGAGTGATGTGCTTTCCTAAGGAGCCCTGGCTGGGATATTTATTGTTACCTGATCCTCTTGCTCAGAAGAAACTTACTGTAAGCATGGTGCAGTCTGTGGACAGGAAATCATTCAGGGTCAAGGCAATAAAGAGACAGGTCTTGTGAACAAAGATAGTGCTTTGGAGAGGCGGTCTAAAGTGAAGTGATATGTAGGTAGTTGGTAGTTTTGTAGCTGTTGGATTAAGACAGTTTCTGCTTTGCTATTTCCTGAGCAGAAACTGGGGCAAAGGAACTTGCAGCGTTTAACAGTGGTATGTAGTAGAGATAGCACTCTTCAGTTTGAACACTGAGATTGATCACTAATGGAAAGGTTTTCTGGGTGTACTTGTAACAAATCTGTGAAAATCTGAACTTTTCTGCAGGAATGGCACTGCAGGAATGCCCTTAGGAAGGCACTACTGGGAGAAAGTGCCTGTACCAAGTTTGTTTGGATAATAAATAAATGGCAACTCCAAGAGGGAGACATCCTGTGCAAAAAGACCTGAAGGTGAAATAGTGCTTCTAAAATCTTTGTAAAACTCTAAATCACTGATTGTATGGAGGCACATCATGAATGGATGAGCATTACTGATTCCTCAGTGAGACGTATATCATACACATATTCTTAAAGCTTTACGTCTGGGCTAAAAGTTGAGTAGTAATCTCCAGTGAGGAACACTAAGTTTAGCAGAAGTGACATTCCCAAAGTAACATTTAAGTGGGGTGAGCCCATAGTGGAATATTTGACCCCTGATTATGTGATCTTGTACTACTCATTGCCTGATTAACCAGCTAGGTTGCTGACCTTATTGGGGTTAGGTGCAAACCCCATTGAAGTCACTGGGAGCAATTCTGCTGCATTCAGGGAATCAGTAGAGGAGATAAATACCACTTCAGACTTTATTTGAGGATGCAGTGCAGACAGCGTATTGTGAAGGAGCTGGCATGGATCTTGCTTTTGGGCCACAGTATACTGGACTGTTCCACTCTCATGGGGTTGCTGGTTGGAAGTTCTTCTTTTTGTAGAAATAAAAGCTTCTTCCTCACAATTAATTATTAAGTGTTCCAGGGCTCTATTATATATTTATATGTTCTTGAGAGCTCTTCTCTTACATGCTCGCTCGCTCACTCGCTCTCGTTGGTGTTATAATGTTGTTCTGATAGCTGTTCACTCGCTTCATTTCTCTCTGTCAGTTTGTGGTCCTGTCACCCAAACAAAAGGACATTGTGTTGCAGAGGGGATCATAAGAGACCAACGAGGACTCAACACTGTTAATTAATGGAAGACTACTCTATTTTTAATTCTAATAAAAGCAAATTCTAGATTGATTTGCAATATTTAGATTGCACTTTAAATTTTAGAAAGATGTTATCTTACCGTAGAATAGCTATCCTGTGTGTTTTGCAGGTCTTTTTAGGTACAGAATGCTTTTGTAAGTTTTTGGCTTCAATTGTTTCCAGCAGGGAAAATTGTCTGTCCCCAAGATTATTACCATTATATTTTCTTTTTTGCTTTCCTCTCTGTCACACCTTTATTTTTTCTTGCACTTCTTTTGGTGTGCATAGCTGTTCCTCAGAGAAATGTACAAACACACACGCACTCACATTGACTCACATTCTCCCCTACTTCTTCAGCAGTCGCTCTCAAAAAGCACTCAGGCAGCACTTCTCAGACAGTAATGCATGTTGCTGGTTTGCTTTATTGCTCTCTCTTTGGTCTAAAGAACTTGCTTTCTGCTGGACACTGTGGGGTTAAAAAAAAAAGTTAGTGGTTTGGCACTTTCCAGCTGCTTCTCAGGAGAATATAAAGTGCCTGTGGATCAGGTCCAAACCAGTGGATGTTTAAGAGAAGGAGGAAAAAAAAAGCTAGCTGAAGAGCAACATTCTTGTGTGACTTCGTTACCTTCTGTCGTGTTAAAAAAAATTGTTTTGCTTTACAGTTTTAAACACTCAAAAAAAGTTAGAAGCACCAAATGACCTCCAGGCCTGTTGGCTCTCCAGACTGTTTATCAAGTCTCCTCCGCCTTTTTCCCTGTAAAAATCCAGAGTGAAGTGTGAAAAGCATCAGAAAGTCTCATTTGTGCCAGTGCAGCCTTTTAGTCGCTTGCCAGCACCTTCATCTCTTCATATGTTTCTAGCTAAGGTCTAACATGGAACAAAAACCCGACAGCAATAGAGACCAGATGCCGGTATTTCTTCTCTGTCACTTGGCTGCTGAGCAGATGGAATTTATATCAATCGGGCATGCTAGGAGGAAGAGGCCGTGGCAGCCAACATGTGGAACTGGGGCTGAGTGACATTTTTGCTAATGTTTTGTCCTTGTAGAACATTATGCTTCCTCTTTGCTTATGAGCTGTGGTTTTCCTGACTCAGACGAGGTTCCAAGCCCAGCTGGAATGGTTGTCTCCCCACCACCCCCCTTTTAAGGGAGTGCTGGGAGCGATGGAGGAGTAGTGGGGCCCTGCACAATGGAGCTCTTTATAAAAATACCTGACATCTGCATGCAATGCACCCAAATCATCTTAGCTGAGCAGAGAAATTCACTGGGCATTACCAGTCACTTTTTGTCTGTTTTTGTATGCTTGTTTGATTTATATAATGAGTGAATGCCTCTGGCAAAGGAGTACTTTGAGCATATTATTGGACAGGAGCAATTTTCCAAGAGGTATTGTCATACATGGTCTCTGAATAAGAGTATTAAAGGCAAAAAAAAAAAAAAAAAAAGGTTTTATTTTTGTTTCACTATAAAAAGTGAAAAAAAAAAAGTGAAAACCCCTTCCCATAATTCCCTCGCGTTGCTAAGTGAACATTGCATTTAATACCAATTTCCTGATCATCTTTTCAATAGCTTTTGTCATAATATCTCACTTGTTACTCGTATTAGGGAGCTGAAAAAATCTAACTAGCACTTCCAATCACATTAAATCACACACAATCATAATTCATATGCACAAGCAGGAAGAATTAAAATTTCATTTATTTTCATTTCCTAACTTCTGAGTACTTGGCTTGGCAACCTTAACTTGTTTTTAATGTAATGGAATGTTCTTGGCTGAAAAAAAAAAAAAAAAAAAGGCAAAACAGACTTTTTCTTTCTGTTTTCAATCACCTCTTGGAAAAACATCCAAAAAGCAAAACCTTGAGAAAACTTCATAAAGCATAAACGACTCCAGTACCCACTTGGTGAGGCGATTCTGCGAGCAGAGATGGTGTATTGCAGAAGCCATAGAATGGGCGCAGGCAGCGAAGTTTTGGAAAGTGGTATCAAGGCTACCTATGCACAAAAAGTAAGTTCCCAATGGAGTCGCCAAAATCAGCAAAGAAACAAAGCAATTGGAGGCAGCTCATTTCAAAAGTAAGAGAAAAAAGTAAAAGAACTTGTGGAGGGAGTGCCATGGTAGTGTGGTTTCTGTTCTAGCTCAGAAACTGTTCCTCCTCCACGTGAACAGCACTGTGATTAGTAAACAGAGAGCTTCTTGTGAGGAAGGAGCTGCACGAATCGGACCTCAGTATCAGGAATTTATGGTTGTGCCCAAGCTAAATGGTTTATAATCACTTGTGCAATTAATTCTAAGTCAAGCTTAGACATACATTATATAAAAGTAACAGTGCTTTTGAGCACTTTAATTTACCAGAATTTGTTGCGCTCTTTAAAGCGGGAGTGGTGCAGGAAACATGAGTTTTTGGATCCCTGAAGACTTCTGTTTGACCAGCATGTCTCATTCTAAACTCTCCAGCCAGGCAGTCTCCCTTCATCTGAGAATGCCTTTGTAGCTTGTCAATTTCTCTCCTGATTCATCTGGAGGGGTCACCAGAGAAATGGTGTGAGGTGTTACCTCCTCTGTCATGTTGTGTGAGCTGTCTGAAGGCAGCTTTGGGCTGGTTTGGGAATGGAGGACTGAACGCATCCTCGAACTGCAGCCTCCTAAGTGCTATAAAGCATTAGCTTCCTGATTGAACTACTGACTTGTCCTGGAGTTTTACACAGGTCTGATGTTTTGCGTACTGGCCATGCCAGTTACATGGAATCCAAGACATTTTGGAAATCAAGTCAGATAACAAGTCACCATGATGTACATTTTTGGTGAATATGAACTATAAAGGCTTCCTTTATAGGGGAATGTGCTCTATTTAATAACACAGCAATAAAGCAACGTGTGTTAGGTGCTAGTAAGATGGACTGAACTTAATTGCAGCCCTATGCAACAGGTGGAGGCCATGTGCATTTTAGGCACAGTCATACAATATCTAGCGTGTCATCAGCTCAGTTATATTTCATTTCACTGTGAGTGTGAATAGCACCATGTAGAACCAAACCTGCTTTTTCTTCTCTTACCTGGCAGTGCCCCTTACTTGGTCGAACTGAGACCATAATTTTTTAGACTCCCTCAAAGTATCACATCCGTTTGTGACCAGGAGAGTGTTTAGCATTTTTTTTTCTTTTTCTTTTTATTCTCTTCTCTAGTCATTATGAGAGAACATGTAACTAATAAAACACTTTTAAATCGGATCTGTAAAATGAAGCTGGAGGAAATCTATTACAGAATTCTCTTATGCTTTTCACTAGGGGATGCTTCTGATAAGTAATGTTTCCACAATATCTTTGTCACATTAAAATATGGGAGGCAAAAAAATTCCCTAGGGTAAAACCATATTCATGATTAGACTGATTTCTCATTGGTTTCATCCTGTTAAGTTTCAGAGGAGTGTAAGAATAGGGAAAAAGGAGGAATTATCATAGGTCATAGACTTTTGCCAGTAAGTTTACAATTATTTGCAAAGAAACTGCAATAGGGGGGCAGTCTGGATGGATGGCTCTGATTTTCCCATGAAGACTGGGATGCATATCTTGAATCCCACCTCCTGAACTCTTGCATACACAGAGGTAAACAAATGAGCTTTGTATGTGCCATTGCAGTAAAATCCATAATCTTCCACAAGGCTTGAGGAAATACTTTTTTTGGTTTTTAATTTTTGAATATTTTTTTTGCTCAGAGTAAAATCAATTAACCTGTGTTTGTGACAGTACGATAGTTTTCCAGTACTGATTTTAATTCTTGCCAGTTGAAAATAAGAGAGTCATGCACATGGAAAGAAAAGAGAATTGCACCACTCCCTTACATCCTTTTAAGTGTCACTAGAGCTGCAGTTTTTGACTATTATTTAATTGTATTTTGCTTATATAGAGTATAAGAGAAAAATTGCCATATACGGGTATATAAATTGATGATGTTTCATAACCCAGCTGAGCTAGCCTCTCTCTCCTTCACATGCACACACACACACGCCCGCACCACTGTAGAAAGTACATAAACTTAATAAATCTGAATCTTATCTGAATCTACAACATTTGGGGAATTGCAGGGAAGGCTGTCAGCACAAACAGCCTGTGAAACCTCACATAGGTTTGGAATACAGCTCCCAGATTTTCCAGCCATGACATGGTAGTTCAATTTACACTCACTCTTGAGCTCTGTGTTTTGTTACAGTATGTCACTTTTCTGCCTTAGTTGTGCCAGGATGGCCCTGATCCGTTTGAGCCCCAGTAACAAAAAGTGCATTTTACTACCAAAGGTAATGAAACTGCAGTTGTCTTTAGTTTTCTCCTTAGGGAACGGCTGCTAGTATTGTTTCTGATTCTGAGGGATGCAACCTGGTCTTTTTGTCTGGGGAAGAAAATAAACCTATGTGTAACATCAAATCATGAAAAAAGACATGTTAGAAGAACATCCAGAAAGGCAAAAAATATGCTTGAATACCCCAAAATGACTACTTGCAGTTCCTTCTGTGCCAGGTGTTCATTTTACACATAAAAGTGTTAGATATTTAAATATGCAAATAGGGGAAAACTCTGAAGATACAGTTTTAGAGACAGTTTTCAGAGTTCCAAATTTTCCTTTGTGTCCCTAGCAAATAAGCCCCTGCATCAGTGTGTCTGGTATGCCATTTTCTTTATATAGCCTTGGAAAGAACTTCATTATTAATTGTAATGCTCCCTTACTGTGAATAAGCAAAAAAAAGGAGACTATACATCGTAGTAAGATTGTTCAAATCAGGCTCTTCTGATTTGTGATAGCATACAATGGCATAGCATAAGGAAGCAATAGAACGGATGTGTCAGAGAACACAAGTAACAGTTGTATTAGATTTTTAGCAAATGGTATATGTAGCACTCCTTGTCTAGAAAGAAATCAATACAAGAAAAACAGAGTTATTTTTCTATGAAGAAATCCAAACATTATGAAAACAACTAGGACATTTTGGAAATTTGATGAGCATATAGACAACATAGAGGCAGATGCAAAAAAATAACAAAATAAATAATATGCTTTTTGCACTGGATTCATAATTCTTTTTGTAACCTCACTGGGTTAAAAAAAAAAAAAAATCATGCTCATAGAGTTGAATATTTAACAGAAATTTGTGGCAGAGGACTGGAAAATACAGAAGAGCTCTTGTGTTTACCAGGCCACCCCGAAAGGCAAGAGGGCATAAGGCACTTATAAACAGTGGCAGAGCACAAGTAATGTTGTCTTTGAAAAGTTTTCATTTTTCCCTTGAATCAGCTACAGTCTCTTGCTTGAGGTCACCACAGTTTGCAATCTTTGGCAGAAGGCTTCTTCCATTTTTGGTAGTGGCAGTCTGAATTTTTTGGAAGTGTTTTCTTCTCAAACTGCCATTATCTTCCAAACCTGTTTCATGTTATCATTGTCAGATGCTTCTTCCCTGAGATTCTCAGAAAAAAATGTTGTGTTTTCCTGGGCTTGGGCTGTGTTTTTTTTTTTTTTTTTTTTTTTTAAGCTTGGAATTGAGAGTCATATGGTTATGATTTCAGAATGTCAAGCCTGATTTTTTTTTAAAGCAGTACCTTTTTCTCTGGGCAGTGAACTCACTGCAGAAACATCAAAGGGAATGTGTGCTGCTGGATCAAGGTGATTTTTTTTCTCAACCACATCATTGCCAGCTGTGGTGTTTATGATTAGAGGCAGGCGTTCCAGACACCTCTGAGTCCTTGCTAAGCGTCAGATCTTTAACGGGATCCATCCCAGCTGAGTGACACTAAACAGACAGCCGGGGGGAGATGGTGGGGTAGAGCAACAGAGGAGGAGGTCTTTGGTACTCAGTGCACTCACCAGCCATGCTTATAACAAACTCTGCTAATGCTAGGCTTTAGGCTGCCTAGAGGCCCTGCATTATGCCTTTCAGGACTGCTTTCATTAGCAGAGGGAATGACTAGAGCCCAGCAAATGCTGTCATTGATCCTCTCACACTGAGTGCATGGATGTGCAGCATTCAGGTCACAGCCTACTCAGCTTTGAAGCAGCTCCATTTCACACTCCTGACAGCCACATACTGCCGACTCGCTGGAGCTGACACAATTCCCTCTCCGATCTGATTCTCTGCTCTGTGCAGCTAACTACATCGAATTCCCCACGGATGCTCCTTCCACTAGAAATATTAACACTTGTTTACTGGTCCTGTTGACATAAGAATTCTGCAAATAGCTAGCACTTCTGATAGCAGCACTCCATTTCGTGCGTTCTCGTGTTTGCTGCCTTTCTTGCTGCCTGCTTACGGAGAATATTTTAACTGTGTCAATGCTAAATAGCTTTCCTGAGCAGAAAACAGGCTGTACCGTCTTCCTCAGAATAAAAGTTAGAAACCCAGATTAGATCCAGAGTACCTACAGAATTACAGATTTTTTTGCTCTTAATTGGGACTTTGTAGAGGGGGGGAAGTTTCCAATCCAGGAGTTAGCACAGAAATCAGCTGGCTTGTATTTGAGGTAATGGTGTGGAAGCAGCTATTGTATATGGTACCTTAAAGGCCATCCAGACTAAAGGTCACATAATAAAGGTGCCAGTTATAACAAAACCCAAAAGAAGAATGTAAATTAGTCAAACGTCACTGTTAAAGAAAATGAAGACAGTACATTGTGCTGAAATTCCTGGATCTTTCCCAGTGCATTTGTAGCAGGTCTTAGGAAGCCCACTTATAAACAGCTTAAAAAAATTCTGGTTAGTGAAGATCTTGTTTCCAACCGTATGCTGATTTTACATTTCATTGTCTTCTGACATTCCTAAGCTTGTGCTGTAGCAATGGAGATCCAAATCAGTACAGAGAAACTGAATTACTTTGTGGCAAATAGTAGTAAATACTACTCAAGTCAGGCATCTCAGTGTAAGCATTTCTTGGTTTTGTTTTGAGTCAGAATAAACAATAGTAGTTGTTCCAGTGTGAGAGAGAAGAGTTCCTGAAATCAATCAAGTTCCATTAATGTAAAATCAGTGCAAGATGGGAATCAGGCTGATCAAGGAAGATAGGCTCTGGGCATGCCTTTCTGTTTCAGTCTCTTCTAATGGTGGTAAGTGAGCCTCAAAATAGTTGGATATTTCAATTAAGAAAAAAGTTTCCTGCAGTGTCTGGAAAGGAAGCTTCTCAACTTTTTTTTCAGAAATGAACACTGAAATGAAAACTTGATTTGGCAACACAAAGCTTTGATGAATGCTGTTTCTCTTGATTATGAAATTGAGGTTGTTTTCAGGATTCAAAATCTTGAAGCTCCATTTAAAAAATATCTTCAGGTGACTTCCATAATCTAGCAAAGTCTGGAACTAATGCGTCAACCAGTTCTCTGCAAGATCTTCCACAATCTAGAAACAGCAACCTGGGCATGCTCTCAGCTGTTTTCACCAACAGGGAGCATTGGTTGGGGTTTTTGGAGCTACATCTGGTAAGGACCTGAGCTGTTGAGTGATCCACGTATCAAACCTGAACAAGTGAAATGGTTTTATTGATTAACTAATTTTGCAACTCAACCCTAGAGTTTCAATTGCCTGTCCCAGTGTAATTATTCAATAAAAGGGGAAAAGGAGGGCAAAGGAGGGAAATGGAAAGGGTAGCAACTTTTAAATTGTTGCCATTATGTCAGTTGGTTTTGCAATTGACATTATTATATGGTATGTTTTCCACCTCCCCAATGCAGCGATGCACTGGTAGCCCCAAGTCCTTCTCAGAAGAGTCTGCAAAGGTTTTTTTCACAGTGTATGTGAAATGTATATATATGTATGGAGAACTACAGGAGTGTTGGACTGAATTCTGGAGTTGTTCAATAGAAAAAGTTTTCATTAGGACACACTAGTTTGTCAAAACTTAGGGAACATATTAGTGAAAATATTCCAGTTTTCCTTAGACTTGGGGCCAAGACATCCTCCTCAAACCTTGAAAAGGAGCTAAATATCCCCGAAAATGCCTGGTAGCCAAAAGTCCTTTTCCCCTTCAGAATTAGAGATCCTGTTCTAAGAAGAACCATAGACCTGAACCTCCATTACTCTTACCACTATACTTTTGGACATTCTGAGGTGTTTCTTCCATAGTTCTTGCTTTTGGAAAGGAGGAAGAGGGGCCAGAGGGGAAAGGAGGTATTGCATAACGGCTTTGGTAAGAAAGGGAAAGGAGGTATAACCTCTTGAGTATTTTTTGATAAATACATTAGTCAACTCATTAGATAACCTTGCACCAGCATAGTGAGCATCTAAAAGATGTGTATCTAAAAGGTAGAATACAAAGAGACTAATACAAGAGACTAGTTTCAACTAATTATTACTCTGCAGTGATGACTAAAAGTTCAGGAGTTCATGTTTTATTTCATTTCTAGTAAGAGTGTTGCACCTAACAGATTTAGTCCCATGTAGATAGAGTAGCGATATCTATGAAAACATGACTGGCCAAAGAACGCAGGAGTTTGGAAGAATCATTAAGGTTCCTTCTCTGGCTGAAAATAATTTGAGGTAGGTGTATTTCATAATAATTTAATCTAAGGTGACCATATCCCACAAACTAGAAGATGAGTTTTTCTAAGGGAGGAAAAAGCAGATGGAAAGGAAATATTGTAAGATGTTGACGATAAAGGAATTTTGTTGGCAGGGTTTTGTTGATACAACCATGTTTTTTAAAGTTTGATGAGGAACTTCCATGTTTAGAAATCTGATGAAATCCCTAGCTTTTGAGTGTTATAATTATCTTCCTCTCTGAAGTAATTGAATGTTGAAGAAGACAAAGGGAATAGGCAAAGAATTTGGAAAACTACACATGTTGACTTCTGAAGAAGAGTGTGTTTAATATTGGCGTAAGTATCACAAACATGCCATACAAGTATCCCCTTGTATTAACATTTCATACACTAAGTGAGTTCTTTTGATTCAATAGTATACAGGCTGGTTGGGGGTGCCATAAATAACACCAGAGAAGGAACCACAGGCAATACTTTGAAGTTTCTTGGCAACAAAATTTGTTTGGGCTGCTAATGGCTATTTCTTGAAATTTTTTGTTCTTCATACTTCAGCTAAAACCTGCAACCCATCCTTGAAAGTTAAATAAAGTATATACACATGTAGCCTGTGTAGTAAGCATCACACAAAGCACAATTAAAGTATATTCAAATTGCAGGGTAAAGCACTTAGTAGCCAGGAAATTCTGTACCTGAGATTGCATGTTAACTTAATTCCCTGCCCATGAGCGTACACATACATGTTAAGTTTCTTGATTCCATGAGCACATGCTGGTGGGGTGGGGGGGGTTGTTTGCGTTTCGATTTTGGTTTTTGTTTTCTTGCCAATAGTGGCTATTCAGTATTTATTTTGTCCGTCTAGTATGTGGTTCTGGGAATTCTTTTGGTTCATGATATAAATCCTATTCTGGCAATAGAAGTACTGGTTTACTTTTGGTCTTTTCTGTGGTGCTCATAGAAATAGGCAGCAGAGGGGTTCCAAAACATGGATGATATTTTGTTCCCTGCCTCTTGCAGGGTTAGTAGGTGATTTTATGTCCACTTTGTAAGATGCTGCGAAGAAGTTTACAAAACATCTTACCGAAGAAAAATATTTTGGCCACTTCTTTTGATGTTGCTTTTGCCAGATCTTCAGGAAACAGAACATGGTGTAAGATTTGGTCTGTTCAGATTTTCTTTGGTGTCGGTTGTTAGCATTTTGCAGTCCTTCCCATTCCATTCTAAAGAGTGCAGTTGCCTGACTCTGGACATGCACATGATAGTTCTCCCACATGGGCTGATTGTGTAGACTTCTCCTGTCAGGGGAAAGAAATGGGACTTTCCATGATGAGATTTCTCTTATCCTGCAGCTGATGTTAAAACGATCATTTGAGTCATGATCAAGAAACACCATGTTTTCTGTACTGACTTGAGCAAAAGTCTAACCCACCAGGTTCTTTATGTGTAAGTATTAGGAGAGAGGAATACTACTTTTGATCCCAAAATGTGTTTAGTGCTTTGCCTGAATCACACAGAAAGGAGCATCCACAGGAGCAACAAACTGAAGTTCCACCAAGAGCATTACAAGGGGAGAAATGCCACAACTGAGTGCTTGCTTATGTTGGATTAACATCACGTTAATAGAGATACTGTCATTTTTAAAGGAAGCCACAGGAAATTCTTGTCCTCATGATCCATTCATATAGTGGGAATCTTCAGAGCTACAATGCGTTTTTGTTCCATTGACCTTTATCCCTGTCCTGACTCTGGCATCTTCTCCTCTGTCTTGTTGATTGTGTAAACCACACGCTGAATCTCTAACTGAATTCACTATCCCCACTGCTAGTTCCCTTTTCCAGTCTTATTTTGTCCCTGACAAAGATGTCAGTCTGACTCCTGGTCTCTTGATTGCCAGGAATCTCATTTCTCCCATGCAGCCATCAGTTCCTCCTCCGGGCTATTAGAAGGAGCATCTGCAGAGAACTGCCTCTTCAATCCCAGCCACATTAGGCTGGTGCACCTTCAATTCAGGTTGAAGCTTTAGGGAATGCAGGTCTGGAGCTCTAACATGTTGCTGCAAAGTGTATGCAAACAGGCTTATGTCCTAGCTTGATGATACTTGAGCTGGTTTCCACAGGTGCTACAAGGAGTATCCTGGCAAAGTTCATGTAAGATCTTCAGACAATAGTCTGAAATAAGTTAACTATTGATGCTGAACCTTTTACTGCTGCTTCGACTACTTTTATTACTAATCAGCCTGAAACTGACACTTGGCACAGGCAAGAAGCTCAGCGCAAACAGGCTCAAGGCAGGCAAAATGAAACAGATGTTTATAACAGGAAGTTTTCAAGATCTTTAATGTGATTGCTTCCAAAGTCATAGCCATTACTCTTTGTATCAGCTGAGGGTCAGAGCTAGTATTTTTTATTTCACAATGTCATGTTGAATCTCTGAGAACAGTTTAGTGTGGGAGTGGCTGGAGAGTTTAGGAGAGCGATAAGAAAGCAGTGTGGTAGAGGTATTATAACAAAACAAGTTGGGTGTTTCTTACTGTGTATAAATAATAGGATTTGTAGTGTCTACACCTTAATTTTGCTCCAAAACAGCCTAGCAAGTGTGGCTGGTACTTACTGAGTTGATCACCAGAGGTCTCACTGACCTTGGCAGCCTTATGTGACTCAGACGTTCACATGGATGAACTGTTCCTGAACAATTGCTTCCAAAGTACTGGGCACAAACAGTCCTTTTACTTACTTTACATCAGGTGGCTACTGCTGTTTTTTCAATTTTCTCTCTTCAGACCTTTTTTTAACTCATTTCTCCTTTTTTTCATCATCATTGCTGAACTATTTTATTACAGTCACTGCAAGAAATTGTCAGGGTATGGTTCCTTTCAGGTCCTCATTAATTTTCTGCTTAAAGAAAGACAGAAGGCGGTTTCATTCTCAGTGCAGAAGTAAACATCAGCATTTCTGTTCAAGTGGAAGTCTGTGCTACTATAACATACTTTAATGCCTTTATTTGGTATCTGAGACCAAAATGAGTGTTCTTAAACTCATTATTTAAAATAGTAGCAAGTTTATCAGATGCTGACATATTTTTGTTCACTTGTGGTGCCACTAAAATTTAACTGGTACACCTGAAATTGTATGTGGTCATCCTGTGCTAGTGAAAGAACTGTCTTATGGTGATGTAGAATTAAATTATTTAGTAAAATCTTACTATAACATCTAGGTTTGTGCACTGAAATGAATTCACAGGCTTTGCCTACATTGCTTTACTAAAGGCCATACTGGATTATGAAAAACTGAGAAATCATGCATAACTTTCCCTTAGTGACTGCTGATCTTAGGTGCAGTACCTGATCAAAGTTATGTGTGTTGAAGAGGACAGACCATTTCACAAAGAATTTACTTAGTTCTGATTCTGTCAACAGAACTATACAATACTGAAAGAAATCTCACCTCCCCAAAAAAGGAGTTTTATGGGTAAGGTTAATGTTTTACTCTTCAATTAAGAACTTCCTTACATGGGTATTCAGATGGATGACAGAAATAGTCTATAAAAGGGAGGTGGCATTTTCAGGTGGTTAAGTTTTATAATGGAAAATTTGGATATTCTCCAGATCAAATCATTTTAGTTGGTAAAAATATTGGTAAGGAGTTTTCAGTAGTTTAAATATTAATGATCATTAAAATAGTGTTCTAAAATGTGAAGGATTTGTGTTTAAAATTCTATGAATAAGCAGCTCCTGAACCTATTAGTGAACTATAGACAATGCTGAAAAATACAGTGCCTCAGAGGCCAGCATACTAGCTTCTCATTCCTGGCCAGTCATGGCTTAACATTGAAAGGACTTGAGAGCCTACCACAAGCTTGTAGGAAATAATGAGGAAGCATATCTAAGGATTTCTCTTCACCACCTCTCCTGTGAAGTCATATTTGGGAAGGAAGGATGAGTGAAGCCTGTTAGATTCTTGACCATTCTATGAAGCCTGTAGAAAAAGGTGCCAATACTCTCTCAGTGCCCAAGACACTTTCTAGTGTTCCACAGGCATTACAGAAGCAGCTTTTAGGCATATGTTTGGTATGATGCTTAGCTATGCAATAGCTCTTGTTAGGAGTTGTAATTTTCTGGGACCATTTCATGTCTTGGTGTTTGATCTCTGTGGAAAGATGCTTAATTTGCACAGATTGAATAGCATGGAACGTTTTCTGAGATGCCTTGAAATTTTCATACACCTAAAGGAGTACTTAATTGAGATTGTACTTAGTCTGTGTATGAACATATTTGCATTTGGAAGCTAGGATGCTTTACATAAGTTGTACATAAATATGTAAGTTGAGTTTTTGTCTTGCTGAAGTCTGATAGCCTGAAAATTCATAGTTCCATTTCTGGACTGTAACTTTGATGCTATGTCACTCTTCATTTATTATTCTTTTTTTCCTTTCAGATGAGGTCCATAAATCCTGATTAACAAATATATATGCCACCTCTCACCTGTTAAAAAGTACAGGTGTCACCTGTCACCTAATGACATGGCTAGTTAGACTGGCAAAAGAATTGTTAAAGGCCAGGCTCAGAGACTGAGACTGTTACAGGACTGTGAAAAGTGCATCTAATTATTCGTTGGTCAAAAAGTCATGTGAAATCTGTGAGCAAGAGCCAACTTACCCATATGTTGAATGCTGTGAGGAGAGTTGAAAATCAAATAACATTGTTTATTAAGTGATTATTAATATATGTAAATATATAACCACCTTCTGCATTTAGGAGCTCTCTGGAAAAGGGTTGCAGCAGTTCTCAGGGCTGTTTGCAATTAAATATTAACTATAGAATTAACTATTGAACGTGCTGTATGGAAGAACTGAAAGTCTTTCCACTCTGCCTGAGGACCCGAGTCTCTCAGGGCTTGTATACTGAAAATATGACTGACACCAAAGGCCATGTATCATGTTGTATTTGACATAATCTCAAAGTTTTGCAAGATAAACATTATTTTTTAAGCCCATTTCTTTTTATGTAAACAAAGAAAGCATTGGTTTTAAATGGTTTTGTTTTTCAAATGTTCTTTTAAAAGTTCCATGTCTAATACAAATATTACTGGTAAAAGTTTTTACACATGGTATGTCTAAAATTCAGCTTTAAGGTGATTCCCTGGGGATAAAAGTAACATCTTAGCCGCTACATTTTTTCCTTAAAAGTTTCATATGAGGTTTTTCTTTTTTTCTTGCACATGCCTGTCTTCCCAGGCCTTTGTATGGTGCAGCTTTTCATGATTCAAGGGTTAAAAAGCCAACTTAAGGTCTATAAATCAGGAGACAGTTTTACTTATCAGAGTGCTGGTTTTTACCTCAATAGACTGCTGGTTCTGTCATTGGTGCCAGGCTCTGCCTTATCGCAAAGCCATCAGCCCTGCATAGTGGAATGTTCTTTGTTTGGATTATTTACTTCTACTATAAACAAAGATTACAGCAAAAAATTTCAACTACGGGACTCATGCACTGTCAAACTCTTGCTGGAAATCATTGTCGCATGTTGCATAAAGTTGCTTGCTTTTCGGAAACACAACTGGCAAGAGAACATTTGGTTTTTAATATCAGCGTATTTCACACATGGTAAGAATGATAAGGGAATGGCCTGGACTTTTATATCTATAAAAACTTTTTTTTTTTTTTTTTTAAATTGCATAGTCAGTTATCAGTGTGAAATAGAGTGGATGTTGTGTGTATAAAAATTGAACCACAGAAAAATGGGAATTTTTATTTGAGGAACTAGCCATGATTTGACTGAGAGTCTTTATACTGAACATCATATGAGATTTCTAGGACAACTTTATTTCACATAAATTGATAACAGATTATAGATAGCCTTTCTTTTATAGTGTTTCAGTATCTCCTTTTCTAGTTAGAAATCAGCAAATGTTTAGAAAAACTGTATCTGGAGAGTCAAATAATTTTTAACCTTGAAAATATGTTGATGTGTGCTATGATAGCAGTTCATTCCAGTATTGCTTACTGAATTCACACATCCCAGATTAACCAAAGCATTTATGGTTTTGCATTCATAACCATAGGTGGCATAACATTTTATCTCCAGAGATGTCTGTTCAAGATGTAGGTCAAAGGCATGAGAATCTTCACCTCTATTTGTCTGCAGCTCATTTCCAGCAATTCTCTTGACTTGAAATTCAATAGTGAGTTTCCTTCTGTGAAATGTGACTTAAGCAGTAAAAAGACTGTGAATTCCCGTTCAGTTTCTTCTAGCTTTGCTCAGAAGGATGAGAGGTTTCTTTCAATATTATTAGAGGCTTGATTCATCGAACTATGAGAAGTTTTGCTTTCCAGAGATGCCTTTTCTAAACACACATAATTGAGCACAGAAATGCTAATCAGAAATGTGGTTGGGCTTGCATACCACCTTTGCCTTTAATGACAGAAGTATATAGAGAAACAAAAACGACTTTTCTATCCATAGGCTATTGGAAAAGTTCCTTTTTGCTTCATAATCAAATCTTCTGGAATGTCCCTTTCTAGATAGGTCAACTTGAAACTGTTGAGCTCCCTTTCTAGATAAAACTCCTGGAAATTAGTAAGCTTCTCTCTAAATGTATTTCATGGGCTTATTGACATATTAAAAACTATATGCCATATTGGTGGCACATAGATTAGCCAGTTCAATTGATTAATAATGGCACTTAAAATATTTATAAAGACGGTATTGAGTTGGTGTATATATAGACATACCACAGCAATGGCAAAATGCATTAATAAATCACACATTCACAAATGCTAACGATAATATAGATTACATATGGTTATATTCTATAGAAATTATATATAGTATATTACATATACAAATGTTACAAAATTTTGAATATTTAGGTTATTGACTGATAAAGAGATTTTGCTGTGTTGTAGAAAGAGTCTCATATCAAGAAGATGAATGCCAATTTTAGTGTCATTGAAACAGTGTGTGGTATTCTGGTCTAAAAATTTTCTTGTAAATGGTGTGTTGCTGTGAATACGTATTTCATTAACTGGTCCACTAATCACATTTTACATTGGTTGTCTTGACTGTGTGGGAGCATGAAGTTAAAAACACATACTACATCCGTCTGTCTGAAACAGCATTATTGTCCTACTAAATTTCTCATTTTGTTGCTGCCATTTTGTAATAGTCTGTGCTATTTACTTTGAGGTTGGAGACCACGTCCTCCTTCTGGGTGAACCATGAGAGAAATGGGTTCCGTTACACAGGAAATTACAGTGGATCCTTCTGGGCTCAGAAGGTCTTGGTCCTTGAGCTTCTGTCTCATCTTCACCAGTGTAACTCTTGCAATTGGAGACAACAGCCATTCCAGCATTGCGCAGGATTTACTCTTCCATTACTTGCACATGGAGGGGCCTTTCTAGCAATCATGATCACTTCCCTACAAATGTGTGATGATTGTTACAACAGGAGAGTATCTTGCAAAATGGTTGGGGAGATACTGTGGTTTTCTGTGAATAGATGATTAAATGATAAAGTTTGCGGAGGATACAAACTGAGTGGTATAAAAAATGTGCCATTAGGACAAAAAAAACGTTTAAATGTCATATTTTTCTTTACTTTGGACAGCATCTGTAAACAACCTATTGTTTTTGGGTTACCACATTCAACCCACAGAAGGGAAATGGTTATACAGGCAATTGGGTGTCTTCACACTAACAGTTTTTTACTTTTGAGAAACAATATCTGGTGAAGATGCCTTTTTCTATTTGCAAGGTCGTCTTCTTTCAGGAAAACTGTAAGTGTGGAACTAAGGAAAGATGCACATTTTAGAGACTCACATACTTTCAGAATGATACTTCTGCCACCTCTTCCTACCCAACTACCCCTCCCATGAGGATGAATTAATTACTATCATCCCTCCCCAGCCCCCCGCCCCGCCTTCCCCCCGGATAGATAGAAAACAGCAAA
>NW_015090967.1:706014-716519 GCF_001431845.1 Calidris pugnax | reverse complement strand
TCCCCCCAGATAGATAGAAAACAGCAAAATTATGTTGTTTAGGTTTTTTCTTTTTAGGTGTCATACTTAAAGCTTCAAATATACTACATCTGAAAACATTATAGAACAGAAATGTCCTACTGTGTTAGCTAGGATGTGAATGGCCTTCCCGAATACCAATACTATATGCAAGGTCTTCTGCTCCCCAAACTGCCAAGTTGTGCTTTAATTTAGAAAGAGCTGTCAAGAATTGTCTGTCTTCTGGTAGGACTGCCAGAATGTACCTCACAGTGTTCTAATAAAAGCTGGAGAATTATCATGGGTGTCTGGATGATTAGAGAAGTTAAAATTGAATCTTTGAAGGATTTTAAAGGAATTAAGCAACCAAATTCCATTGAATTTCAATAGCAGTGATGGGGAGTCACAGGATATTGCTTACTTTAGATACCTAACGCAAATGTCTACATTTGGAGCTTTGACTGCCTAAAGTGAGGAGTGGCAATGGAGATCACCTAAGTTAGGTGCCTCCATTTAAGTAATAGCCTGATTTCTCTAAGGCTCTTTTGGTTAATTATGATAATTTTTTTCTTTTGTAGTCCTAATAAATTCCTTCCAGAGCCCCAGATTTCCCTAGGCAGTGTAATTGGAGACTAGTGGGGATTTCTAAATGCTTTCTTTAATACTTTTTTTTTTTTTTTCCTCTGAGAAACGGGGAGAAAATTCTAAACCATATCTTTGTACAAGTTTCTGCCACCTAATTTTGTGTTCCTGCAAGTTTTGGACTGGACAGGCTGCCATATTGTTCGTGAAGTTTTATTTATTTATTTATGATTGTTCATGTCTTTATAGAAAAAAAAAACATTGGAAATAATTTAATTAATTAACTGATTTTATTTCATGATTTTGCAGCTATTTCAGAGTTCAAAAGAATGTCCTGGTTTGAGCGAAAGGGACTAACTTACCTTGTAATGCTTGTGAAAACTGCACTTTTAGAAGACTCTTGTGTCTGGAATTGTGGAAATATTTACTTTATAGCCAACTAGGCTATGTCAGATTTAAGGTCTTGGTGTTTTCAAGCCTTGCCAGGTGCAGGGATGAGGGCACTTCACCAGGGTGGCCAACAGGATTATTTCATATCATGAACGTCACATTTGATGTAAGTTAGAAAGTTTGCTGAGAAGTTGTCTCTCTCCCTTAATGGTGGCGGTCCAGAGAACTTCTTGCCCCGGTGCTGTGCCCCTGAGGCCTCCCCTTTCTTCTGAAGCTGAAGCACTTGCAGTGTCCAACATTTGCTGTCCACTGCTGGGAGTGCACAGCTTCTCCCTGATAGAATTGGCTGAGTATAATCCTTGTATATCGCATATTAGTATTGGGATCAATACTGGTTCTTAAGTATTATTGTTAATTATTTAGTCTAATCCTACTAAATCTATTTATATTTCAACCCTCATGTTTCTTTGTTTTACCCAGTTCCCCTTCCTGGTCGGGAGGGGTCATCAAGTGATAGGATGATTGTCTAAATGACAATAAGTTGTTATGGGTTTCTCAAACCATAACAAATTACAAACAAAAAACCCTGGACTGTCATGTTCAGTATCGTAATGGATTACTTTGAGTTATTTAAATAACTTGACAAGATTCTCAGTGTTGTTGCTGGTGGTAATACTTACCTAGTGTCTGTCCAAATTCATTTGCATGAAAGTTGACTTGAACAAAGATCTACCATATTTATTCTGGAAAATTCTGAAGCTATTGTGGAGTGAACCTACAAGGTGACATTAACTCTTCAGACAATGCTGCATAGCAATGCCATTATTTCAAACCTGGGGTGGCTGAGAAATGCCTTTTAGGACTACTCTCTCAACTCTTAAGATTGTCCTATTTCAGCAAATAAGTGAATATGAATCTTGTCTTTCTTTAGTATACCTGCTTCAGATCAATAATTGTGACTTTTGAGAAGGAATTAAATATCTTTTTTTCTTTTTGAAATCTAGGCCAGAACAAAGCTCTTTGAAGTTACAGAACTTGCTTAAAAGACATGAGGGGATAGTTGTTGGCTGATTTCTGATTACATGCAAAAAGGGCAGATCTGCAGGTGGCTCTATAGCCAAAAATACACTGTTAGATGAAAGAATTAGATTGTAGCTGTGCTGTACTGAGAATACTGACAGAGCAAATGAGATTTAAAAGTAGTAAGATTTGTGAGTTAAGTGTTACCCAAAACAGCTGAGTGGACCTTGTGCATCAATCAGTAAATAAAAACAATAAATGAATAAGCAGAAAAAGATGACAGAAAAAACAATCTTGCATAGCGTCAGGAATTTATTTCAATGTGTAAGAGAAGAAAGCTGATTCACAGCAGATGGTTGTGGCTTCCTCACATGATTTAGAAAGACTTTTGCATTGTGCATAAGTTAACTTAGCCCAAGCCCTTATTTCACTTTCCTTTAAAAGTCTTTCTCTCTCCACAATTGCCAGAAGAGCTTAAGAAGAGGTGTCAAGTTTGCTTGGGGAAATAGCTGGAGGACAAGGGTGGGTAACAAGACACTACTGGCCGTGGAGAGAATGTGCCTGTATGTTCTTTGTCTCATCATTTTGGTTTACAGGACCATGTAGGTGGTGCAGAAGTTCCCATTTTCTTTAAGTCAGTTGAAACAGTTGTGTTCTTCAATACATAAAATTCCTGTTTCGCCAGTTGCTGAGAGAGTAGAACTGTATAAGCAAGTCTCCGTCCTGATCACAATGGAAAGGAGACAAGGCCTCAGCAGTTTTGGAGCGTCATCCTTCCCATCTTCGTACAAGTGGAAGGATTGGATGATGCTGTGGTGGGCAGTACAGAGAACTGGAATTAATTTTTGCTGTATCTAGGCTATACTATAATGCTATACTTTTTTCAAATAACTTCCCTTCTTTGTAGTAGTACACTCCAATCATTTAACTAACTGCTGAGACATACCCAAGCAGCTGAAGAAGAGTTTTTGTGAAGTTGTCAGTGTCCTCATTACAGGGCCTCAAACCAAAACCTGGTCTGTAGAAAATAAAGGATTTCAAGATACACAATGCATTTTATATCTGTGGGGTGGCCTTAAAACAAAGCAAGAAGTAGGAGTTCATCTAGAGAATGAAAAATGAATAGGATATAGTAGCCTACCTGTCAAGAAAGAGAAAGTGTTAAGATAGCTTGAAGTAATACTTGTGGGGACTTTTTTCAGGATTGGCCTCTGTTGGGGTTCAGTGCTCTCTTTGGTCTTATTGCAATGGTATTTTATCAGTCAGACAAAATAGTATTAAACTATAATATAGTTCTGCTAAAACAGATTAGAATAAAGATTTAATATGCTACTTTCTGTGAAGAATCTGATACCCACCATGTAGTGCTGTAATAAAACGGAAACAAATGAGCCAACTCGAAGTTATGACTCTCCATGGTGTTTAGGTCTCTCATACATTTCTATAAAACATGTATGAGAACTTCTGAATTGTTAAATTGGGTTATTTTTTAAAAAATGAAATTGTGTTCCAATACAGATCTAAAGTAAAATTCAGTTTGCAGTTCCGTGTGCAGTGTGAAGTACTAGCACTTCAGCAGTATGAATTCCTTGTCTGCTTAGTAAAATTCAAAGACAAATAATTATTTTACATAAGTGCATATACACTAAGATAATGATGTGGTTTTTAATCAGCAAGTTGCTGAACTTGCAGGTTAAATATTCTATGCAAAAATGCTTTTGTGCCTGGATGTTACAATTTTTTTTTAAATATTGATTTATGTGAATACTGGTAAAATCTTTGTGGAGATACGCATATCTGAAAGAAGGTAAGTGTAGCTCCTAGTGTTCACTAGTGTTCACAGAAGGGCAAACAGGATGGCTTATGTGTAATAAACATACAGTTCACCTGAGTAATAATGGCAACAATTTGCCTCTGGTTTCAGGCATCAAACTGGAAGTGGACTATCATTATCTTGTCCAATAAAATTATTATTTTTTCTTTCACGTAAGGCGATTGCAAGTTTGGGCATTTTGTTGGTTTTGTAAGTGATTGAATGTTCATCATTACACTCCTACTAAATGTCTTTTCCTCTCAGACAGCAAAAATTGTCTAAAGAGAAGGTTATTAAGGAATAACTACTAACTCTGGTAATTTAAGTTTAGCACTTAGCTTTCTTTACCTTCCACCAGCATTGTAAATGCTGGTAGTTTATTTTTACTCCTAAGTTAGCTCTGCATCAGAACAAACAAACACCCCTAAAATGCATTAGCCTTACAGCAAAGGAGTGGAAACCTATGAAGCAGGAAGGCTTACAAAGTCTTCAGGGAAATCTTGAGTGCTTTTGGGAACGATTTGTTTTCAAAGGGCTTAAGCAAAATCAGCTCCAGAAGAGATACTAATATTTCATGCACAGTGCAGGGGAAAGACATTGTGGCTCCAGCATGGACTTCGCCTTCTACAAAATACTTCACTGCAACCACAAAACACACCTTTCTAGTTTTACAGGCAGTTGTTCACAGGAGAGCATAGGTTATCAAGGGTGTGACAGATTTTATTAGAAGCCATAAGATAAACCATTAAAAACTGTAAGTTAAGACAGTCTGTGAATACATTAGGCCACTGACTAGATGAACTAGGTATAATAATTGTAACCACAGGGGATTCTTGTACTTTTAGGTCAGAAATTTTACAGGAACAACAGATTCAGTTTTGCAGACCAGAAGGAGCACTGATGGACGTGGGTAGGAGTGGTATTGCATCAGGGCTCTCAGCCGCAAGGCTGTTGCAGCAGCGCAACTGTTCCTGATGAAACAATAAGGGAAAGTGAGTGGGTTCTGTTCTTAATTAGGAGGGACACCTGAAGATACCAATATTTGCAAGAGATAAGGAGCCAGTGACAAAAAGCACATGTGTAGCTAGCAGTCAACACCATGTGAGCAGAAGCATTTCTGCTCCGTGTGAAGAGTATGAATTTCTTTCCACGGTTCTCAGATGGACCTTGTCTCTCTTCCTTGTTTTCCTTTCTTTTTGTTGAAAGAGGTCAGGTTAGCCTAAAAAGTATAAAAAAATTTTGCCCTTAAATTTTTACCTCACAGGAACAGTCTGCAAACTGAAGATGAGAATATTTGTGAATGGTTGTGCAAATGAGTTTTAATAGTATTTTCAAAAATGCCTAAGTGAACCTTGAGTTTCATTGTCAGAAGTGATTTAGACACTTCAGAGTTTAAATTCTGTTCATTATTGGTGAAGTTTAGACACCTAAATTAAGGTCCCTCCAGGCCTTTTTACAGTTTCCCCCCATGTCTTTTACAATACTCTTGAGACAAACATTTTAGCTCTTCATAGGCATTCTTAACCTCCTGCCTTCAGTAGCAGCTCTTTAGGACAGAAGTAACTTAACTCCCCCTGATTCTTGTTGTTTTCCTTGTGATGATTCCCAAGTCAACTGGCTATTGCTTTGTCTTTGCAAGTGGAGCAGATGCTGTTTGCCTCTACAGTAAGGCTTGTTCACAAGCCTTTTTTTCACACCTTTATTTTTAAAAATTAAAATTCACTTTTAAAGAAGGCAAATTATTGAGTTCCTAATTTACTCCTGTGTAGCTCTGGAGATTGTTATTACTCCCTAAAAGTAAAATTTGAAAATTGTTAGCTGGAGAGAACAGCTAGCAAGTGTTATAAAGCATAGTGTAGGTATATTCCTCTGAAAGCTCCTTAAGTCCTTCTGTTACTACTGTCTGTAATCACTACTATGTGTGGATATTAACTGCTGCTTAAGATGACAATGTGGAGCTCCTTTTTTGAAGCAAAATTGTGAGAGATGGCCCGAGACCAGGGTGTCTGATTCTGATCTATTGGATCAAATGAAGATCAAGCATGATATGTAAGTTTTGAATACGTGACTCTGTAGCTATAAAGATTTTACCCTGAAGAGCAGAGAAAGTGTTCTACAGTATCTTCAAATAAGATCTATCTATTACAAGAAAAGGTGAAGGTATTCACAGGTTATTTACAAATAGTCTTTCCTTCAGCTCCTGTATGTAAATATTTGTGTATGTGTGCATGTGTGTCTTTATATACACAAGAAAATCCATGTTTTCTTTCTATAAAATTACAATTACTGATTTCAGAAACTTTGGAGTTGGAAATGATTGAAATTCCTGGAAGCTATTGGATGGCTTTCTGCATGAACTATGGTATGAATTTTGTGCAGCAGTTAAATAAAATAGTCATAAAATATTCCAGACAGTAAACTGAATCAGCTCTGTGTTTCATGATGGAATGAGAGCTACATGCTCTGGGTTCTTTTGAAGCACACATTGATGACAAGTAGCAAGGTCTTTCTCACTGTTAGTGGATGAGTGAACTGGAGTGCAAAGTTCTGCAATACACATGGAGTTCCCTATCCTAACAGTAAGTTTTAGTGACTTCACCCTTAAATATTTATATTTAGATTAATTTGGAAGTCTTGACTTGTGTATGCTTTTACCATTTTGACACAGTCTTTTAACAGTACCAATGTAATTAAATGAAGTTTCACCCCTTAATTTTGTTGTAACAAATTTGATTTTATCTATATCTTTCTGTAGGTTTTTTGTTGATAGAAACTGGTGAGTTCTCAATTGCTTTCTATTGTTTGACCAAATTACTGAATTACTGGTTTAGGATTTGGTTTTCTTGAAAGGAACTTTAAAGAAAAAAAAAAAAAGAAAAAGGAAATATTATGCTAATTGCAATGAGGGATAAGCCATATGGCTGTGTTCACCCTTCAGTAGATCAAGTGAGAATGTTCAATACAATTTTGCTAGGTAAGTAACACCCTGTTGTTTCCCTCAGCATGTAAAAACCCTAGTAGCTTTGTCAACTGAACATGCGTTTTTCTTGATTTCAAATTACAGTATGTGAACTGTAGAGCATACAGGTTTCTTAAGGTGTGTTGGAAGAGTATAAAAATTCCTAATGTAAAAATTATTTTTCTGATAAATGTTAGGGGAACTGAAAATATCCTCTGTGGATTTTTCCAAGTTGCAGATGCAGTGTCTTCCAATCTAAGTGAAGACTGGCAGAAATTTTAAGAAGCCTTCTCCAAGCTTTACAGCCAAGCAACATTTGCAGTCCTCTTTCTGTTGCAGTCTACACTTTGGCCATTATGAACTCATTACATTTTACCTCCTAAGAGTAAGATGAATTTATGCAGACTTTCTCAGAAAGTAGGAATTTTCTTTACCAGCAGTTATGTGGGTTTCAGAGGTTTTGTAGTCTGTACTTTGCTGCTCTTTAGAAATGAAAGGTATTTCAAAACAATTTGCTGTGGAGAGTTTAAGAAACTTCATGTGGTTGTCTGCAAACCTACCATACTTCTCTAAAACTTAATAACTCAAAACTTTCAGAGATTAAGCCTGTCATCATAGACATAACTGAACGTTTTCAATATGGCATGATAAGAATACTATATATGGTGGTCCAGTAGGATAATTTTCACAAAATTAATGAATGGAACATTTTTAAATTCCTAGATTACAATTCCATTAATAGCAATAAATGTTTGAAAGTGAAACTGAGATATTTTCAGTGGTAAAACTTTGCCTTCTCTGGTTATCTTTAAATTACTCAACAGAAATAGTACTTTAAGGACTCTGGATCAAAGTTCAGAAATATCTGGATAGGAAAATGTCTGTTTGTTTTCCATACAAACAGCTAGAGAAATTTAAACCCCCAAATTTTTAATTAATGCTGTTTTAAGTTAACTAAGTGACCATAAATGATGTAACAGAGAAATCTTTCCCAGTTTTGTGATTGCAAGTAATTAATGATACTGCAGTGTTCATGGGACACGATATAGGAAAACCCATGAATTCTGGAATAATGTTAATTATTTGCCACCAGCTATAGTAAAGATTTAATGGCAACCACTGTAGACCAAGATATTTCTCTAAAATATATCTGCTATTTTTCAGTAGCAATCCTTCTTCAACAAAATCGGGACAGTCTAGGTGCGCTTAATATGCAAAATGTTACCCCACATTGTATAGATACAGTCACCCATTCTGTTGAAACATATGGGGGGGTATATGCTTTGTTTCCCTGTGGGCAACTTCTTTAGCTCCACTGTATTTCCTGGAATGCAAACAGCGGCTTTAAAAAAAAAGAAAAAGAAAAAAGGGCAGCATACTGTATATGCCAGCTAGCTCTGGTTTTTAACACATGATTATTTTATTGGGGTGTACATTAATTAATCCTGAAATAAGATCCTGTGTGACATTCAAAGTTGTGTTGAGTAGCGCAGAGTTTAAATATTTTAGTTTTACAACTCTGTTATGCTGGCAGCAAACAATAGCATCTCAGTGAAGTCAGCATATGAACACTGCTTGTGATGACATCTGGAAGGCTTGTTTTATCTATAAGCACAGTTGTAGACAAATGAAAGCAGACAGATGTAAGGCTGGTGTGGCATCTTCGCCTCAAGCATTCTCTGGCTGTACATTTTCCAGTGTGTCAAAAACAGGGAGCTTTTTTCTGGAATAAAAACATTCTGTCACATGTGTACACCAACTACTGTGCTGCCTTCTCTGAGCTCTGAGGTGTAAAATGGCAGATATTGTTCAAAGTTTAACACAAAGCCAAATTTCAAAATGCTGAGAAGTACCTGAGTGTTTGGAGTGTGAGTCACCAAGGGACAATAAAAAGCACAAATTATGAGCTTACATTGCTAGTCTTATTAATGCTGCCTGGTAGGGGAATGGTGTTAGTGTTTATGGCAAGGATGCACAGATTTTTCTAAGAGTTCCTTTCTCATGGATATTTCATTTAAGTAACAAATGCGTTTTGAGGGAGGATGAGAAAAAATTCTGTCTGTGTAGAAAGGTCTATGAAAGCCTCATCCTTTAAAAAGTGAAGCCTGAATCTTAGCATAAGTCATACTCTCTGTGTGGAGTGATGCTCTTAACAGGCCTGATGCTCTTCTGTGTAGATTAATTTTCTGAAGGGGAAAATACTATGTGTTTGCAGGAGATAAGCAGGGAGGAAAGTGTAGGCATTATTGTGTGTGAGTTTTTATTATTTATTTTTTTTAATGAATTGCTTTGCTGTAGTTTTCACCAGGGATCTTAGCTGATATAAGCAGTAAAACGCACTGCACCTGCTATGGTGCATGCAATTCAGGAACAAGTCTCCGGAGGTTCATGGATGAAATACTCCATCCAGTGTATGTGTCACCTAAGCTTTTGCTAATTATGTTTAAGTGTGTTTTTTAAGGAACTGGAAACTCTGGATAGAATCCAGCCCTTGCTAGAATGGTTTAATGTATTGGGACCCTAAGCTAAGAAAAAATTAAAAAAAAAATAATAAATTGAGCATTGGTAGATTTAAGTCAGCAATAACAAAACGTGCAAAGAAATAAGATAACAGCAATTGAGACAAAAGTCCAGAATTCCTCCCTGACACTTTTGACTTTCTCAGTATCTTTTGCCTGAATAGAAGCTGGCTGTTTTCCATTACAGCATATCTTTCTACTGTAGAAGAATCAGTAGCAAAAGGTGGTGAAGTGCACAAGTTTTTTAGTAATAAAGAATCATTACGCTATTAACCTGGGAAATACACAGTTGTCCATTTCCTGTTTGTCCCCACCGCAGTACCATCAATCTATTCAGAGTGCTTTGTATTCAGAGCCCAAGGGCCCCAGATAAGTGCCTTTGTGTACATAAAATGGCACTTTTTTGTTTTACATGCTGTTAGCATAGGGCAAAGGAAGTGAGTGTGTAATCGCATATGTACAGCAAATAGCCATTTGTACCTGCAAGGAGCAAATGGGCCCACTCAGATGGATTGGTCGGCCTTTAATAGCACTTGAGTGAGCTGATAGGCAGACATAGATGTACCTGTTACACCAGAGACCTGAGGCCCTTGTACCTTTGCATGACTTTTCACTTAAAAACTACTGTTTGTGGTTCAGTGGCTCCATCACTCTATTTGTGTTCCTTTGCTTGTAAGACCATGGACTGCTCCTGAGAGTCCTGGTTTCTAAAATTTTAATGCTGTAATGCTGACCCCTTGGTAATGTTCCCATATTGAAAAGCACATTAGCCTTAACTCGAAGGATGTAGTTTAACAGCCAGCAGTAAATATTTTACTTTGTCCTTCTCAGTATGTTTCTGTCTGTCTTTTTTTTTTTTTTTTTGTTTGGTTTTAAGGGGCTTTAATCTATTTTCAGCAGATGACAGTGTCATGCTTTGATTTTCTTCTGCCTTAAAAAATAAATCAGCCACATGAGCCTGATGTCAAATTTCACTTTCTAATAGGAGAAAGGCACATTTTAAGTGTTTACTATAAGAACACATTTGGGTAATTTTTCCCCATGTCATTATGAACATTAGACTGACCCAATTAATATGAAATGTTTCTATGCTGCTGGAACAGACCGTGTTACAGAAAGAGCCATTTGCACAACCTGTTCATGATTATGGGCCATAAGGACACAAAGATGGCATAGACATTTGTGGACCATCTGAATTCTTACAGGGGAAGGGGAAAGAGGAAAC
>NW_015090967.1:686291-705890 GCF_001431845.1 Calidris pugnax | reverse complement strand
TTTTTCCTTCTCAGTTTGTTTTTTTTTTTCTTTTTTTTTTTTTTTGGTTGGTTTTTTTTTTTTTTTTTGGTTTTTGGGTTTTGGTTTCTTTAAGAATGTCCAAACTGTAAAAGAAGTAGTAAATCCTGTAGTCTGACCACAGACCAAGGTTTTGCAGCCACTAAAATTTCATGTCTCATCACCTAGTTGGTTGAGCGGAGGAGTGAAGTTGTAGATACTGCAGAAGATGTAGGTACACACATGTACACTGACAGATCGTCCGTCACCTCTACAGAAGCAAAGAATTAAAACTGATATTCTGTGGTCTTTTGGTGGTGGTGTTACCGCAATGATTTTGTTGCATTAGGATAGCAAACATTTTCACTTTTTCAGGTTAGTATTTCTGGCCAGGTGAGAGCAGGTAGGCAAACATGTTGCTTTAACCTGTGTAGGATACGTTGCAAATCTACTGAAAACCCATCTGAGACCAGATTTGCTTACAATCGACTGATCTTTTCTTCCAATACGATAAATCCACTTTTTTCTGCTTATTATATTAACTGTTTTTTTGTGGCTTTAACGAACGTTTTTGAAGTTTCTTTTCTGTAGGTTTTTTTATTTGTGTCCCTCACAGCTAATTGGCAACGGAATTTAATTGTAAAACTTGATGTAGATTTTTTTCATAGCTATCTGTGGTTTTAATATTTATTATTTAAATCATGGTAACAGTCAGAAGCTGAAGCTCAGAATTTGGGCATGCCTGTGCTAACAGCAATGCAAATATACAGTCAGTACAGGACTACGTACATATATCAAAAGTAAGTACCCTGGCAAGTTTGTTTTCATATATGATTTTATAAATATTTTTGTATAAGTACAAGAAATTAATATCGTGAGCAAACAGCTGCTGGAATCCTCATTGACTGTTATGGATTTGATTTTCCTTTTTTTTCTCACATTGTATATAGTTAATCATTAATTCATGTAAAATTTTATCCAACTTATTGGGGAGTATCTCAGAAGGTCAGTGCTGTCTGGAAGACTGAAGAAAGCTGAATACAGACTTGTGTATTTTGTGTAGTGTGGACAGTGTGTTATGAGCTTAAACTAATGTAGCCTTTAACACATGCTGAAAACAGTTTAGTACTGTTTTCTTATCTTTGCGTGTTGAGTGTGTCTTTTGATTGCCTTATGATGAACCTGTAGAAGAGAGCTAGTGGAACGCCTGTGAAGATGATCTTTAAAGCTAGAAGTCTTTTTTGTGTGTTCATCATAAGCATAACCTAGCAGTCTGGCATAATTCAGTATGACTTGCAACATCTTTTAAAAGAAGAATCTCAGAGCTAAGGCATGGCAGCAGCAGATATTGCAGGTCATCCCAAACAAATTTTCGTTATGGCCATGTGTGCTATGCTTAGTACCTGCCCGGGCTTTGCATCTCATTCATTGCAATTTCACTGATTTCAGTTGAGCTGAGTACAAATGATGTAGAGTCTTACTCAAGCTCTGATTCTGATCACTTTTACATCTAGTTAGTTTGGACTTCCCCTTACTGCTAACTTGCGCTGACACCAAACATTCACATACTCATTGTGACTGGAGTCTGGGAATTTACATGGAAAAATGTTTTTAGCCCAAGTGAGAAAGCTAGGGTTTCTTTAGTTCCCTTTTGTCATTACTGAACACCATGAGTAATTTCCCCATTATTTTTTTTTCTAAACAGAAAAACAATTTGTTGTGTATCTTTACCTTTACAGAGGGGCTGGCAGCAGAGTTGAAAATCTGTCACACCTCATGCAATATAGTAAGATAAGTTCTTCTTCTAGTATATGAGGATGTATAAACATACACACACACATATATCACTAATACTAGGGTATTGTGGTTTTATTTTCCTTATAGTGGAAGAGCTAACCACCTGTGTCTTCATTGGTCCCCTCAGTTTTGTCCTCCTTACCTCAGCCAGTAGCTGTCAATAGTCCAGGAATGGTGTTTCTTCTCCCTTACACTAAGTGACAAGCTCTTTTTTCTTATTGCAAAAGCAGATTTATTGTAATACATAATATGATCATTTTGATGATACAAAACCATGCTTGCATCCTTACAATGTGCTCTGGTACAGTCCACCATCATCCATGTGGCTAATTTAGGTCTTGTGCTTCCTCAGCTAAAGAGCACCTGTACAGAAGATGATCTACACTTATTACATCTAACAGTTCTTTCATCTTATAATTTGCATTAAAAGATGTTTTTAGGCAGAACATTCTGTGTTCACTGAAGGATAAAATCAGAGATTAAGTAATAGACTATCCAGGAAAAAGGCAGCAATTTAGATTCTTTCTGCCTGAGTGTTTGGGTATTTTCCTTTTCGTCTTCCACATATTTCCAGTCTGATTCGTTTCTCCCTTGTGCTGATATAAATCAGTAACAATTCATATTTACATGTCTGCAAGTGAAATGCACCTCAGACTCACTAGTTCCCATGGGTTGCAGAGTTTGTGTTTTCAACAAAGTGCAGGCCATGGGACTCTGTAAGAAAATCAATGTTAACAGAGGTTAGATGGAAGCACCCCCTCATAATGCAGTCAGGTGCTGTGGTGACTTATGAATGAATACACAATTTTTATTAGTTTTGCCACATTTCTGTGGCTATCCTGGCAACTTCTGGAAGCGTTTCTCAGGCCTAGTGCATTTTGTGTAGAAAGGTGTGATCAGTTGTTCTGCTTGATAGAAGAGGGTAGGTGGCCAGGATATAGCTGGAGAAGTGTGAGGAAAAAAAACATGTACAACAGCAGGAGCGAAAATAATAAGAGGAACAAGGAACAAAAAGTTTATAAATTACAGTACTGCTATTATATTTATACTTTGTCATATGAGAGACTTCTTCATGATTCAGTTAGACCAGCAATTAGTCCACTGCAGGTCAGGCTGTACTGGGGCACAGCCTAGGAAGCTTATTACACTATTGAGTTGTATTTATTACACTATTGAGTTGTACTTATCTCTTGTTAATTAATCTATTATTTATCAGCATTGCCATTCACTTTGCCAAAATGGTAGTTATTTTTTGCCTGCATGAAATCTCCAGATATTATGGCATTATTTGTATCTCAGTCAAGTATGGGCTGACTGACTTTTTCTTCACCTTTCTTATAACAGTAGGCACAGTTGTGCCCATAGCTCAGACACTGCAGCTCCCTCTGCACAGACCTCTCCTTTACACACAATCACAGTGCTGAGGGGTACTCTGGGCTGGACCTGATTTAAGCCGATCTAGTTCTCTGAGAGAGGGTAAACAAGAAGACCAGGTATATTGTGAATGGGTTTGAATGTGATTTTGAAATAAATCTCTCTCATTCGCCTTACTGACAGCAGTCTTTCATTCTAGAGATCACACTCATTTTTACTTTCATTGCTTTACTTTTAAAATGTTTATTAGCCATATTGCCAGCCAGTGGGTACAGACTCACTGGGACCAGAAGATGTTTTTGATCCTTTAAGAATTCCTAATTGGTTTTGTATGATACATTTGGCAGAAGATTTATCCAAACCCATTAATTCAATACTGGTAAGGAAATGGACTGTAATGATGGTAAAGGTTGTTATCAGAGAAAGGGTAAATACATTTGGCATACATCCTCGTACTTCATTATTAGCACACAAATATCAGTACAACTTGGGCAAGGAGCATAGGAGGACACGTCACCATGTGTCCTCGTAGAGGAAATTACTTCCTTTTGAATTTTCAATAAGGACTTCAAACATCAGAAGATTTTTATATTTATGAAGCCCAGCAGTCTCTTCATAGGGAATATTTCAATCAAAATTGCAGTATGAAACCTATGTCAGTCCCTTTTAAGTCTGGAAAAAATAAATTGTGATAGTTTGAAAATACTAATATTTTCTCAGAATGAAAATGAGCTGAAAATTTGAAGAAATTTGAGGGCTTTTGAATAACAAGAGATTCGAATCTAATCATATTAGATTTTTTTGTGTTCAAAGCTCAGAAAATTCTAGTTTTTAAATATAGCAGAAAAAAAAAAAAGTAGTATATAGAGACTTTTTACATGGAAACATTTTTGTAAAATGTGAGTTAGTAGGGAAAGTCTTCCAACACTTGTGCACCGCTTTAAGAAAACAAAAGCTTTGAAGCCACGTCTCATTTGTTTGGTGACCCAACAGCAGGTGAAAGCACAATGATTGCTGTCAGGCCTGAGTGCATTTGATGTTGAACCCTTCTTGGCAGGGACCCAGAAGGACTTTTTCTTCCTACTTTGGCCCATACAGATTTGCCAGATATGCTCTCTAGTAGTTGACTCAGGCCAAACAAACACGATCTCACTTACCCAGGAGAAAAGGGTATACATGGTTTATGCACACAGTAAAAAAGCGTGCATTTAGGCCTGCACTTGGGAAGGGCTCGGGTTCAAACTTGCTCTTCTGTGATAATCCAAGGCAAGTCCGAGGCTATGCACTTTTTTCCACTGGCTTCATTAGGACCAGATTTGACCCCTAATGTTTTTAACATGTCATTAGCTAGTAACATCTTTAGCAAAGCTTATAGCCATGGCTTAAGAACTCTTCCTAGAGACTTAGAAAGAGCTAAGTGTACGTAAATATTGGTAAGCTGTATCTTAAATGATTGCTTCCCTTAGCCTCCTAATAAATATATTAATTAATTATACGTGTCTTGTGACATATTTTTGATAAACAAATTTCTTCTGGTTGTAATCTTAACTTTACGTATTTATTTAGCAGTATTTTGAGTAGTATTTTAACAAAAATATTTTTGCCATTTGATATAGTGAAGCTTTGGAAGGAATGGTGAAGACATGTAAAAATTGTGATCTGACTCTCTTTAAAAAAAAAAACAACCCAAACAACCCAACTAGCAAACAACCTTAAACCAACTTGAATCCTATCAGGCTTGACCAATAGCACACAGTATATTTATGTGCTAGAGAGAAATATTTCAGTAAAGAAATTTTCAGTTCATGAGAGTGTTCAGCTACAGTGGAAAAAACCAAGTTTCAAGCAGGCTGTTATTATAGAAAAATAACGGGCTCTACAGTTGTGAGGGCTCAGGTGGAATGATCTGTATCTCTGATCTGCAAGATGATCAAGATGCTATATAGTTTTAGACGCATTAGGTCAGTGTCTACCCAGGCTCCCATTGCTAAAAAATGGGAGATAAACTGCAGCTGAAGCAAATCATCTAGATGTTTAAGAGATCTCAGATTTAAAGACCTGCTTCAGTCCTCATGCTTTGTTTTGTTACAAAATAGTCCGGTTGTGTAGTATATAGGTTTTAAGCTGTCTTTAGAGTGACAGTTGTACCATCAGCAATTGGATTGCTTAAGTAATTGAGCAGAAATAAGTATTAAAACAGTTCCTAACACTGAAGAATAGTTAAAATATATAGTTTTAGCTTTAATTTTGAATTCCTAATTATTTGCTATTGAATTGGATATTTACAAACAGTAAAGAGATAAAAGATATAAAATCCAGATGCTAATATAGGTTTGTACTTTTGGTACTTGCTTTATACATGTGCACTTTTTCAATTTAATTGGAATCTAAAGCTTTAGGATTCAAGCTCTTTCTACAGTTTTATACAATGAACTTCAGTGCCAGTGCTAAAAATTATTGTCAGGACATTTAACATATATTGTTATGCCTGAATCATGTTTCTACACAACCCAAGTGATTTAAAAAAAAAAAAAGAAAGGAAAGACAATTAGCATTTTCTGGTTTTGGTTTTTTTTTCCCCTCAGTAGGAATGAAATTTTGAAAACTTTTTCTGCTGCCACCTGCACTGTCAACATCTAACATTACAGTAAAAATTAAAGGCATCTTACAAAAAACTGCAGTCATGCCTACAGTTCCTGGAAAGATCTGTGGAAGAAAAAAGAAAAAGCAAAATGTAAATGCTGTTTCACTTGGCATAGAATTCTAGTATGATGGAATGAATGCTTCTGACTTCCTCCCTGGTTAGTTTGGCTTGTGTCCTTTATAGTGAAACAATTTGACATCGAGATTGGGAATCACTGACAGACCGTAGAAGATAGGTGCCTTAAGTCTTGTTAGAAGGCCTGTCTGTATGTTAAGGACAAATGATGAGCTATGATCACTGAGCTGATCTGCCATATGAACTGATTAGTATATTTGCTTAGTATCACCACTACTCTTTGCGTTTTGTTTGCAAAATCTGAACTCAAGAGAAACATGATTTTGTAAAATCAAAACCACCCATAGCTTTACTTTTTTCTAGTAACCAAGAAAGCTAATAAAGGAAAATGAATTTAAAGGATTTATAGGGAGATGGCATTGAGAAACAGCTCCTGGTATAGCTTTAGGAATCACAAGGTTATCAGTATTCTGCTGTCCTCCAGGTTCTAAATGCAGTACAGTACAGGCTTTAGAGACTGTTCTGTCCTTTTGAGCAGTGGCTCTTAGTGTAGTTTTCTCTGTTGTATGGTAAAATATTCCCAACATGCATCCTGAATTGCACTGAGGAACGAGGATAAAAGACGATGTTTGATTTATTAATTTCTAGTGGATTAGAACTACAAATGTTTGCTATGTTTTTAATTTGAGAAGTAGAGAGAATCACAGCAGCTTTTAATTATGCATTTTGTGTAATGCAGCCCTGAATAGAGCAGAACAAAATTAAAATTGTGGATCAAATGCTAAATCTGAGTAGTGACTGAAGTGAGCTGTAGTGTAATGCTAATGGTTTTGCATCTTCCTGGCATTATGTCAATAAAAGCTGTAATCACATTAAAGAGAGAGCCCATTAGCTTATTCTCTTCGGCAGCATGCACCATAGCAACATATTGTGAGCTTTGAAATAACTTGAAATTTCTTTCAAAAGCATTGCTGTCTATGAGCTAAGAAGGGTGTGGTATTAAACATCACAATAAAAAAACCCTAAAGCTAGGACAGCCTTCTCTGTATCTTCTTAATTAAGCCTCTGTTAGCTCCCATTTCATTTAAGAACTTGAATTTCTACTCATTGCCTGATTTAGGTAATTTTAGTGAGAATCTGTGACAGTTTTGTGAGGCAGAGTGATTCTACACTGACAGTACCTGAAAAATTACCTTTCTCATTATTTGAACTTATGGGCAGGGACCTTCTTGGTCACATTTATTAAATGATTTTTCTTCCAACCTGTTCCAGCATGTAGCATTGCTTTTATGTTATTATAAGTGCATAGAAAAACTGCAACCATGTTGACCAACCTTCCCTTGTTGTCCATTTAGCATTCCCTTCAGAATTTGCCACAGACCTAAACCAAACCAAAATAAACCAAACTAAACCAAACCAACAAAACCCCATACTTTTGTTCAATCAGATTGATCCACAAAAGTCAGGTTTTAAGTCCAGCCATGCTGGACAAATATTTTTTTTAAGTCCTTCGAAGATGACAGAGTCGTTCACAATTTGTACTAGTATAAATCAGAGGAGAGAGCCAAATTCTGGCCTTGGGTGCTCACATATATTTCTTGTCCACTTTAGGAGAGACTGCAGGTTTTTATGTGTGGCGCCAAATTTGACCAGTGTATCCCTAGCCCTTTCTCTGCTGGCTCAGCTCATCACCACTGACTTCCTCTATCTACCACCACAGGCTGCTTGTCATGGTTCATACAAGCTCTTTTTCCTCTCAAGCTTGTGCTCTTAGATACAGTCTATGCTTTGTTGGCATCTCTATTTCTTTTCAGGTCTCAGCTGAAAACATTCCTTTTACCTGTGCCTCTTAATTTCTCCCTCTGCTGTTATTTACAATATCTGTATAACACTAGAATATAAGTCTGTGCAGCATTTTAGGATACAGCTTCTTTGAAAGATGCTATACTAAATAAAACTGTATTTTATGTCTGCACAGAGAACTATATCCCGGGTATCCCCCTAACATGTCTATAAATCATTCACCACATAAATGACTCATTCTGTTTGATACCAATTTTTGTTTCAGTTACTGGTTTTGTAGGATGTTTTATTTCTGTTGCATCACAAATAGTAAATTACCAGGAAAAAAAAGAAAAGGGTATTTGAAACTAATCCTAGTTACAGCAAGGGACCAACTGCTGTAGGGAGACCATTCTCCCAGTATCATGTTTAGGCATTCTCACTATCTTGTTTTAGCCACAGGAAGGAAATAGATTTATTTAGCCATGTTTGGTGAAATTCCTCTTCAGACAGAGACCAGAAGAAACAGCAGCAAGGAACTGGGAATGTCTGATCCAGTGTGCATGTATACATGAGTGGCCTCTGAATACAACTGAACTGGTTTACCCCAGAAATATTCATGGAGACAGAGCAAGGTTCGGTTATGGCTTAAGTCACATGCATTTTGATTGTCTGAAACTTTTCAGTCATTTGCATACATATGACAATTAATTGAGGTGCAGAACAAAAGACAAAATCCATTGTTTAAATTAAATATACAGTCTTTAACATGTTACTTGAAGTCTCACTTTTCTTCTTGTACTCATGAAGAAATCTTATCTTGCTTATCTTATCTAAACCAAAATAAATGTCATGCTTAACAAGCAAGTTATTAATTTTAAAATAAATAAATAAATAAATAAATAAATGTTAGGGGAGGAAATTTTATCCAGTTCAGCTACATCACAAGAATTTATTTTGAGGTTTTATAAGTATTTATTAAATAGTAAAAGATTTAGATTGTTAGGAAAAACACCTTATAAAACAATACACCCTGGTACATAATAGGTCATAAAATTCTTCAAAGTACTACACACTTCATAACTCTGCAATTTGTTTGTCAACCAGTTTTGGAGAATTTAAGTGGAACTGTGAGAGTGAAATTATTCTCTGCTCACCACATGCCATAATTCTCTATCAAATTAGAATCATCAGGGCAATGAAAAAAATACCAAGTCTGGGTAAGATCTCTTAACTGGTGTCACTTATATCATCGTTACGGACCAAACATTTTTACTAACATTTTGGTTCAGAAGATCCAGATCGGTCCTAGGGCTTGGAAAGGGAAAAAAAAATGATTAAAGGAAAAAAAAAAATTGGAGGAATTTATTAAAGCATTTACCTGCAACTGTGTTCTTGTTTTCTATTGACTTATGCACAAAATGCAAGTAATGCTTATGAATCATGAGTGTGCACCACTGAAATAATGGATATCAAGGGCCACAGGATATCAATGGATATCAAAGGGATCTCACCTTGGACTGCAAAGGAAAGGGCTCAATTTGCTTTGTATGCACATAGATAACTGGTGACCACCGTATGCACACCGACCGGACAAAATATATTCCTGTGAGTTCAAACTTTAGATGCGTTTTCAAAAACACATTTCCAACATTTCAGATTTCTAACATGAGTACGTTTTTGAGTCGCTCACAAACCTACTAACCTCCTCCTGTTTACAGTTGAATGACAGAAACGAGAGCTCCTCCTGCACCTCTCCTTTGCACATTTGTATAGTGTCTTTGTAGTTCTCATGCTGTCATTGCATTTACATATGTTATGTGGAGTCACTAGGGAATGATGAGAAAAGCAGTGTGTCTGTTCTATCCCCACAGATTTGTGGCAAATAAAACTGACAAAAGCCAGAGTAGATTCTTTCATGTTTCATCATTTTGCCAGTAGATTGTTACTTCCCTTCTCTTTTCCAAATGTTAAATTTTTTATTACTGTGTCATTTGGAACACAACCTTTCTAATGGTAAGGAATTCAGGTGGCACTTGTGATTGCCACTCTATTTCCACACTAGGTCTTGGTGTGTATGCATGAGAGTCAATACCAAGAGATTTCATTCTTATTGCTCTGCTAAGCAATCCAGATTCCTACACTTCTACCAAGTTCTCTGTATAGATACTGTAAGTACTTTGTGATTTTGTGAGAATTTTTTGTAAAATGTTTGCAAAAAGCTGCATTGTTTCTTAATTATTGCATGATTTGAGGTGACTGCCTGTGTGAGGACAATGTTGTACAGCTATTGCTTGCAATTAGGACTTATTTTTTATTTATCTGTCTATTGTGAATAATAACAGCAGAAACAATTTGCTTGGATGCCTCATTTTATTGGCATCTGATAACGTTTGGACATCTGGATGGAGTGTTAATCGTGTAAGATACAATTTTGAGTAGATAACCTTATTCCAAATTAATTTTAACTTGCATCATAGATATATAGTGATGTTAAAAAACTCCAGTCCTTAATAATGCACTTTGCTAGTCTTTGTTATTGACAATATAATCAGAATTAAAGAAACACATGGAAAAAGAAGAGGCTGCAACACAGTAAAACCTCTCTGTGTTATTTTGTCAGTGAATAATGGGGTCTAAGAAGGCATTGAAGGTCATTAATGTCAATAGCATTTTTGTGTGTTGATACCCAGCCTCAGTGTGCAAAGTATACAGAAATCTAACCTCCACATTTCCAGCAGTCATGCCTGTTCCTAAATGTCTGTATTTTATATCTGCATCTAGAAATTAACTGATTTGTGACTCAGTTGCATAACCATAACCCACTTGAACAGTTTTACGTCAGCAAGTAGTTACACTGGTTGTTTGTCTAAGTCAAGCTGAAATAATTGCAAGTAAGCAAGACTAAAATGTTGAATTTTGCATATGGACTCTTTTAAATGAAAGAGAAAAGGAAGTGGATGTGTTAAGCACTGTGCTTCAGACAAAGTAATTGTTCTATACTTCCAGCAGGTTCTAAGCAGTTTTTGGACAAGCGCTGTGGGGCTGTAGGATTTATTCCTAGGATTCTCTAGGATTTATTCCTAGAGAAATTTATAAAATTAGGTGAAACAGATATTGTAAAAAAGTGTCCTCTCCCTCTCCTTCTCCTTCTCTCCCAATTGCTCTCATTCTCCTTCTTTTTCTTTTCCTTCCTCACTCTTTCTCTTTCCCTCCATTCTCCCCTCTCCTTTTCTTTCCTTTTATCTCTTCTCTCCTTCTCCCCCTCTCTCTCTTTTCCTTTCTCTCCCTCCCAACATGTAAAACACCAGCAGTCATGCACTGCAGATTCATAAAAGGTGGGAATATTTCTAGCTCTCTGGCAGGTAGAAGACATTGTTATGGGCTGAATACACTTATATCTGAATAAATTCCCAGGGAGGCTGAGAACCACTGACATGGTAGGTATGTAAAACCATGTAACTGACATCAAGGCCTGTTGCACTTGTGTAGCCTTATTGAATCAGTGGAGCGCTCCGTCCCCAGTGACGCAGATGTCACCAGCATCTGCATTCCTGACAAGCAGCTACACCTGAGGTTCAGGGGACACTTACGTACTTTTGCTGAGCCCCGCGTCGCTGAGGCTTCATCATAGGCTTTGAAAAGTGTGTTTTCAAAACTAAAACAGCAGCTTATGTATGTTGATTGGGTGTGGTGGAAGGATTCATTAAAGTGCAAGTTGTTCAGCTGTGGTGTCTCTTTAAGTGTCATAAGTGTTGTGCCTGGACTCCAAATAAGGTTGGTTCTCCTGGTGATAACATCATACAGACACTAAATAATTTTAAAATACATGAAATGGGTTGTGGCTCTCTCATATTTTCCCTGAAGTTTATCTTGAACATGACATATCCCATCCTCTTTTATTTCTTTCTTCTTTTGTCAATTAGTTTCACCCGTTTTGAAAGTCCTGTACAGCACAGAAGAGGAGAAGGAGGGCTTTTCTCACTCCAGTTTAAACGTAATAGCAGTCAAGTCACACACAACACAAAATCCAAGCCAGATAAATGAAGTGACAGAAGAGCACCGTAGGAAGCTATTGTATATCCCACAAAAAAGCCACTGAAACATTCAGCTGTCATATAGTCCCAGAGATTTCTTTTATAATTCTTTCAGGGAATTCTGCCTCACCATCTTTGACTAGAGAGCTTTTACCTGGGCAGTAGTAGAGTGAAGATTAAAGAACTTTAAATAATAGGTAGAGTTCTCTAGGAAACATAGACAAAATGCATGAAGTGTGTGAGCAGGCATATGCGTGTAATTATTTTAAAGCTGGACACTGTTGTCTTGGTTTATTGCTCTTCAATCCTGAGGCTGACCTAACATTATACCTTGCAGTACATGCCCATATTCCTTGATCCCTGGCTAATACATGGACTTCTTGTGGTGAAATTCCACTGCAGGGTTTGAGTGGAGAAACTCTTGTGGTTTATGGCATTATCAGTACCTTGAGATGGAAATGGGGCTTTATGGAAATCAATCTTCCTTAGAGGGCTCTGTACAATAAAAAGTGCTTAAAAAATACTAAGTGAATGCTGCTTTTACTGTTCTGGCATCGGCCCAGGCCATGCTCGCTTACGGATGGTTATACTATAGGTGGGTGTTCTGCAGCCACAGCTCTCACCGCTCTGGTTGAAAAATGGGAAAAAGAGGTGGGTGAACAGTTGCAGAGGGAGTAGGCTATTGCTTTATCCTCTCTCCTAATTCTCACACACAGTTTTTACCGCTTTTTCCCAAACCTCACCTGTCCTGCTGCTGTGTAAAGCTTCATTCTTTGTATCCCCGTGTTATTTTTCCCTCCTAAAAAAGCACTTAAGGAAGAACAAAGCCTGGCTTTAACCTAATTTTATTACATCTTGTGTCAAAAGTTGTTCTAAAGTCATGCAGTACGCCTCGTACCTTCTTTGTATGAGTGTAAATTCAATGTTTTCCACTCCCTCAGATCAGTAAAAAGACAGGTGTAAACCACTGTGTTACTGCACGTTCTGACCTAGTGCTGCTGCTGTTTGCTGTGTCCTTGCTGCTATGTGTGACACCACAATATAATTGTTTAAAAATGCTCACACTGCTGTGATGCTCCTATGGCGAATCCTGCACAGTAATTTGTTTTGATTAATGGATTTTAGAAGGTGTGGGCCCCTCCTTCTAGCTCATGTGGATTGAGATCACCATGTTACAGGTAACCTTGCCTGTTTAGCTCCACCAAATTGAATTAATTACTCTGTAGTTCACTTAGGAAAAAATGTAGAAAACAGTTCTAGAAAGTTGCATTTCTAATGACTTGGCAGCAATAATTTCTTGCAAAGAGGACTGCAAGGCATGCAGGTATGTTTTAAATAACTTACAAATGATAATTCCATTTATTGTGAGTTTTACTGATCCATCTAGACGTCTGACTCTACTGTTCTGGGTGGGCAAAATAGGCATTGGCTTGCCTTCTTCAGTCTTCAAGCTTGCAGGAAGACATTGCCTTCTGTCTATAAAAGATCTTCTGTGTTATGATCATGATGGATCCAAGCTCAGTTGGTCTGTCTGTGAACAATGAAACTGAGAGTCTTATTTCCTTCATGAGACTGTTTAAACGGTTCATTTCAGACGTTGCCTTCGCTGATGAACAGCTGAGTCTGTGATTGCTAAGAGATTTGTTTGATTCCTTCCTTTGTACACGGTGATACTTCCCCTTCACTCCGTAGTGTAATTCACAGGGCATTTGGCCCCATATGAGCATTTACGTTTGTATGCAGGTTGCCATCCAGACTATTTATTGTTTTATCTTAAAATAGTCATTTATGATTAATTTAATGTCCGAACTGTAGTCTGTTAAATTTGTGGGTTTTAGAATGCATATTCAGCATTGCACTTCTACATAAGATATGTATATATATATATGTAAAAAAAGATCATTCATTTTATTTTAATAATTTATTTCAGCCTCTCAGTAAAGTGCAATAATTAAATAGGGTATGAAACATTTCCATCATCATGGCTGTGGCCTGAGGAGTTACATACACCACCATAACTTGGCCATCTTTTGTTTTTGATATACAAAATCAAACCAAGAGGCTTGTAATCCTCCATATATTGATTTTTTATTATTAAAAAGTGAAAGTTGAAAGGCAGCTCTAAACCTGCTTTATCAGCCTACTTGGATCAACTTTGGATGCCATTTCTAAGAGCTGGAGATGTGCCAAAGACATTAAAAGTTACTTTTTGCTTGCATTTTGCCAAGCTAGTCTTACGGCTCTCTTTTTATGAAAATAATTCATTTTATTTGCTTTGCAACAAATATTTATATTCAGGGGAGTCTCTTCTGTATTAAGTAGTCTGTCCCCTGGGGAAAGAGGGCGGCTTGTAAAGTTATCAAAAGAAACTTGTAAATATGAGCACTATTATTTCCTTCAGAGTTTGTTGCACTACAAGTAATCTAATGACAGTTTATGGGTGTCCATTTGGGGAAGTGGGATTGGTATTTTTATTTAAGAATTATTTCACTTGGGAAGTTCTGAACATAATAACCATGAATGAGACAATTGCATATTACACATAGTGTAATAAAGGTCATTCTCTGAGAGGATGAACTAGAAATGCATTCATTGACTGATCATAGCTTACCTGTCTGAATATCATGGAAGTGAATCCTGGCTATGTCCCAATGTCCTCCACTGAAAAAGGGAGCGTGAAAGGTCACTGCAATTCTCTGGGTAGGCTCTTTCTAAGTCTGTTTTTTCTTTTCAATTCTTCTGTAGCTCAGTTAATTTAAAACCTTACTGCAGGACAGAGTTGTTTGAATGTCCATAAAGGCAGGTCAAGTTCACAATAAACTGTTCATTCGAGTTTACATATATGTAGGGCTTCAATGACTTAAGCGTTTCAAGTCTGGAGCAGTTTTCATTACAACATCATCGTGAAGTAAGGAGAAATGTCTATGTCGATTTTAAAGACAAGGATCTGAGACATGGAAGGACTGTGATTTGTCCAGAATACACGAAAAGTGGCTGGTTAAGTCTAGTATTAAAGCTTTGGTTTCCTCTGGGTTGCCCACCTCCACATCTATCTCTGAGAGTACCATATAAAAAGGCATTAAAAATGCCAAAAGATTGGTTTTCTTTTCAGGCGACAAATGTTTGTAGTTCATCAGATTTCTATTTGATGTTTTAGGTCCTTCTTTAAACTCAAAGTATAGGTATGTTTTAGTTTGAACTTCCAAGCTTTTCGGTCATTTGCACCTGTAGTTTGAACAGTAACTCTGCAGCTACAAACTGACCAAAAATATTGAAGATTTTTTTGCCCGTGAACCAAGGCCACTTATATGCTCATGTCCATCTTACCATCTTACTTTGAGTGGAAGAATGAGAGGGATGGCATAGACCTCATTATGGCTCAACTTTGAAGAATTTACCCAGGCAGAACTTCCGTTATGTTTGGAAAAAAGGAATTTTGCCTAAACAGAGTGTGAGGGCAGTGAATGGCTCTTGTTAATATCTAACATTTAACATTCTCTTAGTTATTCTTCTGTCCAGACCATACTGTGGCTATGTATCATATCTTCCAGCATCCTCATCAACATGAATTGCTCGGCAAAAATGTGTTTCTATTCTTTCTGTTCTGAAGGTACAGGAGAGCTTAAAATAGCTAAAACTCCACAGTTCCAAATTCTCTGGAAATGATGAATAATTGATACACCAAATAATGGGTTTAGTATAATTCTAAATGTTCATGTTCCTCTTCAGAGTTTCCTTTTATAAGTAATGTTGTGAGTGTCTTGTTAACACCCTGTACATTTTAATTTTTACAGTGTTTTCTTGCTTACCTCAACCTGTACCACCTGCTGATCTATGTCCATGCAAAGTATCACTTAGTTTTTTGAATCAGTTTTAGATCAAAGGTATATACTTTCATTTAAATGTAAAAGATCTCAGGCAAAGCTGAATAATACCTATGGAAATAATTTTCCTTAATGAATAGAGTTCTCTGCAAGTAACTTGATATCTCTAGAGATTGTTTGAAGAAAGCTTATGAAACCCAAAATGTGCAAAAGCAAAAATTGCACAGTATATGGAAAATTTTTTAGGATCCTAACTGGCATGAATAACTGTGTTTCTCCTGTCTGATTTCTTATCTGTCACCTAATTTCATTCTGGTATTTTGCCAGGGTTTCTTGTAAAAATTGTTCAGCTAAACCAGTCTCAGTTTTCCCCAGAAGCAGCCACCATTGTTTCCATGCCCTTAAAGGCTAATGTTGCATTTAGGGCCCACACTTGCCTGCATAGAAAACAGGTATTAATCCTTACCTTCACTTGGTGGGACTGCCAACTTACCTATTATGTGTGTGACACTTGTCTCTGTCTAGCAGAGTTCCTCTAATATTAGCAAAGGTCAGAGGCCAAAGAACCTCCAAATTCAAAGAGAAATATTAGTAACTTAGAAGTGCATTTTTTCCAGATAATATTATACATGACGATAACAGTGTTCTATGTCCTAAAACATTTAGCACCATCTGTTGCCTAGCACTTTACCATCAGTTACATTGGTTTTACTTTTCCTTTAGCACAGAGAGAAAATAATATGCTTAGAGGAAGGGTGGAGGGTTACTGCAGCACTTCCATTTATTTCTGCAGTGGATACCCTGCTGAAAGTTGCATTGACCGAACACAGGACAGACACAAAGATCAATCCTATGGGACCAAAACCCTTGAGGTAGTGCTTACTCAAAATTGATCAGTCTTATCAGTTATCCCTGGCAGTGATGGCTGTTACATTTTCTTACCATTTCACTACAGCTTTTTCTTCCAACCTCTACTGAGAGCATGGTCAGAAGTGCTGTATTCATCCATGTTCCATTCAAACCACTTTTATTTTCAATAATACCACGAATTTTGTTACACCTCCACCTGTCCATTCTTTCTGGATATAACACTACCATAATCCAAAAAAGTAAACGTACGCTTTACTCTGATAAAAAGATTTTCAGTGTTGGTATAACCTGCTGAATTGCAGTAAACAATCACCAGGTTTTGAAGAATTTTGACATTTCCTTTTTCCTGTACAGCAGCTTCAACAGTCTTATTTTGCTAACCTTTAGGAATCATAACTCTGCTCCAATTGGCATGTTCTCCTCCTGACTTCATTTTTTTGTACTGCACTGGTGAGAAGCTGGCGTTGAACATGTTTTTGGATGTGTATGAAATGGGAAGGTTGGCTGAACAAGGAGATGTGTAAAATATAAGGCAAAATCAAATACATTTTATATATGCAAATGTGTATCATATCGGTGCTGATATGATTTGTGAATGTACCATATATAGGTGTATAAAGTGTGTCCCCAAAGCTGATAAAATGCATTGCTCTGTAACCTCATTGCAGGATGCAGAGTTGACATACCCATTGGTATGCATTGGTTTTCCTGCAAGCTGCCCAGCGGGCAGTTTCATCTAAGAAGCTGAAAGAGCATCTTACTCCACAAATTGTCCATTTGCCTGGAAAGCAGGGAAATACCCTTTTTCTAAGAGTTAAATGTCAGGTCTGAGGAAGAGTGAGAGGATTCCATCTCTGCTCAAGCCCGTGGTGAGAGGAAGTTCATGTGCCAAGACTGCACCGAGATTGAGGAAATGAAATGTGTTGCCTGAGCCACAATAAGAAGCATGCTTGTTAGTAACTCTGTAATTAACGTGGTAGCCAGCAACCCAAAAACAGTACTAAAAGGCCACCTCTGACTCAAGAAGGGACCTTCCCAGGACAGAGTGGAAATGCACTGTCCTTTGCAAAGGACTGTGGTTCCTAGTTCTATCAATCAGTTACCTCTCCAAGAACAATATACAAAGAAGCATTGTTTAAAAAGCAGGTGTTGTTTTTGTGGTCTTTACCATAGACTTGTTTTGCCTCTGAGCACTGACTATGTATATGCTTCATGTTGAAGTCATTGAGCTGCCCTTGGTGAAAGAAGGAATGAAGGTCAATAACAAGTCAACTTTCTATCTCAGAGCAGGACATACCTGGTCTCAGTAATGTCCTACCAGTAGAGTACTCTTAACTGTGACTTGATATTGCTTCAAAAAACGGAATATACCAGGAAGCTGGTATTTAGCAATTCTGCTTTCCTTTCCTGAGGCAGAACTACCTCAATTCATAGAGGATGAATTGAACTCAGAATTCTTTCTCTGCTTCCCTTGAACTCTAATTACACCGAAGAGGTGACTCAAAGTGCAGACACCGTGGAAAACAGTAGGGAATGTGCTAATTTAATTTTTTATTTGTTTTTTAATCGATACATTGACTTAGGTGCTGCCTGCCAGACTCTGCCCTGGCTTGAGCACTGAGCAGTCCTGTTGGAGTCACTAGGACTGGTCAGGGCAAACATGGTCCAAATTATTAATCCTCTTTGATGTTGCTCTTAAATGCATCCATTGAATTAGCATTGCCTGCGGTTTTATGGATGCTACTTTTGTTCCAACTTGTGTTTGGATTTCTCAGAAAAAAAAAATAAATTCCTATGTGGCTATGGTCTTAAACAACAGAAATAGTGGAATTCAGCACAGCTCTGAATATGGGACTGTTTGGAAAAATATCACTGGCTCATCTATCAACTGTTAAATTAGCAGAAGAGTTCTCAGGAGGTGATCATGGAATTACTACTACTGTAGCTTTCTATATTTCCTCTATTTTACCACCCTTAGGCTTATCACTTCAGAGCCTTCTTCCACCACACTGTGCCCCATCCGCTTCTAAATATATCTCCTAAAACATTCAATATGTGTTTACTAATTGTGATCAGGCTAAAATTCAAGTGCTGTGCTTGTGGGACTTTTTTTTTTTATCAGAAGCCGTATTTAAGTGATGACACACAGTAATTTGTTCATTCTTCTGTCAGTGTAATTTACAAGGCAACGACAGATAAACATAGCTATACAAGATTCATTTACAGTGACACAATGGCAGATACACAGAGCAGAACCCTGCCTATGAGATAAAGTGGACTGAGTGACTTATGCAGTAATTAGGGGATAATTGTCATTAACCTCGCAAACAGTAGTTTACCCATATTGTTTAAAAGGCTCCAGGATGCATAATGACAAGGTAATCTGTCAAAGCGCTAGGGGGAAATATTAATAAGATTTGTGCAAGCCTGGATAGAAAATATGCAGAAAGCGGCCACATTAAGCTAATTGGTGGATGAATATACACTTGTAAAAGTGCTTCTAATGGCACGTTTGCTGCTCTCCAAATGACTACTGTTAATGTGGAGAAGTGGGCTGCCTAGAAAGTCAGGACTGCTGGGACAAGAGGGTATTAAGACATGCAGGCACAGTTATTATTACTTTGTACACTGTAATATAATTTCCCCCACTTTCTTTTGCATTTCAGGGCCTCTAATATGTGCAAACAGATAGTTCACTTAATGTACCACAGCATTTTTATATTCCAGTGACCTTTGCCTTTTTAGTGTGACTTCTGCACCCTGCTGCCTCCTTTTTGCGTCACGTTGCCACCTAAGACAAACCTGGGGGGGGTTTGGTGTAAATTTTTTAGGTAAACAATCAAAGGCAAAAGGCCTCATTAAGATTGTGTTGTATATATTGCAAGCAATAATGCATGGTCCCCTAATGAATACTAAAGATGGAAATCAATCTCCTGGTTTTGCTGCCATTCATATACCCAGCATATAGTACAGCTGAATCCCCTTATTGAGGCACAGTTTGGGTTCAATCAGAAAACTAAGCATTAATGAAATCCAATTTATGAGTGTAACTTATTGACACTTTTACTCCCGTGTTTTTGTCCTTGGGCAACTTCTCAATTCCTTACAATGCCCCTGGTTAGGCAAATCTCATACTGACTTCTTTGGAAGTTTTACTTACAAGCCTGGGAAGATTCAGCTTTTTTTTTTTTTTTTTTTT
>NW_015090967.1:678679-686047 GCF_001431845.1 Calidris pugnax | reverse complement strand
GATGTGGAGTGCTGTGTTGTTTTTTAAGGTAAATGGGCCCCATTTACATTAGTTCTTTGATGTTAAATTCTTTGCTGCACATCAGAGAACAGTTGCTTCTTCCCTGGAGCAAGTTTTCTTTCTTCTCCTTCCCCCACCCTTTGATGGGAAGATTTAGTTTTTTTTTTTTTTTTTTTTTTGCTTACATTTTCCAGTTGGGGTTATGGATTTAGTCAGTTTAGATTTAAAGTGAGGAAAGGTCCATCTGATATTCTGATTTGACTAGCCTGTTGGATGTTTTGCCCTGCTTTTGGTGCACTCCATGTTCGATGGAGCAAGGATGTCAGACAAGATTTGCTCGTATTATCACATTGTGCATTGTGGAAGGTCTTGGCTGAGGAGAGCCCGGGTGTCTCCTGTGTCTGTGTGTATTGCAAATATAGTACCTCATCAGTGCCCATTGTGAATATTTCCTGTTTCTCATAAAAATTATGTGTTGGTGAAACTGAGGCTCAGAAAGAGAGGCTTACTAAATTTATTGAATTTATTCAAGTAGCTGACTAAATTTATTGAAAGACTGCCAGAGCATAGAAAACGTAACTTTACTTTTCAGTGAGCTATGCAGCACTGACACCAAATAGTAAAACCACAAGTGGTTTCATGGACTGATAGAATCAAGGCAAATTTTCTTACATGGCATTCCAAAATGGGCAACTATATATGAAAGAATCAGTGAAAATGAGTATGAAAATCATTCATTGCTAGGGTTATGTACATGCTGTGCATTTCCTACCCACTTACACAGAAAATTGTGTTGTAAAGTTTATTTATAGCTGGAATGATTTCAGTGGTTTGCCATGTTTGTATCTCTGTTTACATCCTATCCTGAAAAGTCCTCATGGCACCTCATATAGTCTAAAATGTTTGCCTTCATGCACTGTGTGCTTGGTGGTTTGATTGCCCCTAGGAGCCATGTCTGCCTAAGGGCAAACACTCTTGTTACTTGCCACAAGTTAGTGGCAAAGCTTCTTCAGAGACATTTGAATGAATTTTCCACTCTCACCAGTTGTAGAAAAGTAAAGGTATCAAAATACTCCTCTATGCTTGAGAGTCCAAGGTTGTGGATTTCAAAGCTGTTTAAAGGATTTGAATACCCAATTTCTATAAAATCTTGACATTCTGCCATTAGATGAGTGTGAGAAAAAATGCCTCATCTTCAGTGTGCATTAAAAATGTTTTTGTGACCAGATACCATACAGCCTGTGGTTACCTCACATTAACTCATTTAGGAAAGTCTTTAGAAATCTTTTGAAAGTCTCAGCTAGAACTGATGGTAAAAGGAATAATTGTTTGCATTTGAAATTTTGTGCAGTTCTTGGCAGAAGAGGGGCAAAATACTTGGGAAGTGGCACTGCTATTTCAAAATAAATGTCAAATAATGAGATAATGACAAAAAGATTACTTTGGATCTTCTTAAAGCTGCTGAATTAGTGTGTATCCATGCTAACAGGAGCTCGACAGTTATCATTTAGTGAGAAATTTTGCCATTTAGTAATTGTCACCAACATAACAGCTATAAATCACAGCAATTTTTTTTTTTTTTGACATCATAGGAGTAATACCACTGTAAAACTAGTAAATGCAAGAAGAATATCAGGCTCTGGCTGTGCATAGATTCTTTTCCTCCAAGTGTGGACAGAGGTTTACTGTGAAAAAACTTGTCAGGCACCGAATGGTAAAGAGGCTTGATGTAGTTGCTATGATTAAATGAAGCTTGAACAGCTGGGATTAAATACATTGTAACCCCACAGTGATCTAGCATAGTTTTAAAGATAAAAATGCTGTATGCAGTGTTATTCAGAAAAAAATAAGAAAAAAAAAATCATCATCTTGTGAATTATACATTCTTATCTGGTCCATAATCAAGAGCATTCCATAACAAAGTGAATATTTTATCAAAAGTCAAACAATGTGTTTTAAAAATCAGAAGCAGCATTTAAAACTAGTGCCGTTGCATCCTAATAGTTTTACTGGAGCCGCAGAGGTGAATACACTTTCATGAAGAACAGGGAAGAGTTAAAATTAATGTTTCTTTTTTGAAAACAGTAAGAGACTCTTTCCTCTATCCCCAGTTCACATGGATGCTTTATAGTTGGCATTTGACAGTGTCATTATCTTTCAGGGCAATGCTTTCAAATGTATTTTAAGGTTATTTAAGGAAAAATCCAAAGGCATTCTGCAATTGGGGTGCCCTAGGAGGAAGTTCAGTCCCTGAAAGGAATCATGCGACTCCCGAAAGGAATCATCCAGCATTTTCATACTACTCCCTGCAAATTAGTCCAGAACTAGCGCTCCAGCAGGTTGCTTGTGCAGGGGTCTGTGCTGCTGGCATATGTCTTTGGGATGAGATATAAAACAGAGGACCTGCATACTTTTGGTCAGTAAAGACCCTGTAGGCCATTTAGCGAGAGCGTGGGTGGTTAACGGCGGTGTCCTGGCTGGGTTTCAGCTGCGGTTATTGCATTCCACCTCCTTACGTTCCATCTGCAGTTTCAGCAGGACATGGTGTTCCTCACTTTCACTCCGAAACCGTTGAGCAGTGCTCCTGTGCATCGTTACACAGTCGCTGTGCTCCGCCATCGCGGTACGCCCCCGATTCGATCTGGTCGAACAGATTTGGCTCCACATCATGTTTCAGGGCTAAGTTATGTCAAAATTACTTTCCAGCCTGGTCAGTGGAATTACTCTGGATTTAAAGTGCAATTACTCCAGATCTAAAGTGCAGCCAGATTCAGTGTCTACAATATCGGTTAGTAAAGCTCACAAAGGTCTTTGGGGGTCCTTTTGGTCAAAATGCAAATATTTTTGCTGTTGAGTGCATAAGGAGAGACCTGGAGTCTTAGGAGCAACCACTGTTACAAAATTGGCAAAAAAAAGAAAAGAGTAAATATAAGCACACACATATAACTAAAGAAAATGTCCTGCATGTTCCTCGTTATTTGAATACATACTGTCATTCTCAGTGATACTTAGGGGGAAGACAGGCTCCTTCTCTTCCCCTGCTGTAACATGCTGGTATCCTCATGCACACCCTGTGTCTTTGGGGCAAAGAAAACGAGTCCAACAGGTAAAAGGAAGGGGGTGTCAGAAGGGAAGAGGATCTATCACTTTTTGATTTTTCTAGCAGAGCGGAGGCTGCAGTGCAGCCAAAAGATAAAGATTTCCATTATTGACTGAGAACTCGGTAGTACTGCACTGTGTTTGTTACTGCTGCAGCAGTATGACTCAAGGAAAGGACTGCTGACACTTAAACATGAGTTTATTTTCATATGGTTTCAGTTGGTGAAGGGGGGCTGGTGGGAGGTGGATGAGAAGTGACGGATGAGGGGGGAAAAAAATTTAACCCTGGCTTTTTGCAGGCTGGGTGTGTTAAATCTCATATCAGTTGCAGATGTATCATCACAGTGAGCAAGTATGCACACCTTTTCTTCATGTTTACAGGAGCAAAGGTGAGTTAGGTTCAGTATAGTAAAAACACCTATCAAGAAAATGAGTATGTGACTATATGTGTGAGTGTACATTTCTATGAAAAACTAGATATAGGGCTTACTTCTGTCCTACTGGAGTCAGCATGAATTAGCCAAAATCAGCAAGAGGTGTTGCATGTTGCCCCATCTGTACTAACGTGGGTCGGTGTGCTGCACACGTTGGTAACTTTAACCCCAGGAGTTGTAGGACTACCCATAGTATAACAGCTTGAAATTTAATTGGGAAGCAAGGAGATGCTCCTGGGAAATTCAGCCAAACAAAAACAACAAACCCTAACTCATGGAAATTATGTAGGCTTTTCTTTATTGGAAACAAATGCTGATTTTTTTTTTTTTTTCTGTCTACACCCTAATTAAAACCATCCTCTGCAATTATAGTATGACCACATGAATATCTTTCAGTCTGCTTTTCAACTCTTACAGCTGCACTCAAAATGTTTCTTTGAGATCAGCTAGGAAATGTATAGCTCTTTAAGAAGCCTTACAGAAGAAGGATTTGTCATAAACACTGGGCTTGCCTAATTATTTTATCAAACATATCTATGTAAGATTTTGTAACATAGATACTTATCTAATATGCATCAAAAGCAGCAGTTTATGGCGCATATGCAAACTAGCTAAAATATGAAGGCTAGCTATGTGTCTTTCTATATAACTTTGAGTGGTTCTCAGAAGTTATCACAATAGTGCCCGAAAATAATCCTTGACTGCTTCCCAGAACATAAGGCTTGTTTAAGAAGCAATTTTAACTTTTTTTTAACCTTTGCATTAATCTCATCACTTGTATAATCTTCTCTTACTATGTAGTCAGCCTATGCGTAGAAATTAATTGGTGAGAGAAAAATGGACCTGCAAAAAGTCTGTGGTATGGATGTGTATGTACATGCACGTGTCTGTGTGCATGTAGACATACAAAACTACCTGCGGGTAATGCAGGCACAAGAGCCAGTGGAGCTTCTCACACAAAGTAAGAGTTTAAAATAACTGATTTCATAACAAAAGTTCAAGTTTTACAGTGTATGTTCATAGTGTATGTTTGTGTAGACTGTCCTTATTTTCTAGATAGGCAGTTTTTAAATTGAGAGGTTTTAAAGCAGAATCGAAAGATTGAGATTTGAACAGTCTAAAGGCCCTCAGGAAATGAAAACTCACCACAGTCCTCCCCACTTAGGCTCCCAAAAATTAGAGTGATCTTTGTGTCCGTATTCTGTCGTAGCCTGTTTTTATCATCCAAGATAATCATCTGACATCCATCACTTCTTTTATCTGACCCAGAAGTTTAAGACAACAGGTACCCTAACATCTTGACACATCTCTTCCCAACATATGGTCAGCAAAAATCGGGAGGCAGGTTCAGGGTGATTAACCATGACATTACTTTATAGATCTAATGTAGTATGTGTGTATGTGAATCCATATCTATACAAATAATAGTCAAGCATGTGCTTAGAGTTAGAAGAAGATTCAAGATTATGTTTTGTATCCTTGGAGGTTAATATAATATGATTTAGAGATTAAAATATTTTCTCCATCTGAAATTTTGGGAAGCTATCCACACGTAAAAAAGAAAATAAAAATTGAAACAAGGCTGTCTGGGCAAAGAAGGAAGAACATCACTTTATGCTGTACGGGTTGAGCTTACTTGTCTACTGCCTGGCTTAGAGCTGTAAGCATGCACTGGTATCTCTATACTCACTGACTTCCTTGTACACATTGTCACAGGAGGCTTAGCTTAATCAGTTGTGAGCTGAAAAAAGTAATATAAATTGGAACCTTTTGTCATGAAATATTTAAATGTGGATATGATTTAATGGCTTTGGGGAGAAAATTTAGCGTGAGAGATTGTAAGAAACAAGAAATCGATTACATGTAAGAAAGGACTTGAACTTCTAATCAAGTATTACCATATACAGAGAGATCCCTAGCTAGTTATAGCTTAATTCAAAGGGGATAATGGTTAGATTTTTTGTTAATTTTAAGTTTTATCAAAAAATGACATTCCTATTCGCTCTTTATCTAGTTTTGCATAATACAGTGATTTATGGAAAGCCATCACTATGTAAATATTGAAGCATATGCTACGCAGTATCCATAAGTAGTGTGTTTTTTATGAAATATAGGCATCTGTGCAATTTTTCTTCACTTTTGCTGAGGGGAAATAACCAAACAACTTCTTGCTGAAAATTCACAAGATATGGCTTGATGTAACTAGTAGGAGTAGGCAAGGATTATTTAAAAGCAGCATTCTGATTCCCTGCTGTTTCTATGACAGTGAGGGTAACCTCATGGCAATCACACCCTCGTCTGCCAGTTCCTCTGATCAGTGGGACTTAGCAGCTGCTGGATGTCTGGCCCTCCTCATTGGAAATCCTTAGGCTAAGTGAAACAAAGGGTGGTGGCGTCTCATTGGGAGGTAGCTCATGTAGCCAGCTGCCAATTTCTCCCAGTTACGCTGTGGAATAACTACCCAAAAGTGTACTGGGAGCCCTCGCATTGAGATGCTGTCTGCCCCTTGTGTGCCTGCAAAGAGCTGGGTGTGCACGGCCACTGGGTGAGGGCCTTTGTGTCACCACCTTCTGCTTCTTACATGTGGGAGTCTATGATGGGATCTGTACCTACTATTCTAGTGAGTTGTTGTCCTGCTGGCTGCATTTAATTTTTATTTACTTAAATATCCATTTTTGTAAAGCATCCATCTGTTACATAAGCCTGTGAATGATTTACAAATTAAAGCAAAAACAAAACAAATTACTACCAGTAGTACATTGCAAAGCAGCCTGCAGCTGGCTGCAGACAAGAATCCTAATTCAATACATGTAGGTAGTGTAAATTAGACGATGTTATTTCCATCTTCCAACAATGCAAGTTACAATTAGAAAGAATTGATACTTGTGGCTTGGAAACAGAAATGTGTGTGTATAGATTGGGTCAGAGGTGGCGGCGAAGGCCTAGAGACCAAAATCTAAACTGAGTCTGGTTTTGCAGTTCCAGGTAGGGATTACTCAAATGTAGAACAGATATGGCTGGCAGGAAGCTGTGGGAGAAGCAGATGTAAGAGGCTTTAAGTCACCCTCATGGGGAGATTAACCAAAGTTAGTTGGATGGGGAAAAAGGTATAGTCTTTAAAATGAGAACCTGTCCTCTAATGGTTTGTGGTGGCAGTGGTTTTTTCCTCCCTTCACTTGCCCCATTTTGGTTTCGGTTTTTTTCACTTTCTTTTGTTGTTGGGTGGGTTTTTTGATGTTCTGGATGATTTCTACTATCTAGTAAACTGCCTGTAAACTACTGCTCCATCAGACAGGTACAACGGTGAGGGAGTAGAAATTAGAGATGTCCACAGTGCTTTAAGGTGTTCAAAGGCGGGGACATATCCTGACTAATGCTGCAAACCAGGACCAGCATCTGCATCATGGTGTTTCCTTCATCACTGTGTAAATACTGTGTAAATTTTCTGCCTAGAGATGGTTTCCGGGGCTTTCCATCTGGGTTAGCTGGATAAGGTTTTCCATAACTAATTGCTGTGAGGGTTTCACAGTGTTGTACGGTTTGATTGTGAATGGGCACACGTGGAGCCTTTCCAAAGGCTTTACAGTCACATCTAAGGTACTGAAACATACATGGCATTGGCCTTCTTTGTTAGCTTTGTATCCAGAGAGGTGATGCAGATGACAACAAAAATAATAAAACCAACTGTAATCAAATAAGTATATGCTTTACTATTTGGGGCAAATTGCATTTCCCAGTACTCTAGAAAATGTGAGGTGAGAGAAGAGTCAATCCTCTGAAGACTGAAGATAAGAAAATAAAATAATAAATAAGACGGGGGGGCGGGGAGGGGGTG
>NW_015090967.1:640686-678195 GCF_001431845.1 Calidris pugnax | reverse complement strand
GGGGGGAAGGTATTTGCAGGCTTCATAATCAAACAAGAGCTAGTAGTTTTTGCAATAGTGTGTAGTCCAAAGTGTTCAGATGAGATTCTGAAGCTAACATTCAAGATTTTAAAAAATCAGAGACAGTACAGAGGAGTATCTTGCAAGGCTTTCAAACTGTTTAATGCATGAGGAAGCACTGGAATAATTCTGGTTTGATGGCTTGCAACAGTGCTTGTTGGGCATAGTTACTGTGCTGATGTTATGTCCAGCATTTGCCCAAAAGGAAAGATGCCAATAAAATGATGTATTCATTATATAAGTATTTTAATATGTTTTTATCAATACATGCTGGAATGGATTGCCTGACATTACATTGCAGAATTTTTAAGTCCTACCTTCAGGCAAATCTCATGCTTACTAGCAAAAATGAAAGTGTGAAATGCTTTTTAATGTATATTTAACAACAGATAGTCTAGTGATTACTGATGTGTATTCTCTCTGGATTTTTCCCTTGCTATCAGAAGGCAATGTTAAGAGACAACATTTTTACACATTTATGCTATCTACATCCATCAGATGCTTACTTTTTACATTTTTTTAACTGTCATTTAAAGAAGACTGCAAAAAAGTAATCTCTTAAACCATACCAAGATTGCAAGCTTACAATCAATTGCCAGTAACAGTCCAGTTACGCTTAAAAACAGTGTCCCGAATTCTATCTTCTGATGCAAATTTATTTCAGTATTTTCAGTATTGTTTTCCAGTATTGCTATCATGGGGAAAAAAAAGAACTAAAAAAAAGGAGTAAGGTACAAGTATTATGTGCTATTTTTAAGTCTATTTGCCTTACATTAAAATTTCTTATGAGGTGGCCTATGAGTGACTTCAGTCTTATGTCTGCTTATATTTACGAAGCAAATCCATCAAGTGCATTTATTTAGCTCTTTCTTACAGGGTCATCATTTAATAGCAATTAAGGTGCAATTTTCTGTATTTTACAGTGGAGTGCACGGCAACAGTTCATGTTTTACACTAATGTATACTAAACAGTAGAATTGTCCGTAGACCACTGTTGTTAAAATAAAACTATCAAAAGCATTTTAGATCACAGAGCCCTGTGGTCTACATTTTGTTTGCTCTGCCATCATGAAGCTCAATCCGTTTCTCTGACTGTGACCCTAATTACTATTTTTGCATGGCTGGAAAGTTTGTGTTTTTTGGTCGAGTTCTATTAATGCTGTTTGCATGTTGTTTTTTGAGTTTAGTGTTTCATGTTCAGGCAGCAGAACACCTTCTGTTGAGTTCAATAATTATGCAGAATCAATAAGTTTTTTCTTTGTGTTTTTCTTTGTTGTTTCTTTGATATGGCCTCTAGGATGCTGCAGGCAAGGTGCTGGACCGCTGGGCCATCATGTCCAGGGAAGAAGAGATCATTACCCTTCAGCAGTTCCTGAGATTTGGAGAAACCAAATCCATTGTGGAGCTGATGGCAATTCAAGAAAAAGAAGGGCAGGCTGTGGCTGTGCCATCTTCAAAGACAGATTCAGATATAAGGACTTTTATTGAGAGCAATAATCGCACCAGGAGCCCAAGTCTCCTTGCTCACCTGGAGAATAGCAACCCTTCCAGCATTCATCATTTTGAAAACATCCCGAATAGCCTTGCATTCCTGCTTCCATTCCAGTACATAAATCCAGTCTCTGCTCCACTGCTGGGGCTGCCTCCAAACGGCCTCCTGCTGGAACAGCCGGCAATGAGGCTCCGTGAACCAAGCCTTACGACCCAAAATGAATATAATGAGAGCAGTGAATCCGAAGTTTCCCCTACGCCTTTCAAGAACGAGCAAGCATCCAGCAGGAATGCTTTGACCAGCATCACAAATGTTGAGCCCAAAACTGAGCCAGCCTGTGTCTCTCCTGTCCAGACGCCTACACCTGTCAATGATTTATCAAAACCAGAACACACTAAAAGCTCGTTCCGCATTCACAGAATGAGGAGAATGGGGTCGGCCTCCAGGAAGGGAAGAGTGTTTTGTAATGCGTGTGGCAAAACGTTTTATGACAAAGGTACTCTTAAAATCCACTACAATGCCGTTCACCTGAAAATCAAGCACCGGTGCACTATTGAGGGCTGCAACATGGTCTTCAGCTCCCTCAGAAGCCGCAATCGCCACAGTGCTAACCCCAATCCCCGGCTCCACATGCCTATGCTAAGAAATAATCGCGACAAAGATCTAATTCGTGCTACATCAGGTGCTGCCACTCCAGTCATAGCAAGTACGAAGTCCAACCTAACTTTAACAAGCCCTGGGCGACCACCGATGGGGTTTACCACTCCTCCTCTAGATCCTGTACTACAGAACCCTCTTCCAAGTCAACTGGTGTTCCCGGCTTTAAAGACTGTACAACCTGTTCCTCCTTTTTACAGAAATTTACTTACTCCTGGAGAAATGGTGAGTCCTCCAACCTCACTCCCTACCAGTCCAATAATACCAGCAGTGAGTGGCATGGAGCATCCTCCTCCTCCTCCTTCAGAGTCATCATTACCTTCAGTGCTGATGCCCACCCCAGAGCCTAATGCTGACCTTGCCCCCAAGAAGAAGCCAAGGAAGTCGAGCATGCCAGTTAAAATTGAAAAGGAAGTTATTGATACTGCCGATGAGTTTGATGATGAGGACGAAGAGGTGAATGACAACAGCACGATGGTGAATGACATTGGTCATGACAATCACTGCCATTCCCAGGAGGAAATGAGCCCAGGCCTGTCTGTGAAAGACTTCTCCAAAAGTGACAGAAGCAGATGCATTTCCAGACCAGACATAAGAAGGGCAGACAGCATGACATCAGAAGACCAGGAGCATGAGAGAGACTATGAAAATGAGTCAGAGTCATCAGAGCCCAAATTGTGTGAGGAATCCATGGAAGGCGATGATCGCCTCCACGAACCTGGTGAAAAATCTATGATGCACACTGACAGACCAGATGAAAACCACAATGACTCTTCCAACCAGGATGTCATTAAAGTGAAAGAAGAGTATACAGATCCTACATATGATATGTTCTACATGAGCCAATATGGACTTTACAATGGAGGCAGTGCCAGTATGGCTGCCCTTCATGAAAGTTTCGCCTCTACATTCAACTACAGCAGCCCTCAGAAGTTCTCTCCAGAAGGGGAAATGTGCTCCAGCCCAGACCCCAAGATCTGCTATGTGTGCAAGAAAAGTTTCAAGAGTTCCTACAGTGTGAAGCTTCACTACAGAAACGTTCATTTAAAAGAGATGCATGTCTGCACAGTGGCTGGCTGTAATGCTGCGTTCCCATCACGGAGAAGCAGAGACAGGTCAGTAAATATTAATTGATTTTCTACATTATTAAATGTGTTGAATTATGTAAGAATAGGCAGTTTAGGATATACGAAGAAATAGAGAGATGCACAGTAATGACAAGTGACAATTGTGTTCCCATGACACTGAGAGAGTTTTATCACCTTAGGATCTTCATTGTTGCTTGGCATTCAGAATAGTATATTTTGTGCCATTCTCTTAAGTGACTGGCTAGATAACAAATGTCATTATTCTTTCTGTGTGCCTGTGAACATGTGTATTGTACTTTTGTTTATAAGCTGCAGCTTTTATTACATTTATTTTCTTCTCCCTGCAGCTTTTAAAACAAGAAAAGCTTCTATTTAATGTATAGTAAATTATACACAACAAAAATATCTTCATGCATGCATATCAAAACATAGAACTAGGAAGGAGGGGAAGGATGGACGGTTGGATGAATGGATGGAGAGAGAGAACGGAAGGACTGGAATAAAACAATGATTTCCATCCCCACAGGATCATATAAAAGCAAACAGGAAGCATTAGAAGATTATTCTTTCCTCTCTTCAATTTTTAAAACTAGCTGCTATGTTGTATGAGGAACAAGTAAATATTAAGAAATTAGATATCTCTCTTTAATAGAGCTTGTACACCTTTCTATCCACTATGGTCATTTAGTCTAATTTTTTCTTTTCTTTTCTACGTTGAGCAACTCCCTTCTCCACTGATGGGAATTATGCACACTTAGAAGAGGCTAGACCCCTACATATTTTTAAGATCATCAAGGGTATATTCTGCTGGCCCTTCAGATCACATCATGCCCTAGCTATGCTGCGTCAATACTGAAACAGTTTGGCTTAAACAGAAGCAGCTGGTCCTTAAACTCTTGGGTTTGGGGTTTTTTTTTAATACGCTATTCTTTTTGATTCCTGAGGAAAATGTAATATAAATGGAATTTGTCAAGGTGGTAGGATAACAGTTATTTCATACTTGTGGATAAAAGTTCTTGCATGTGATGATGATCGTATTATCACATAACAAAATATTTCTGGTTCATGAAGTGATGGTGAGATTGGGTCATCTCTTCTCTACTTGTGTTTCATATTTTTTCATTAAGTTGTAAATATTCAGCAGACACAAGATGGAAATTAAACCTCGCTAAACATTTCATACACCACATTTTTTTTTTCCACATTGAAGTTGATGTGGCTTAAAAGTGAATATATCATGTCATATAAAATGAAAACAAGTTAGTGTTGATGATACTGAGGAGCCAAAATTCACTATTTTGATGGAGATACCAGTCCCCAGATATCTCACCCTGTTACCACTAAAAATCCACTAAACAGAAAAATAGGAATATATATAAAAATACAACCTCAAAAGAGCTAAGAAAGACAATCTAGAAAGTTTGCATTTCAGTAGGATGAAACAGCTGAACATGAAGCAGGTAAAACTAAATTAAGACTCCCTTCTTGTGTTATCCAAATAGCTTTTATGAGACTTGAGTTTGACAAGGTAAGCATGTGAGTAAATGGCATAATCTACACTGAGTTTAGATGTGTGCAACCCCTTTCAGTTCCTGAAATTGCACAGGTTTTGTTAGTCAATAATTTGGCTTGTTTGGTGTTTCCTCAAGTGAATTATGAAAAGTCAGTCATGTACTAAGCAAAACAGCTTTGTATTCAGCATGTGAAGCAAGAAGCAGCTAGCTTTAGGATTTGGAATTTTATGTAATATATTAAATTTCATCAGGAATCCATTGATAGATCATGCTAATAAGAAAGTTACCATAGTAGAGATTTATATGTTCTAAGAAAGAGATGACTGTGATGACATACACAAAATAATTCTGAGACAAGGACATTAAAAACAGGTGCATCGTGAACTCTGTAGGATACTCCTATTAAGCTTATTGAAAGCAAGCCATAAAATAAAAGTCAGATTCAGGAACTTAAAATGTAGGCTGCATATTTAAAGATAAAATTACTATTTACGCATCATTTTGAGTTGTGTAAAGTACAAGACTATCTTTTTATATCATCCAACTAATAACATTCAGAAGATGTTTCAGTTATGTGTTGCACTTGGAACAAAAGAAATTCTTAGACATATTATATCCTTTAATTGCAAAGATTTGAGTGGTTATACACTTCAAAATATTCAAAGGTGTGGTATAGTTTCTGTGTCCATCCAGGCTTGATGATTTTCTAAGTTCATTAGCACTCCTGATTTGCAACAGTTGTCTGGAATTGCCTTGAAAGAACCAAGTAACACCCTCATGGTTCTTGATAATTCTTTCAGATACTTGAGCAGGAAACATCTTTAAAACTAATGGGCTATCTATTCTTATCCATAAGTGCAATGTCTAGGAATGTGCAGAAATGAAAGCATATGTACAGCATATAAAAGAAAATGGATGAAAGATTTAAGTAAACATTTTAAATGTTACTTTGTAATACTTCCTCAGAAAAAGAAGGTTTTTCAAAAATAAAGTTAGGAAGTAAAAATTTTGTGGGCTTTTTTGGGAGGTGTTTTTTTTTCTTTGCAAACTGTTTAATTGCCCTAAAGATTTTTCCATTCAGTTTGGTTTTATTTTTTGCTGGTATTCCTTTTGAATATATGCATTTGTTTTAGAGACAGTAATTACCTAACTGTATAATTTCTAGCTTTCCAGATTATGGAGAGCACCTCAAAGATAACTGGATAACTAAATTAATAGCATTGCAAAGTGAGAACTTCTTCCAGCCACTTAAATCAATTTCACTTAAAAGCTCAGAAACATGTTGCTATTAATTGCTGTAGAAGAAATAAAAAATAGCTAGCTAAAGCACACAATAATGATTCCTGGATAATATTTGTCATGCAGTGTTTTTCCATTTTAGACACATTATAAAAATGTGTGTGATTTGCTTGTGTTGTGAGTCACACTAGCTAGAGAAGCTTAGAATTTCCTTGCTTTGAAAATGAAAATTAAATAATTTTTTCAATACTATCTTCTTAATGAAATTAGAATTCTAGCTATCCCATAACCTATAGAGTCTTATGATATTATTTTTATTTTTAGTGATTTTATTAATCATATTCTGGTATTGTATCAGTAGTATTAATCCTGTTAGAACTAGTTAGAGGTCTAAAACTCATAACTCTAGTTATGTTCAAAAAGACAATACAAACTTATGTGGAGATAAATAACATTGGTTTTGTTTAGACACATCTGATGTGGCTTCAGACCTTTTCCAGTGCAATTCTAGTTAATCAAAGTTTTGACTATATTCCCCCTGCCCTGTACATACACAAAACTCAAAAACCAGTGAGTATTGTAAAATGAGCTTTGCAAGGGTGGGGTTATGATACAAACCACTGGTTACCAGAGGCAGCAGATCATGTTAGGAGCAAACACAGTCAGCTTTGACTGAAGGAGGGTTTTTTATCCGTGTCACAGCTGCAACCCTCCGTTGTGGAATGCAGCCGGTAGGGATGACTAAATCCACGTCCACCATTCCTACATCAATTGTGCCAAGGTCAACTCCTGTATAAATATCCTTCTGCCAGAAAGGTTGGAATATCTTCTGAGATCTTTGACTGAATACTGCCATTCTTTGTAAATTAGGGTCAAGATAACCAGAAGATTCAGGAGTCCCACCTCAAACATGTTGTTTCAACACAGGGCAGAGCAAGCACAGCAGAGTCCCAGTGCTTACTGTTAAGGACCCAGTAATTCTGTTTTCCTTCTAGACAATATTGCTTTTGAATAGTCAAGCTCCACTGAGCCTAGATTTTGTTTGAAAGGGCCTATTTTCATCGCCTTCTGAGCTGCAAGCAGCATCACTCATCGAATCAGCCTTATGTATACCTACGTCTTTTGATCTTCTCCCCAAATAGAGAAATCTTTCTGTCTTTTCCTGTAAGCACTACACTTGTGAAAACCACTTTTTTTTTTTTTCCATTGTTACACCAGCTGCTCCCTGAATTAGCTGTTAATCCATGTTTCCGTATTTACTTCAGATGTCCTTTCTTCTGAAGACAAGATGTTCAGGCTACGTCTTGTTGCAAGAAGCCAATGGAGAGTAAATAGGAAAAGAGACCATATTAAAAATTATGTCAGTGGTCAGAAGCAATGCCATAAGCCTCCTTTGGAACAGAAAGACATCTTTTCCAAATAATTTTTTAGAGGGAAAAGGGAGAGAAGGGAAGACGATAAGTTCCCGTGAGAACTGTGCACTTGAATGGAAAGAATTGTCCTTGTAAAGTGAATTCTCTCTGGACTCAGAGGAGGTCTGTCCTGTGAGTGTGGAGAAGGCCCTGTGGCCCTGGTGGTTAGATTCCTCTGGGATTGACTTCCCAGCCTGATCTGGGAGTCCTACCCTAGTAGATACTGACTTTGCCTTACAAAGACATAGGTGTGGCTGGTCCTTGAAGCCAGCACTGAGGTATGGCTGATCAGGGGCTGATCCTGAGCTGTGGATGAGACATACAGATGGCAGGAGGGAATAGTTGTTTCCTGTCCAAAGAGGACAGAAATTCCAAAATTTCATCTAAGAGTCTGTGTTGGAGAGCACGTACAGAGGTTAAGGTCTGGAAGGTAAAACTTAAATCACCTGGGCTTATTTCTGGCTCTGACCCTTAAGAACCAAGAATTTAGGGGTCTAAAACACTGATGAAACAGAATGCAGCTGGACCTTCTGCCTTTACTAAGTCTTGTTGAGAAGCTACTGTCAGATCTTAAGGAGAAATACAGCCATCTTCTCTGTCAGCCTTAGTGCATGCCAAATCCCCATTTCTCCCCAGTGCTTGCATTCTTAAAGTCTGTGTTTCTTAAGCTAGGACACAGCATTAGTAACAGTATGTTACCACATTTTCCTTTCTCTCAATGTATGCAAAATAAATGAATTCTCAGTGTACCTCTTCAGAGGAACAAAGCAAGAACATTTCACTTTGTCTTTCTGTTGCTAAAGTAGGACTATTAATTGCTCAGGTTTGTCTTTAAATTTTCTCACAAAGTGAGCATGTGTGTGTGTGTGTGTGTTCCACAATATGGGAGAGGTGATGGAGCTCCATGAATTAATTTAAAAACAAAATAATATCTGCTCAGGGTGACTTATAAATAAATATGAGGCAACTATTGGTGCCAAGTGTGATCATGCCACTTGATTGCTAGTTAAATCAGTCCAGATTTAAACATGTAAACTCCTTGATTTGTATGGAGTAAGACATCTGTAGGTGGTTTATTAAAACCTGCTGATGTCTCCAGAACTAAATTTGTGCAGATATAGGCCTCTGGGTAGCTGTATTGAAAAAGCAGAGACATACTTTTTGTCTGGTTACCTGACTTCCAGCCCTGTACAGGTGTGCTTGAATAAATTAACATCAGTTACCTATGATGAGCCACTGCATACATTATCAAGGGAGGTGAAGATGTGAGAAAGCTGCTACCTGCCTCCTGTTATCACCTGCTTGACACAACAGCACCCATTTTTTCATCATCCTACTATGCTTGGAATCTTCTACAGATAACATTGTAGAGAATTATTTTCTATAAATGAATTCAATTTTAGGAACAGATAACTCCAAGAAATATGATATTTCACACCAGTCCACCATAACTATTGCTTTATTTCCCCTGATATAATTAGCTGTCCTACACAGGTTGAATTTCCTTCAGTAAGAACAAGGAAATCAGGTTTTAAGACATTAGGTATTTGATGAACCATTTGTCAGGAGAAAAAAGGGCTATTTTATAAATTTTTAAAAATATAAACGTATTTACATCTACATATGATATGTATCATACGTATATGATGCAATTCATGAAGAGACTAGCTGCATATCCAGTACAATTGTATGAACCATTAGGTTTTCTCTCACAGATTAACTAAAAATGACACAATGTGTGTCATTGCTAATGTTCACATAACTCTTCTTTACCCAACAGAACCTGGATTATAGAGAAACATTTTGTGCCAAACCTCTTCCATGAGTAGGCATGTTGAACATAGACGGCCTGTCACGTTGCACACTCACCAATGTGAACAAGAGAAGGATAATTAAAACCAGAACGTATAGAACTAATTTCTACATAAAATCTCTTTTTTTATTTAAAAGAAAAGATATAAATTAAAACAAGCCCTACAGAGGCTAGTTCTGGCATATAGAAGGGTCTTTTCCAACTATACAATATTCATTTGGTTTGGGTTTGAGTTGGAGGGTGTTGGTTGTTTTTCAAAACGATCTGCTGCCTTCATTATCTTGTTGTCTTTTGATACACAAAGTGCTATCACTTGAGAGTGAGAGTACAGTTTCTTGTGCAGTGCAAGAAGACTAATTTTTGTGTGAACTTGTGAAATAAGTCAAGGTCTTTTCAGTGCCCTGAAAAGTTTATTTTAATAAAGTGCTACACCCAGATTAAGATAGTTGGTAAGCATAAGTAAAGCATTGAAAATACTAGCCAAAAGCAAAACATGCATTGAGCAGTATTTTCCCCTGGCATGCTTTGTGACAAATTGTGTTTAATTTGTTTTGTCCAAGTTTCCTGTGCAGGTTCTGTGTGCTTTATGTTTGCTGAAAGGGAATATTTGGGAAGACAGGACTAGGAACATGAATGCTTATTTATAATTTCCTGCTTGCCCCTAGGTTCCTAGGAAATAACTGGAAGAACCAAAACTCTTCTCCAGAGAGTGGGAGAAAATTGAGTGTTTTCCACTTTACTGAGTAAATGTAAAGCTGTTCCCTGTATACAGAGACGTCCCATCTTCCCCAGAGTATTTTGGAAGTGGGGTAAACAAAACATCTACCTACGTTAATTCCTGCAGAGAAAGGCTCTAGCTGTTCTTTTAAACTTAACAGCAGAAGACTATAAGATTTCTGCTACAGTGGAGGAAGCTGTACTTTACAGATACAAGATAGCGCCAGGGCACTACTCCCCAAAGCCTGGATGCGTGGAAATGGAACAAGACACTGCAGCCCAAGAGATGTAGTACTCTTGGGTGGAGGAGCCTGGGGAGAAATAAGGAAAGGGAGAGGGAGATACATCTGTGGCAGGAATAGCTGTGTGTTTACTGCCCTTTTGTGTTACAGCTCTTGGTGAAGGTGAGACACACTAAGTAGGCAGGTAAATGCCATCATACATACATACATGATACATTCATTAGCTGTGCTTGTCTGTCTGAAAGGAGAAACTGTCACCTGAAAAGGCAAACTTTAAATCTTATGGTCTAACCAAAGATTACTTGTGGATGAGGCCATTTTCTTTTCTCTTAATGATGATGATCCCCCTAGATTCGAGCCATTTCCTTCATTAGTACGTGAACTGAGTGACTGTGCTGGAGCATAGGCTAATTCAGACTAAGTTTGCCTGACAGTAAGAAAACTGGTGAGGCAAGTTCTAGAAATGACCTAGAGAAAAAATAGCCCAGAAGGGGAAAATATTACCAGGTGTAGATGACTTCAAATAGCTACAACACTGTTTTGGAGGATTATGTGCAGCCTTGTCAGTATAGATATACTAAGGTAGACAGAAGTAGACATGGTCCACAGTTGGCCTCATCCCAAAGATAGTCATTCCTAGGGTTTGTGATGTCACAGGGTGTTTTTTTGGAGTAGAATTATGTAGCAGGCAATCAGTGTAGTAAAACATAGCTCATTTGGGTTCCTATTGCATTGCTTTTTGACAAGATAGGTCTTGGCTAGTGGACTCAGGTAGATTGGATAAGAATTACAGGGAGCTTTTTGCTGTAGCCCCTGATGTCTGAGGCACTGGCCTGAAGGTGGGTTTGCAACAAACAGACAAGAGGGGGATGTTTTGCATTGGAGTATGTCTTAGTAAAAAGATGTTACTCGAAAATATTTGGCAATTTATGGGCCCTGGGGAAAAGAAAACCCCAAATCCAACCTCTCTAAATCTGGGACACCTTTTCATGGTTATACAAGTTGCTAGTGGTGAGCAAATATGACAGGGAGTAATAGCAACTCCATAAAGTAGAGCCTATATTTGCAGGAATATACTGCGCAGTTAGAAACTGTTAAGGGGAAAAAAACGGGACTGCTGACTACTCACCTAAGGGCAATGCTGGAGGAAGAGATGCAGAGTTATCGATGAGAATTAAATACTCAGCAGTGTGAAGGAGAGTCTATATAGGCACTGCAAGTGCACTGCAAGGTACTTTTCACAGCTTTTCACTACCTCTTAATCCTGACCTGCAGTACTCACAGTCTTCTTTCCTTTGCCTCTCTGCAGGCAAGATGGCCAGCTGTGCCACACGTCAGGTACCACTATTTGTGATGCTATGCTGTAGGTACTACAGTAGAAACCGCTCGTTCCCATTGGGCAGGTACACATGAAACATTCCCAATGGCACTAGTAATGCCTCAGATGGTCTGTCAGGACTTGAGGTAACAGAGGAATATCTCAGGTGCGATACCACTTACGGCTCTTCACATGTTGACCTTTTAATGGCAAACACTGGATATTTCCTGACAGAAGTTTTGAGCCTACCACGTCTAAAGAAAATCTAAAGCTTTAAGTAGGGCTTCCTACTTCCCAGCAACATCTTTTAAACGAGCAGTTTGCCTTCTGTTAAGCAAGTTTTTCTTTTTTTTTTTTTTTCTTTTAATTAAGAGCTCATTTCACATTTAAGCTTGCCCTAAAAAGCATTACTTAAAAAGATCTGTCTAAGAAATAATTTAACATTTTTGCCATAAGGCACCTGCAAGCTTCATATAAATGGACCTGGAAGAGAAATGAAAGACTTTTAGATCTGCCAAAAATGTACACTGTCATAAAAAAGAAAGGATTGCAGGACTTTGTTGGCATTGTGTATAAAATGTAAAATGGTTCATTTTGTATGGGGGAGAGTGGGAGGAAAGAAAGAAAGGATGGGATTGTAATAAGAAGATACTTTTTGCTGTCACTTTGGTTTTGGGGGGTTTTTGTGGGCTTTTTTTTAAGAGAAAGGACAAAAAAAAAAAAAACCCTGAACTGCATGTCCATGTCATATATGAATCTGAAACATAAGCTGTAAATTGTAGGTTTTATAAGTTGTTATTTCCAATGTTACTGATTTTGATTCTAGTGCTTTACAAACTTTATTGCTTATTTTATTAACTAGGGAAAAGTGTTGCCTGCTTCCAGTTCAATACATTTTTTTTCCTTTCTCTCCCTCTTCCTCCCTCTCTCTCCCTCTCTCTCTCCTTTTCTTTGTTATTCCAAAATAAAAAAGCAATTACACTGCAGCCACTTACAACTGAAAATACAATCGGGACATAGTTAATTTTGCTGCCCATAAATCTTACATTGTATTTTTGTGTCTAACGCACAAAAATGTGGAAATAAAAATAGCCCAAACATGTATATATGTGTGTGTGTCTGTGGATGCATGTACTAAAGGAAAGACCTATATATAACTTTGTTGGTAGATAAAGATCTAAAAATATAATGGATAGAAATACTTGGATTCCCACTTAGAAAAGGTAAATGAGCCCTTGTTTCAAGAAGAAGATGCACACAGATGATATATTATGCAAAGCTGAGAATCAAGCTTTCATGAGGGGAGGAGGCAGGCCTTGGCAGGAAGGGTAACAGATCCTGTGCTGGACGGCTCTCAGGTCTGATAGCCAGATAGGGGAGCAGCACTAATTCCGCAGCCTTTTTAGTCTGTTCTGTCACAGAAGGGGCACTGCAGGGTCAGTCAGCTCACTAGTAATTGTGTTTTACAGACTTCTAAAGCAATTGGCTCAGTCAGTCCCAATTCAATAAAAGTGGAGAGTGAGAGTGAGAGCACTTTTGTTCTATTTTTTACTTGAAATTATTTCATTCAGCAGTCTGTCTTTTTTATTACCAGTATTTGACATTAGCACTCCAAGCTATATTAGCATCCATTTCAGCAGTTCAGTAATGGTATTAAAAAAACACTTAACTTCAACGGTGAATGGTTGTATGACAGTACCATAAAAATCCACATTAAAAAAAAAACTTATGTATTTGTCCCTGCAAATTATTTTTCACTTGTTTAACCACTTCAAAACTACACTCTCTTGACTGGTGTTCGCAAGAGCTCTAGCAGCAGGGAAGGCTTGTAAAGGAGCTGAGAATCTACTGCAGCCACAATGGCATAAAGGGAAAAATGAAGACATTTAAAAAAGGAACATGCAAGCTTACGAACACGCACAAGAAAGACCTCTCATTTTGGGTGGGTGCCTGTCATTCATCAACTGAAGTAAGATTTTAAACTCAAATCACTCAAGGTAAAATCTTTGGCATCTACCACATTTCTGGGATTTAATTTTGAACCCAGCATTCTCCAAGCTTGGGATGGCAGCCTAACTATCTTGGCACTGCAGCACACTCATAAACGACTGCATTAGGTTCTAAATTTTGATTAAACATTCTGTAATTAATCAATGGTAGACATGAAGCAGTTGGCAAGGTCCAGAGCTGCAAAATGTTTAAGACATAAAACATTACAAAGTAATTAGAATGTGCTCCTTCAAGAGAAGGATTGCCTTCAATAAAGAGGTAAATGATAGCATCATGTTTATTGTGGACGTAGGCAGCCAGTGCAATATGATAAACTGCAGGAGATACACATATCAGTAATCATCCACATTATTAGTGTCATTAATCATAATTCTAAAAATATGACAGCAGCAGCCAACTTTTTGACCAATTTTGCCTCTGCCTGTTGGCCGTTATAACTTCACTAATAGACTGCAGAGCTCCTGTGCGTGGCAGTTTGCATTGAGAATAGAAGGTTAATTATATTTGAGCTGCTGATTCCTTCTCTCCTCGGAAAAGACTGAGCACTTTGACAATCCCAGGAGCTCACTGCTGTTAAACCAGTAAAAGTACTTTATTGAAATTTTCTTTGTTGGTCAGGAATGAGTAGATGTTTCAAATGAGATATAAGCGCCAGGCTGGGACGGCCGCTAATGTTTCTTCCAAAATAATCCTTGGACAGCAAGCTGAACTCATACTTCCCTTAGATATCTTTGCACAGTCTCTTGTGGATGGGTAAAAAGTTGAGAATTTAATAACCGCTGACAATAGTATGTATGGAAGAATCTCAGAGGATTGAAATTACTGAAGAGTTGGGGCGTCAGTGAAGGGAGGTTATAGGATAATCAGCTATCAGTTGACCTGAATGGGGTACTTATTTAGTAATGTAAAATTACTAATAGAGAAACCCTGTTGAAGTGCCACATCATATTTAGTTTCACAGTTCCTCTGGCATTATATGGATAAAACCAGAATTTTTAGACAAACAAAGCAGTGGGAATGAAAATTACCATTGCGTTGTGACCAAAAGAAATGGTTTACATATTTGCTGTGGAACCTGAAATCGTACAAAACTACCCCTGGATTTGAGAGTTTATTATGAATTTGAACTTATAATGCAATCAGCAAAGAGTCTATGAATTTTCTAAGCAAATAATGAGATAACGTGTTGCTATGGATCAGTATCTGGGAGAAAAGAATTGGTTTCAAAGCAGGATTGGGGAAAGCTAGCTGTTCTGAGTGAGTTTTATCTTGTATATGCTTACTGAAACTTGAAACTGAGTAAAATTCATGAGTGGGATGCTGAGCTGAAGGGACTGTTTGCATAAAATCTGCAAACTTATATTTTACATGACTATTGTAACAGTAAAATAAAATGAGAGGTTAAACCTTCTGATTACAAAACTTGGATCATGTAACATTTAGATGACTTAGGTTTGAAAAGAAATGCTAATTCATGCAGTTTGGCAAAGAGATTCTACCTGGATGTCGCCTCGGTACCTCTTAAGGGGAAGTACACCGTGTGTGAAGGACCAGCGAAGTACCTCAACACACAGGAGAGGAGGACCTAATGAATGACTGCCACGCAGGGCCTGGTGTGAATCGTCTGCACAGGGATAAATTTTTCTGTAGAGAATGTATAGATTATAGAAACAGCTTATGGCAGTTGGACTGTTTGTCAATGGTGCTGAACACCTGTCATTTCCATTGAAGGACTTTGTCATACAATGATGACCTTCTCGTGCGTGTAACATTACCACACTGAGTTAGTTCACGTAGGAAATATTCTGTCAGATAAATCTTTTTATTCTAAACTTTCTCCACCAGTCCGGATATTAGACAAGAGTGCTGGCTATTTTGTAATGAGTCTGTTTTGCTTCCAGGCAGCTAGTAAAGTGAGAGGTTGAAGTGTTGCAACACAATTTTGATCGTTTCTGAGTAACTTTGGCAAGTACACCAGTGGTTGTGCTTTTTGTTTGTAATATCTTTTGATCTTTAATGGACAACAATAGTAATATATTAAGAGTGCGACATGACCTCGATGCTTCTGAGCACACACAGCTGTTGTGAAAGTGTAATTCTGTTCACACCGTAAGGACCGTCTCACTAAACACCTCAACAGGTATGTACTGAATTATTGGGCCTTTCAAGAATCCTGAACCTGTCAGATTTTACATTAAAAATTATTTGGTAGCAGGCATTGCCATCAGATATCAGTTCCACATTTAACCTGAGTATTTGCTCACACAGTCGGCTCTCCTGCCTCCCCAAATGCCATCTTGGTATTAACATTTTTTATGCATTCCACAGTGATGACAAATTGTTTTCTGACTCTAACTGTGGATTAAGTATGCAAAAGGCACGTTTGCCACTGCCAACAAACCAATAATTCTCACTAACATCTTCAGAGTTACAACATTTATACAGTTGCAAAGTGGAGTAAACAAACCATCTGTTTGGCTTTACCATATATGTCATGCTCTCTTATTAGCATATTACGATTCATTTAGTAAACAAATTTGGTGATTTCGTTCATGTCAAAGTTAGAGGGAGCTTGAAGATGATTAACATTCCTGGGACAGGCACATTAATACATTGCTTCCTCTGCAAAGTTAAATGGCTTCTCAGGAGAATCACCCCTTGTTGACAAGATGAGACTGTCAATTTTGTTTGCCTGCCACATTAGGGGCCGTAAGGGGATGGGAAGCTCTGAGAAAGAGGAGCAGTGTAGGCAGCATAATTCACTGCGAATTGAAAAAAGAAGTCTAATTCTGATAAATGGTCGACCCCAATACATCCTACCTGTTATTACAACAGACGTGCCGTATCTGTGCAGTAAATTAGTTAAACCCCTAAAGAGTTTGATGGGAGCTTATCTTCAAGTGAATAATTTGAGTGTAGAGGGAGCTGTCTCCGTGACCAGTGTGAGTGATTTGTTTCATATTGAAAGGGATTGAAATGACTGGGCTCCACATCTTTAATTTGCAAGAACTTGCTTGTCCTTTATTTCCTGCATTTAATAAGCACTGTTTTTTTACTTTTTTTAATAGGTGCTGAACTGTATTTTACCTTTTGGATTTTCTTCCTATGAAAGGTTAATATTTTTCAGATTCTATGCAATTTAAAGCCTCAAGAACTGATGTTAATACCCAAACTGTTCATGTAGAAATGCCATGGTTTCATTGGGTAGTACAGTATTTTGTCTTTACTCATTGTTCTAAAGTCTAGCCCCTATCCCTACTTTCCCCCTTACAATTAGAGGCAAACCAAACACAATTAGACACATGGAAGTGCTAGCACACAGACTGAAAACTTGGCCCCTTTCAGATACATGTGAATTTTATAATTTAGGTCAGATCAGGGAATTTCAAACCTTTATTGTCTTCACTTAGATTTATAGATTTATTTTTTTGCTTTTTAATTGAAAAAACCCCAAACCACCAACCTGTATCAAAGACTGCTGAGAAAGTGGCAAAATTAGAACAGTAACTGAGAAAATAATTTCTTCAACAGTTTACATTACTAATTACATTCCAGGAACTGTTTTGTTGATTCTCTTAAGTAAATGGGGAAAATGATTGCTGCTTCCTTGTTGAAGAAATATCACAATTAAGGCCATATCTTTTCTCATAAATATGTACATTGTTATATTTAGCCAGAGTCTTACTTTCTGGTTCTTTGATTTTAGCTGCATGAAACTCAGCACTTTCAGTCTGCAGATGTTCTGAGAAAGCATAAGATTCTGGGTTTACTTTTTGGTATGTTCACATATGCTGAGCCTTTCTGTGAGTTTCAGACTTAAATAAGCAGAAAAGGATCATGAAATTGAGGTAAGGCTGCAATACTTTGCAGTGTTAGCAAATTGCGTTAGGAATTAAGATAATGTGAGATTTTTAAACAAAACCATAAATCTTAATTGACAGCCTTTGAGGTGAAGAGAAACAAAGAGAACTTTTAACATTTCATTATAGGTAAAAACATAAGCTGAATACTGAGCCAAAAATAGGTGTAGAAAAAGTCTCATGGAAGGAATAATGAAAATTTCATTGTTTAAGAGATTTTAAACCAGATAGACAGAGCTTAGTTTTAAACTAAGTATAGGAGCAGGATAGTTTGCATGGGGCCTGTACAACTGAAGCAGCTACTTCCATATCTAACTGTAATAGAGGTTTGCCAATCTGTACATAAACCACCGCACAAATGTGTCCTGGCCTTTGATTTTTTAATAGAACCTTCTTCAAACTGCTGAAGATTATGTGGTTTCAGGTTTCATAACCCAATATTAGCTTCTGTCTTCTTTAAAAAAAAAGTATTAAAAATCTAGCTTTACTTGGAAAGAACAGAATTTAATAGAAAATAATTTAATGTTGACTTTTAATGCATTAAGTCTCCAAATATAATTTTATTGTATTACTTAATACCGGGATCACTTATTGTATCTTTAGGCAAAGCTGCCCAAAGACTGATGGCCCCCTGCTGTGACCTTCTGTCTGCGATTTCTTTGCTGTGTTACAATGATAGGACTAGGTGGTATTACTTTGGCAAATCATGTATTTGCGAGAAACTGCATTTTCAGGACATTTGAAGTATAGGAGATTGGGATATTGTTTTATTTGGAAACATAGGAAGAAAGTATGTTGTGGGATACAACAGGAAATGTTGAAATTATTCATTTCAGAATTTTAATGAACAATACAGTGTGCTTTGATGTTTGAGTGTGATTATCATCAGGGAACTTTGTTACTTATAGTCAGCCAAGGAGGAGCAAGGGGCCAATAGCCAGTACATTTAACTGGGACATTGGTTGGCTTGGCCTTTCTGTCTGACTGCGTCAGGGACTGGAAAACGAATTTCCTTAGTTCCTAAATGACTGCCCAAACAATTTGGCTGCTGTATCATTTTCACTCTCTTTCATTCTCATTCCCATAACATTTAAGTGTAATCATATTTTTGTCTTGCTAATTAAGAAAATTAAGAATTAAAATTAAGAAAATTTTAAAAATTAATATTAAGAAAATAATGTTTCATTTTCAACAACCTGCTTCAACCACCTGCCCTGCCTTGACCTGTGAACAACACATTCAACCCAATTTTTTATGCAGTTTGTTTTGTGCTCTGTATAACACTTGATTTTAAATAGAGTGCTCTTTATCATCTAAATTCCCTAACTCTGCTGTGTGCATCAAAGATGGGGTTTGTCCTAGGGCAGGTAGTACTGCAGCCATAGGTACATCCAAAGTTGGTCTTGAGTCATGAATACAATTCCAGCGAATTTCTATGCCAGGAGAAATTCTACTCTCTGATAAATTCCTCCTCACTCACTTCAAAAAGAAATGAAAAGACTGACTAAATAAAAATAAACTAAAATAAAGCAGCCATTACATTTTTCTTTTCAACAAATGGATAGTAAATTAAAAAAATCAGAGTCATTGACAAGTGTAGAAAGAAACTGCTGCACAGAACCTGATCTGGATTTATGATCTGTGTAAATGGCATGTACATTTAATTGACCATATTTCCTAGGCTTATAACCCCCTTTCTTCTGTTGATGCGTAGTGCATCTCTCACTAGAGGAGCTGGCTAGTAGTAGGTGGGGTGGAACTAACAATGAATTCTAATTATGGAAGAATACTTCTGTGAACTTCACAAGGGAAGGATAATACTACCACCAGTGGGATCGTGCTGACAGTCAGAGAGCTGCTGTAGTTGCTGTAGCACTCTTGTGTTGTGCTGCTGCTGAAACTCCTGTCTGAAAGGGCAGTGGTGAACTGGAGGTGAGATACCTTTGCCACTTTGCCACAACCACAGATTTCATGGGTATCTTCATTATCATTATCCTTATTACTGCAGCATTTCATCTGTCCTTAAAAATCATTGAATTCAGAAGGCTGAATTCACTCCGGTGAGGACTTTTCGCACACTTTTGCCCATCATATGTAAAATTCATAACTAGTAACTTGAAAGAAGAATGTTAATTATTTGGAAAAATTGGGCATTCTGGGCCTCCTAAAATAAACCAGCCTTTGCTAGAATTCCTTGCCACAAGAAGCTACATCTCAAAACATCTTAGAAAAATACTGTCTTCATTTTTGAGGGCACATGATGTGTAGTACAGAGCTAAACAGATGTGTGGACAGTCTCTGGCACACATGGCAAATGGAGCCATGGGAAGCTGAAGCTCAGCCATTTTTGGCATATCTTGCTCCATGATTTTCCACCTGTTTGATAGCAGTGTTCCTTCACTGACATAAAACACTCTCCCCAAGCTGTGCTTCTCCTTACTCCGGGAACAGGGGGGGAGCAGTATTTAGAAGAGGAAGGGGTAGCAGCATTTTAAGCCACATCAGGGAACAGAACAGCTGAAGCAAGAAACTGCAGGTGCCATGGGAAGGAGCAGGTGAACAGAAGACAGGGTGCCTGAGCATTGGCTGAGGGCTGGTACAGGACTTGCTAGGATTTAGGAGTGACAAAGCAGGGGAGAAAGACCTGAATTAGGATGGAATACTTCGATTTGGTACGGAGAAGAGGGTCTGGGAACTACTGAAGTGATTTAAGATGGCTGAGTGAGTACATTTCCCAAGAAAAACAGCAAGAAGATCAGTATTGGATGAGAGGAGCAAAGAAATAGTTAAGATTGTCAAGACAAAAGATAGTATGGGCTTAGCCAATATTTGTAATGCTACTTTTTTCTTCTCATATCTCTCTGACTGTTGTTTGCAGCTGTTGTCTGACAGTTGTTGTCACAGTACAGGTTGTCGGCCACATATTCTTCTGCCTTTTCACCTGAATAATAGTCTTCGTAGCATATTGTGCTTCATTTCTGCCCCTAAACTCAACCCTGTGCTATTTGGCGATGGCCAGTGCTTGCCTTTTTCCAGAGCATCTCCCTTTTTTAAACTTCCTGGTCTGTACCGCTTCTCTTTCTATTCTGCCTTTATCCATACTCTTCTTTCTTAATTCCTTTTTTTTTTTTTTTTTTTTTTTTTTTTTTCTTCTTTTTTCAAGCTGGTTTTATTCCCCCCCAGCTTTCTCCAGTGATGTCCTTGGAGATTTATTCTGCCTTCTCCAACAATAATACCCCATTTTTTATTTCTTTTTTTTTTTTTTTTTTTTTTCTTTCTCCTTTTGCTTATTTGTAGCCATCCTTACATATGTGGTCGTGTTCCTCCTAGACAGAGCTCTTTTGTCATCTTTTCCCAAAGACACTTTGTGATTGGTGCTGAGAAGCCTTTCCGCCGGGCACTGTTCAAGCAGCGCCCTGCGCAGGCTGCTCGGCCGGTGCCGCAGGGCTGCCTTTGGTCGTGTAGCAGACAGGAGAGGTGCAGGGTCAGGCTCCAAGCACTCGAGTGGTGTGTCTGTGACACATGCTTTTCCTTCCCTCCTATGCCAAAGACTCTTCAGCTGCTGGAAATGCGTGTTGCTAGTAGCTTCAGCACACGGTATGCTCAATGCTGGAAAGGTTCTAGCCTCTGTGGCTTGGGTTTTGTCATAAGATTTCAAAACTTCAGTGTCCGAATAAATGAACTTTTTTTCTGACAAGTCGTTCCTCTCATTCCTAACAGAATATTTTTGCATATGATATTTAGGGAGAGTATTAAACACAAGTGAAATAGATTAAGAAATGAATGTAGAAGAATCAATTCTTTTGAACTGTGGTTGCATAATGGAAATCGACTGCTATGAATGAACCTATGTTCAGAAGTTATGAACAGCAGAGCTAATGCACTGCCATGAGTTCATCTTTATTATTGCATTACACCTGAATCAATTGATAAAGTAGCTTTTTTTTAAGGCTAGGAATGGCACTTAATTGAATAAAAGTCAATGTAATTATATTAGGAGAATCCAACAGTACTGCTGACAGCGGAAAAGGGACACTACTGAGCAGAGTGCCAGAACTTGTCCGCACATTTCTGCACATCGTTTGCCTGACAGATATTATGGGCTGGTACATACTTTAACTAGATTACCGATTGCCACTGCTCTAAGTGAGAATTGAATAAAGGAGGCATTTCTCCTTATCAGAGCATCAGCAGGGTTTGCATCCTTACACAGGTCTTTCTCAGAACGGCTTCTGTCCGTCTGGGGCTCAGTGGCCCCTCTTTAACGTGGTAATTTATTCTTATCTCTTCATTCAGTGAATGCTGAAGTTGTTTTCACTGCATGCCTGGCTGCTGTTTTTCTCAGCAGCAAACCAAGGAAATATTAAGCGCAAATGTGTGGAAACAACAGTTACAGATATCCTGACTAGTTGCTACACCGCAGCAAATTCCCATGCCAGGGGAATGAGGAGGGGAGAGAGGGGGAGAAATTGAAAGAAGCAAACACATAGCACTTTATGAGTAGTTTGCAGTTAGCGTTATGATGATAAGCACAAATGTGCTTTTATGGTCATGTAATAACAGTGGTCAGCGCGGGCAGGCCTTCACAGTAAGCGTTTCCTGTATTGCACTGAGCAACTTTACGTGGAGTTGTACACCATCTGACACCAGGAAGGCAAGGGACTGTCAGGGCCACTGCTTATCATTCATGTATGTGCACACTGCATGCATCTGTTCAGAACTCATTTGTGGATGATAATGGGGATGCTGTGAATATGCTTTGATTAATTTGCTTTATGTTTTTCATATTGTGTGGTTGAGTCAGTATCCATCAGAACAACACTGTAAGTGAGATTACAGCTGACAAAAACCAGTTTCACAGTCTATTTTATTGGTTTCAGATATTATTTTCTTTTTTTTTTCTTTTTTTCTTTTTAAAAACCAGATATGTCTGGATTGGAATGTGAATTTTTTTTCTCTCTCTCTCCCCCCCCCCCCCCCCCTTTCTTTCTCTTTTCTCCTCTCTTCTCTCTCTCTCTCTTTTGTGATCTCAATTTAGCAAAAGATTAGAAAGCTGATCTTATCACAAGGTAAGCTCAGCCTTCCTAAGTGCAGTGTGGGGATATGCATAATTACACTTCTGCGCCTCAAAAAAGCAATGGTGCTATACTTGCTTGTGTGAAAGGAGTATTTCCCATGTGGGAGAAAAACAAGGAATACTCTCCACTTTTTTCCACCCTTGCCCATACCTCTCAACTGTCACTCATTAGGAGAGAAATTTTCTTTTCTAGACCTCTCCCTTACTGGAATAATTGCATCCCGAGCAGACACAATTCAATTAAACTACAGTTCAGTATCAGTTTTGTGTCAAAGAACGGTTACCTGCATTTGCAGGTGAGTGGGACAGATTGTTTCCATTGCTGTTTTCTGTAATTATTCCCATAAGTTATGTGCAACGGATAGCTGAATCACAAGGAAAGTGATAGAAAATTACAGAAATTAACTCCACATCAGTTTAATCTTCCTACATTTGATTTTCCTTGTTTATCTGCATTGTATTGCTGTACCATGTTTGGGACTTCAGCTGGTTGAGAGGTATGTTTCAAAGGGTTTCTTAAAACAAAATCTTCCAATAAGGAAATATTGCTAATAGCTATTATTCCCCTTCTTCCTTTTTTGTTACCATAGGACCTGAATGACTGTAAAAAATTTGATCATTGTTATGTCATCCTATGCCAGTTTTATACCTAGTGCTTTTTGCAAATTAGAGTATTCCTTTGTTAAAACTCTCTCTTTCTCTCTCTCTCTCCCCCCTGCTCCACCCCCTCCCCTCCCCCCTCCCTGCCTTCTTTCTTTTCCCTCCTACATTTGGGCTCTGATCTGCAATTTATAATGGGCAGACAGACTGGTGAGTCTGCATGTTGTAAATTGTGGGTTTGGGTCCTTAGCTTGCAAAGAATGTTACGCAGTAGAACTTCGCTAATTCTTTGTTTACTGACTTGAAAATCCAGTCACCCTCCAAAGAAATGGAATAAATATTTGTTGCTTCCTCAGCAATGGTGCACATTCTGAATACTGAACTCTAAAGTTTTCTAATACTGAAAACTTTATACTGATTTCTTATTATTAAGCACTTCAACAAAACGAGCATGTTCTGTGGTCAGAGGTCTTTGATGTCTGTCATCTTTGTTGGTTGCATTGTTAATTCAGAAAATGCGGTTTTTCAAAGAGGGTTTCCTGACGCTGCTGCAAATCAGTGAGGTTCTACTGCAATGGATGAATAAAGCCAATGTCAAAAGTGGAGAGTAGAATGCAGTATTTAAAATAATAGGCTGTTTTACACAGTTACTAACCCAAAGGCTTACATTATTTGCAAATGTAGAGCTTTATTTCTTGAACAACGAAGGCCCAGATCCTGTAAAACACTTGAGAATATTTTAATTCATGGCTCTTGGGATCTGGTCCAAAGACCACTGTCATCAGTGACAGCTTTTCCAGTGTCTCTTAAGCACCCACAGTGACTTCAGCACACACCTAAACCAAAGCCCACACTTAAGTGTTTTGATTGATTTGGGGCAAAATTCTCATTGCCATTAATAGGCTTTTTTTACTGGAAATTACAGTGTTTAGGTCAGTCAGCATCGCATCAGACGCAGTACTGGAAAGAATACGAGGAGGAGCAGTAGTGCCCTCCCAGAAGGACAGAACCAGTGACTTTGGCTAAGATTTTCAGAAGCTTACATATAGATTTCAGAGACTTGTTCTCCTAAACACCTCAAGTCTTCTCCGTCTTAGTTTGGCCCGATTCTGAATCCTTCTATACCAGAATTAAATTATCAGAATCAGGACCTCTGACTATGTATCATTGTTACCTTTATGTTTTTCTCCTCCAATATTTCACTTACACAGTTATGTGAATACATATGTATATATTATATATTTATATGTGTGTATGTATAAATATATAAGGATACAGATCTAGAGATAGACATAGGTGCAAACACACAGAGATATTCCCTATATTGATAATATTTTCTCTTGAAGTAAGAATTTTAGGAAGGCCAGCAGAGACCAAGAAGAGCATTTTGCATTTTCTGTTAGTGCAATTTATTATTTTGTAAATATCAAATAAAAGGGCTGTAGGTGCTGCTGGGGACTAAATTTGAGGAACAGTAGCTGAAAAGAAAAGCAATATGGAGGGGTAATTTGCTTGTTTTGTTTGGCTTCTGTGGTGCAATTTGTTCACTTATAGCAAGACTGAATTTTCCAAGAGACACAGATAGGGGATATTTCATGATAAATTATTGCTAAATCAGAATTTGGATTTGGTGCTTGATGACTGTATGTTTAATCAGAAATACTGTACATTTTCCCTTTTCTCCCTTCCCTTTTCCTTTCCCAGACACAGTGCTAACATAAACCTGCACCGTAAACTGTTGACCAAAGAACTGGATGACATGGGCCTGGACACCTCACAGCCTTCTCTTAGTAAGGACCTCCGTGATGAATTTTTGGTGAAGATATATGGCACTCAGCATCAGATGGGGCTCGACATAAGGGAAGACACCTCCTCGCCTGCTGGTACTGAAGATTCCCATATGAATGGGTACGGCAGGGGCATGTCGGAAGACTATATGGTCCTAGACCTGAGCACCACCTCCAGCATCCAGTCCAGCAGCAGTATCCATTCCTCAAGAGAATCTGATGCAGGAAGTGATGAGGGCATTCTCCTGGATGACGTCGATGGGGCAAGTGACAGTGGGGAATCTGCCCACAAAGCAGATGCCCCTGCCTTAGCTGTAGGGATGGGCACCGATGTCCCAGGATCCCTCATGTTCAACAGTGTTTCGGTGAGCAACGGTGGGATAATGTGTAACATTTGCCACAAAATGTACAGCAACAAGGGAACCCTCAGAGTGCACTATAAAACAGTGCACTTGCGAGAGATGCACAAATGCAAAGTCCCTGGGTGCAACATGATGTTCTCCTCTGTCCGTAGCCGAAACCGGCACAGCCAGAACCCCAATCTGCATAAAAACATTCCCTTCACTTCAGTAGATTAGTTCAAGGATGGACACAGCATTAATGCCAGCTCTCAGAGAGGGCCCACTACATCTGAACTGCCATATACAGTCTCCCTTTATATATATATATATATATATAAAAATATACATATATATATAATCTTTTTCTTTTCTTTTTTAACAAAAGAAAGAAACACCAGGTGCTTTTTCCCCTTTGTTGGTTGTTGGTTTATTTTCTTTTTTTTTTTTTTTTTTGGGATAGAAACGAAAAGGTGGGATGTTTAATTTGGGGGGAGAGACCCTTCATAAAAAGCAAGCAAAAACAAAAACCAGACCCACAGAAAACTTGCAGTTGTCCCTAGTTCTGTTAGAATGTTCTTGGTCATCTCCGAAGAGACAATTTGTTCTACCCATGTTCTACCCTTTTGCCTGACAAAAAGAACAAAAAAAAAAAAAAATTGCAAACAAACAAAAAGAGAGAGAAAAAAATCTACTTAGTTGTCTTTGTGTCTTCTAAGCATTGGGGATAACGTTCTACTAAGCATGGCTGTTACACTTGTATATATATATTGAGCCTTGACAGGCCTATGATGTAAAACAATTGTATTGATGGTGGTTTAACTCTTATTTTTTTGCTTAATTTTTACAGTTACATTCAGCTGTTAGATAAGCAGGAAAAATAGTTTGCTGGCTAGTTCTACTCATTTATGTTAGCTTTAATGCACATTTTTAAAGGAACCACGGTCTTGTTTTAACTACCTGCTAGATATAAGTAATACCGAGGTGCTGGCATGCTTTACAGTACCTGATCTGATACCGTTTTTTTGTCTTGTACTATTACATAAATCCAGTCATGCACTTTTTCGTACACTACAAGGGGATGTGTAATAATATCCATGCTTTTTTTTTCTTAAACTATTGCCATATTTTCAGTAAGTGTCTTTAAAAAAATACACTTAGATAAAAGTGGTCTGGTCAGTATGAGGGCATGAATGCCAAACAAAGAGTATTAGTGTTTAGTGTTAATACAAAAGTGCCAACTTTGCACACGTTTTGAAAAAAGAAAATGTAGTTATTCACCATAACCACAATTGTAGTTTTTGGACTACAGAAAAAGACACTGGGGAGGGAAAAGGGGTGAAGTGAAATACAGAATTCTTGGTGCTTTTTTTAAGTGCCAATTATTACTAGAAACAATAGTGCATCCTTATTCGTTATCTACTACATTACATTAGCGAAAAAACCCAGAATTGTCATGTGAATCAGTGGAATCTTTTTTTTTTTGTCAAACATGCATAATATTTGGGGATATAAATGCTGATACTACTTGTCACAGAACAAAGATGAATATAATTTTGTGTGCTTCTTACTATGGCCTGAATTTTTTGTGGTGTTTAAAAAAAAAAAAAAAAGAACAGGGAAATAATGTTAACTATGTTGTTCTGTAAAGTTGTCTTTTTTGCAATGGAAAGTGCTGTAGTATGATTAAGGCATGTTTTATAGAAGCAATCAAAAAGAAATTAATGGCAGAAGCACTTAGTAGCTCTGAAAACATATGCTGGACTTTTTATTGGATAACTTTCCCTTTGGATAAAATTAGATGCCAGAAAAAAAGGACTAGTTGTGTTAATGTTTTGTGTTTCACCCACATGGTTTTTCAGAAAATAATGAAAGTCCTAGAACGATACTGAGCAAGACAGTGAGCATGAACAGGAGAGGGAGAAGGAGCAAGCAGTTGAGAAAGATAAAGAGAGGCTGTCCTATGAATCTTTTTTGTTTCCGGTGTTTACAATGTTGCTTGAGCTGGTAAACCACACTGGCAGCCTGAGTTACCACAACATACTGACTGAGTGATGGTATTTACTTAAGTTAGTCTACAGCCAAAACCATTAGGGTGTGTGTTGTATACTCTTTTCTTTACAAAAACAATAACAAAAGCAAAAACAAACAAACAAACAAACAAACAAAAACCCAAGGGATATTTCAGCGTACAATAAAATATTCCTTCAGTGAGAATGTGTTCCTTTTCTGTATTTACTGACCCAGAACATTATTCTTCTTAGCCAAGAGTCAGAAATGCTCCATTGTTTCAGCTTGTCATTGTTTTGATTTGCTGTGCATTTTGATTATTCGTACCTTTATGTCCACTTGAGTACTTAACTCCTGCTACGTTTTTGAGAGGAAACTCTTAATATGGATTTCCTCTTTTTTGGTATTCTTTATGCATTTCAGTGTTCTTGTTTCCAAAAGTAGGAATCAATAGCTAATAAATCAGTATTTCCAGTTGTAGAAAATAAAAGAAAAAACTTTCTAAACAAATTCTCACTATGTTCCTATGGGTTACAAGCCTCTGATCATTTTTTTGATTCCGTACACTGATGAAGCCCTGAAAATATTTGTGGATCCCACAGAAACTGTAGAGAAAATTTACCTTCTGGTTTAACAAAGAGAAACGATAGCAAAAAGCTAGGCAGTTTCACTGGCTGTCTTTCATCTTTTTTTATTTTTCCTCAAAGTCTCAACTACTTTGCCTCGTTAAATTGAGTGGAGAGTTCTGCTTTGCTTTGGTTTGTGTTGTGCAAGCTCAGTCTGTTTGTGAGAGAGGGAAATTAGAACAGTAAAGGTGCATTCTTCTAAAACACATGGACCTTTGTAGTGTTATCTGTACTGCACTCCCATCCCTCCTCCCAAGCTATTAGGAACAAGCAAGATGGAACGTCAAAAAAACAAAACAACAAAAATTGAATGATATCTACAGTAAGAAAATCCCACTGTTTTGTAGCATGTATGGTATAAATAAATATCATTTTTAATGAAAAACATATTTAAGCTATACAAATAATTCCTAACTGAATGAGTCACTGTTCTACATTCTCATTTCACTCTGTTTCTGTTAGAGGTCAAATGGTTTTGGTAAAGTTGTTTGGAAACTTAAACATCATCAGTAGATAAATTCAGCAGAATTACATAGAAAAAAAAATCAGTTTATTATACAAAATGGAACAGGACATTCTAAAAAGTAAAGAAGCAGGGACAAACCTACAAAAACTGTTAGAAGCTCTGCAATCCTACTTTTATGGCATCCTAAACTTCATTCAGATTCTGCTTAAGCCTTATAGGAGTTACCATCTCCGTCTTGTGGACAGAATATTACTCACTGTTATTTCTAGGCGAATCGATTGGTTTCTTCAGTGCTAGTGGTACGTCAGAACAGTGTTTTAGAAGGGCACATACATACACTTATATTGCATTGAATGGCATTTCCCTCCTTCGTACTTACCATGCATCTGGATGACAATCTGTATTTATCAGAATTGTTCCTGTGGTGGAATTTGTATCATCTGAAGTTACCTGAAAAATACTTTAAAAGGATGTGTGGCACAAGTTTGTCCGTACTGACAGAAAGTATAATTTCTGGTTGATCTCAGCAGCAACCCAGACTGCAATAAGTATAATGGCTGAACATCTCATGTGTCCAGCAAAGAGCATGGCTGTAATGGTGTGATGATTAGTGTTGTGCAGTTGCTTACGCCATTATAAACCTGTGGCTATCCCTTCAGTTTCCAACCTTGTCAGTCTAAATCTTTTTACAAGAGTTAGACCAGCTGTGAGGAAGACACTCTTCATTTCACATGGAGTTTGTTCCTCCTTCTTTGGTTCTTTTAGTTATTGTGGTCACTCTTTCCATGTTGTTTCACTGTTTTGTTTATTCAACATAGTTGTATTTTTCTGTAAATATCAAAAAGGCTTTGTCTACTTTTAGGAAATAATTTTTCGTACTGCACCTCCTTTAGAAACAGAATTTCTTGTCTGGAGGTTGTTAAGCATTTTTCTTTGTTCTCGAGGCGGGGGGTCAGGAAAGCATGTGATATTGTCTAATCACTAGTTATTTTTGAAAACCTATATGAAGAAATTTGGAAGGAAAACAGCAGAGTCAAAGCACAAGAATGGGAACCAGGAATTGAGTTTTAATACCACTGGTGGCCCCTTCTCACTGTTTAGTCTTGGACAGATCACATCACTTACCCGTTTGTGTTCCAATCTGTTAAAATATGGCTAATACTAATACGGTCTTCCCCATAAGGGTGCTCCTGTGAGGACTAATTATCTGGTGTTAGTAAAGAGCTAATTTAAGTCATAAATATTTTTGCAAACCTTACAATATTTAGTCAATTTTTCTGAGCTATATCTCAAACAGGTACATTTTGTTAAGGCTGAGATTTTAACTTTGCCTCTTAAACTGCAGCTGGCTCCATGGTGACACTCCAAGTAGAAGCACTCTGTCACTAATTCACAACTCAGTTTGACAAAATATGGAAGGTATAGATTAAGAAGCCTATTAGCACATACACGTTGCTCTTAAATATCTCTCAAAGGCTTTTCATGACTGAGCTCATAAAATTAGTATGTTTCCTAGGGTTCTGTACACAGCAGAAATTGTGCACCATATTTGCTGTGAGTAAACATCAGTGTATTTCCTTCCTTCCTTCCTTCCATCCTTCCTCCTTTCCTTCCCTCCCTCCCTCCTTTCTTCCTTCATTCATTACTTCCGTCCTCCCTCCCTCCCTCCCTCCCTTTCTCCCTCCTTTCCTTCCATTGTGGAAATGAAAGAGTACTTCCTCTGTCTGTTCCAGAAGTTTGTAAGTTTTCCATCATCTGTGTGTTTCCCATTCATCCCCAAAAAAGGAACTGTTTAGGAAAAAAGTAGAGTCAGGTTCTAAACAGTGAAGTAGCTGCCACGGGGGGTCAGCACCTCTGTTGATCTGGCCCAGTACAGCTAATAGGAAGTGGGGCTGCAGGGATCCACTTCAGTTTTCCCTGAGTTTTAGTCTTCTCAATTAACACAACTAAGGATCTAGCATAGGCAATTATTTGGGGTAGGAATGTGCCTAAGCAACACGACAAAGAGCTGTGTGGGTATGTGGAAAGGTCAGAAACATAATGGTTCAAGGTCTGATCTGCTCCAAAGATAGAAACCATTTACAATACCAGAGATTTAGTTCCAAAAATTTCTCCTTCAATGTGTATGATGTTTTAGAATCAAAATGCTTGGTTTGGGCCCATTTTTCACAGGGTCAATAGGGACATCAGCTGCCATCATAACATCGGATATCTTTTCAGGAACGTATTTGTACTGTAATTCTGCAGAACATTTTTGCAGCATCATTGGTGGCAGGGGAAGGAGTAAGGGAGGGACAGTATTTGACATAGGAGCATACATGTGCTCCTCTAAATCTTTTGTGCCAGTTACATAAACAGAACTATTACTCCTTCTTCTGTCCCCAGAATGTTTTTGTCACTTTTCTCTTTGGGTCATGTTAACAGAATTAGTCTTTTTTTATTTCAAAAGAGAAGCAAAGTTGTCTGTACTAAGGGCAAGGAGGCAGCAGGAATTCCCTGTGGGAAAAAGGTGAGTGGCAGACACATGATGGCAGCTGGTATATGTCAGTTCCTTCTTCGTTTTTTTCTTTTTTTTCCTTATGTCACTACTTTGCTGCTATAGTAACTCAACAAAACAGTGACTGTAGTGCTACTTTGCTAGATAAGCATCAGCATATCCTGCTGTCGCCACATTATGAGTTGGGCTTTTTTCCCCCTCCTGTAGGGACATAAAAGGAACTCTTTTCCATACCCATTTTTTACTTCATGAACAGAGCTGCATCATATGTTGGACTGAACCTTTTACCCACATGTTTGCCCAGGTACGTGTCTGTTCCAGTCCCATGGTTTCTGTCTCTTCTTGCCAAGCAGCATTATCACTGCCTCTAAAATGGCCTGTAACAGGGTGAAGCAGCAACTTTTTTACATAAGTAATATTATCTTGAGTCTGTAGTTAACCAGTCTTATGTGATTTGTTTTCTCTGGTCAAGTTGTGATGTTGAATGACAGCTTTGATTTTTTGATCAAGATGTTCATCATGTATGTCCCAATACTGTTGCTCTTATGTTTGGCACTGGCACTAAAGCAAAACAGTTCTGGACCACCAAAGGGTTAAAAAATGGACATGTTTTTGACAAGTCCTTTGACTTTTGCCAGTATTATTGTTCATTATGATGACACTGTATTTTTTTTAAATAGCAGCTGTAGTTGTCATAAAACTATTTTCCCATTCCTCTTCTTTAAAGTGTGATGTTGTAAATTCATGTGACCTTTCCTGCAAAGAATAAATATTTCTTTTTTTATATAAGATCTCAAGACAAGGCTTGGTTTGTAACAAATAGTGGCCCATTACAAATCAGGAAAAAAAACTGAGCTGAGCAGAAAGAAGCTTCAGTTCAATTTCACCTCATATCTTTCTAATAACTTACTTGTCACTTTATTACCTTCCAGTAATGTGAATGCTGCTGACAAGACTGTCACACTAACAGCAGACAACACCCTCTCTTCCTTAGCCCCAGCTCTCCTGGCTACTTATTGCACTGGCCCTGAAGGGACACAAACTAATAGTGTGCTTTCAAGTTCAGCACTTGGCCATCAAATATAAAAGGATGCGTAATTGCCTGTTTATTCCCTGTGAAGGGGAAATTGAGTATAAGAACTAGGCTTTCCTTCTCCGTTCCTTGACACACACGCACATGCATGCACACACACACATCTGCAGTGAGTGAAGGGAAGTCCCATCTGGAGCGCTTCGATTTGTCTTTGGGAAGCCCAAGGCTGCCACTGGCTGCTCTATCGAGCTATCAGGCAGACAGTAACAAGATGGCTTCTTAACAAAAGGTCAGCTGAGAAATACTGTCTGTGACGGCACTTTTGTCTGCTTATGTAGCAACTAATTGCTTTGTATTGGCATAAGCCATACTGTGCCTGCTAGAAACAGTCATGTGAATTTGCTGCATAGCTTCGGTGGCAAACAGGATATGCAGTCTTTTTCTAGTTGACCCCAACCCTTGGCAAATTTCAGAGCAATGCCCTCCTCTCTGGTTCCTACAGTGAATGCCAATTCCAGATATCCTTTCTGCCGTGATAGGAACATCTCCTACTGAGGTCAGTGTGAACCTCTGTAAAGTGGTAGGGAAACACATCAGAGACACAATCTGCTGCCCTCATACGAGGAGGAATTTTTTCTGTTTTATTCCTTCATTTACAAGAACATTCCCGAAAGTACAGGCTCCAGAAGTGCTTCTCAGATGAGGCCATCAGAAAAAAAAAAAAGAGCCTTTGACAGCAAAGTGGCTTGGGAGCATGTGCTATGTTTTAAGAAATTCTGAGTGCATGAAGGCCAGTGTACCTGGCTTCAGCCACTCCCCTTCCTTTTTATTGTATGCTGACTGACTGCTGAATAGCAGTTGAAAATTCAAGTAGGCAGAGGAGCAGCTGAAGCGTGCTTTCCTTGCAGGGTCAGCAGCGTTCCTGTGCTGAGATGGTAACACCAGATCCCGTGTACGCCTGAGAGTGCTGGGCACTGTGGGCTGGATGGTGCTGGTGACCAGTGCAGCACCAAAAAAGACAAAGACAGGTTACAGGCAAAGCCCAAGACTGGGAGACCTGAAGACAACCCTTTGGGGGTTCACTGATTTTCATATCCTTGGATTGATTCATGGCAGTAGTGGGCTGCAGCTCCTCTTTGCTGGGTCCAGATGCTAGTACTGTCTCCAGCACTACGTGGTAATTTGACGTTTGCTGCATCCGAGGTGATGGTCCCCACTATAAATATGCTGAGGCCTTTTACCAGTCAAAGGTATCTGATCTTTTCCCTCCTTTTCCTTCCAAGGACATCAGAAGCTATAAGGGTGAAACCAGCAGACAATTTCCAGAGTCCTGTTTTTGTCAGAAGTGTAAGGGCTGAGCCCAGCTTCTGCTCCTCTGTCAACTCCATGTGCACATGGCACTGACAGAGCTGGGAGCAGTCCAATTAGCTAACCTGCGATGATGAGCTTGGGCAAGACTAACAGCCTTTCTTTCTGTACCATTTCTGAGACTGTTTGTGGAAAATGAGGACTTTCTGATCAAATAAACCATTTGGGTTCTTTGTATGTGTGTGTGTGTGTGAGTGTGTGTGTGTGTGAGACAGACAGAGAGGGAGAAACAGGCCCAATGTTAGAACAAAGAGCCTTAAAATGAAGGTTACAAATGGGCAAAATTATATAATTTTCATCACACCTACCTATATATATATTTCCTCTTATGCACTTAAGAAGCATGAGTGAGCAAATGTCTAATGTGTAGAGAGGTTTATTCAGATGTTCTACAGATTTCCTACACTGCTCCCTTCAAACCTTTGGAGAAAATATTTTAGGAAAGTGGAGAAAAGCATCCAGGGCAATTATATTTCTAGAGAAGAAAGGGAGAGCGAGACTAGCTAAGTGATGCATAAAGATTTTATAAGGCATCCGTTGTCAAACAAAAGGTTGAGAATGATCAGAGGATAATGCACAGTTAGGATGGCAAACTCATCAATAGTTAATCACAACCTGTCCACTTCTGTTACGAAATGCAAGCGGCTGTGAACAGCGGCTCTGGGGGACCTGTGGCACTCCTGCACGCGCCTCTCTGTGCCTGAGTGGGGGAGTGTTGCACGATCACCACGTCCAGCTCAACACTTTAACGCCCAGTTCATGTCCCCGTCCCTATCACTCCCTCCCTCCTCCCTCCCCCTCCCCGAAATTCTGCATGGATGAGGCAGAATGTCGTGTGTGTCCCGTGTCTGCCCCCCGCCCCGCGCTGTGAAATGGCACGGTAGCCACACGAACTGTGATTCTAGGGACATTCTTCTTAGTCTACCCGATGACCTACAGAATAAATAGGGTTGCTTAAGATGTATAAACTAAGGCTTATTTCTTCGTTATTTTTCAACCATACTTTTACATCTGCTTTTTAAATATTTTTTTTTAAACGAACCCTTGTACAATCCTCAGTCATTGTCTTAATTTTCCCATTTTCTTCACCTGTCCACACTCCTTCTCCTCTCATTCCAAGAGAGTCTCTCATTAAAATTCTCTCAGAAAAGTAACACATCCTCCTGATTCTCTCCATTTTGGAAAGTTTTATGCATTCCATCTGTGAAAATGGTCACAGTTTGTAAAGTGACAAGATGAATAAAATGGCCACTGTTGTGTGTGTGTGTCTCATTTAACTATTTATAAATATGAAATTCAGCATGCTGCTTTTTCTTGTGCAAACTTTGGTTCCTATGTCACGTGGGGCTCCTTTCCCATGACGTGGCTCTTTCCTCATGGGCAGCTTTTGTGTTCTCAGTTCATGCTTCCTGCCTCTCCTCCAGTCTATAAAAGAAGGTGCTCCGTGTTCCAGTGTAATGTATGTGCGACAGGTGTGCAAATAAGCTGATCAGAACCCTGAACACACTCAAAATTTACCCCGGCTGAAGCTCCACGCGCTTTTACTTAGCACAAAGCAGGTCACTGCAACCTGTTTGTATCTATGAATATCTCACTGTAGCGGGCTCACACCTGTGGCCGAGGGGTTTTGGAGTTTCTTTGCTTTGCTAAAGGCTCTTGCTCACTGGCACAGTTGTTGTTTTAACAGCTTTGACTGAGAAGCCGAGCAACATGTCAATCCCCTATGTAGCCGTCTGCTGTGCTTCAGTTCTGCCGAACTGGAAAGATGGGAACCTGACTGGGGGTTCACGCGGAGATGTAAGCTGAGATAAACTGGATTTGAACCTTCCTGTATTTGGGTGTCTGTAGGGGCCCAGCGGCGGGTTCAGCCACAGAGGGAAAAAGCCTGGAAACCCCTTTCTTGGTGGGCACGGGAGGGCTCTCGTGGCCCAGCAAACCCCCCCGTGCCACTCAGCGACGGAGAAGGGCCAGCTCGCTGCTGGCTTGCAAAGCTGGGCTTGTTCCAGTGGACTGTGTCAAGACACGTTCCTTGGGTGCCCCTCCCAGGCACGGGAAAGTGTGGAAACGGGGCCTGACGGACATTTTTACAAAAGGTCCTTCTCCATTCGGAACAGATGTGGCTTTTTATTTTCACTGTTCATTCTCAATGTGAGCAAAACACGAATGCTCTGCTGTCCTGCCTGCAGAACCAAAGCATGCACTATGGAATATAGCTGTACAAGGGGATATGAAAAACTGCATCATGTTGATCTAATAATCGTGACATTGGTAGCTTCATAAATACTGTATGTACTCTAAACAAGTTTTTTCCATTAGTAGTCTGAGGGAATTAAAAAGTCCTGTTTTTAATTTGACATTTCTTTTCTTGTATTTTCTGTACTGTAACTGTCCTACAGTATGTCTTTTGCATAAAATGCATAAGGTTTTGGGGATATAAATGGAGTTTTACTCATACTTTGTCCAAATACCTCTTGTAATTTGTATCAAAATTCTTGTACAATTTTTATATTAAAGATTTATCAGTCACTGACCTTTCTGTCTTTTTGTCTTTCACTTCCTCATTTTTTTAGTTATTCAAACAATACGCCTTTTCATGGAAAGACGTATGGTGATGGAAGGATGTTCACCTGCAAATCTTACACAAGGCCTCTTGTAGTTGGAGAGCTGTATACTATGTTCAAAGATTTGCATATTTGCCAGAAATTGAACATGTAAACTTTTTGGAGTGGAAATATATATATATATTTTTTTTTTTTCCCTGCCTTGAACACATTTCCTCAGAAATAACATCATCACTTTAGTGTCCAGAGTCGTACAGTCTCAATAAGTTAGGCACTTAAGTATCTGCAAAAACCTCTTCAGATGGACATTTCTCACATTTAGGTATGTCTGACAGATGTGAAATGGAAGTGAAAGCTCTTGCCAAACTCTTAGTGTCCTAGCACAGGTCAGTTCCCCTGTGGCTTTTCAAAGCAGAAGAATACAGCTCATTAACTGCAATGTTTAAGTAAGAACTTTCTTGTGCTTTGAAATGCTGAGGACATTGGCCAAATGTATCTCCCCACCAACCTTTGCCTGGTAATCTAGAACTGTGCCGTAAGCATTTATCACTAAAGATTCACCTTTGACTTCTTGTGATTGCCTTTGTCCTCCATACTGACAAGAAGAGGATGTGATGTGGGGAGATCTTCTGAAGTCCCTTTTGCAGGGCAGAATACTTTGTTTTGTTAAGAAATCTTGCTTTTCTTCTAAGGGACAGCTGTAGCAGCTAGTGCAATGTGAGCAAAAATCTTCTAGGATAAATGGTTTTGGTTCAGCCTAAGCTCTTTTGGTACTAGTAATGTTCTACATACTGTACTTCTTACCAATAGAGAAACAAACAGCTGAAGAGTTGTCTCATAATCAGGTATCTTTCAGCATGGCACTGTACTCACAGGGACAAATAGGCCACGTAGAAAAGTTTTTCTGAGTCAATGTGTGGGAATATGATTCATATTAATTAATTCTACAAAAGAGCAAAAGACGACTTGGCTTGTTAAGTGCTACAAGGTGCTGAGCACTGAGGCTGTGATGCCTCAAAACATGTGAGTATATGCTGAGCTTTAAGCACATGCACAGTCCTGTTTAGCTCAATAGGAATGGATGTCTGCTTGCAAATGAGCCCTTCTCTAACAGGTTGGCTGGACTGGAAACAGCCTGCTTGGGGTCTGGCAAGAGTCAATAACCCTTTTTGGTTGCCTCACATTTCCTTATCAGCAAAATAGAGGAAACTGGCCTCACCAGCTGAATGTGGGAGTGGGGAAAGAAAGGAATGTGAAGACCAATTATCTAGCATTTGCTAAGCACTATGAACTGTAAGTCTGAGAAAAGTGGTTGGTTGGTTGGTTAGCAGGTAATACATACTCTCTGATGGATTTAGCACTTTCCTAAGCTGTCACCAGGTCTATCCTTTTGCAGCCCTCCCAACATGACCAATGGCGAGTTTTCCGCAAACATTTAGCTCTGAAAACAAGACTTCACTTTCCAATACAGCATCTTCCCAGATTTAATTTAGTCTATGTGCTGAGACCCAAGCTCCATATAGCTGCCACAAGTCTACTGGCTAAAGACTTGGGAGAGTGTTTATTCAGTTTGCCTTTCTTTTCATCAGTCTGACATAAAGAGCCAATAAGGAGCTGAATGCCTTTAGTCTGTTCCTGACTCACAGTTGCTAAGCTTCATGTCATTAATTTCATCACCCCTTCCCTTCCCTTCCCTTCCCTTCCCTTCCCTTCCCTTCCCTTCC
>NW_015090967.1:622108-640662 GCF_001431845.1 Calidris pugnax | reverse complement strand
CCACCTGAAAAAAACCCTAAACCCCTTGCATTTCAGTATACCCCTTGTGGAGTTTTTTTTTTTTTTAACTTACACCTGAATCTTGAAAACCTTAGGTTTTGTCTTTTCCTGCCTCATTTTACCAACATTTGTTCACCTGATGGGTTTTGGCTCCTTCACTATTTTAACTTCTGTCTATAATACTTTTTATTCTTTTTGTTGTTTATTTTTTACTTGTACAGCAGCCTGTGTCATTGCTCCTAGCTACATCTGATTCCTTGGCCTTGCCTTGCCTTGCCTTGCCTTGCCTTGCCTTGCCTTGCCTTCCCTTCCCTTCCCTTCCCTTCCCTTCCCTTCCCTTCCCTTCCTTCTTTCTCACCTTCCTATACTCTCACTTTTTCCCTTTTGCTTTCTTTTTTTTTCATCGTTTCTTTTCCCCTACACTTTATTTTTTCTTAATTTTCCTTGTTTCCCCCAAAATGCTGCAAGCATATGCAGCTCTTCTTAATTTCAATGGGCAGGAAAAAGAGGGAGGAAGGGAGGAAAAAAATTGTTAAACAACTTTGGGGAAAGTCAACCTCTGTTGAGGCATGTGCTTATCCTCCCATGTTATTAAATGTCATAGATGTGTTAATGTAGTTCTGCATGGAAGCCAAGCATAATTATAATCTTTTCATCTGTCATAACACATCTATAATTGGCATGAATTCCCCTAAAACATTTTTTTTCTAGCATAGGGTTTTCATACTCAGGGCAGAGATATTAGCAGGCACCCAGAAAGACTGCTTTTGGCACAGCCCTGAGCTAACTGCCTGGGTGAGAGCCAGTCGAAGCACACTGGGCCACTTGAAAACTTGCTGTCTGCTTGTTCATTCCCTGCAAGTTGACAGTATGACAGTAGATTAAGTGCTACTAATTTAATAAAGCCACTCCTACAGTGATGTTGATATACCAACAATGAGCAAGGGGTGGTAAGAAGAGAGGGGGATAAAAAGTACATTAGTTTGCCTGAAGTAATACTGGGGGGGGAAAAAAATCCCACCCTTTATTGATCTTCTGTGAGGTGCAGTTATTTTTAAGTCACCTGACACATGCTTACCCAATCCTTACCCATATTCATCAGAGACAGTATAATGAACAGATATTGATTAACTGGGGTAGCTGGAGAGATTTCCCAACAGTGCTAGTTCACATTGATAGGTCTCCAATGGGAATACATGCAAGTGCAGCCCTGCAACATAACTTATTGTGTTCTAGGTCTTTCAATTGATTTTGTTTGAAGAAAAAATATACAGTGGCTCTCCCGTGACCTTTAGCTGAAGCCTCTCTGTAAAGAAGAACACAAAATGACAGTCAGACCAAATAAGTATTGCTGCTTACAGTCATGTCTGTCATGGCAGAGCCAAGGTAGCTGTGTACTGCATGTATGCTGAGGTCTCCATAGGATCCCAGTGCCCTGCTTTCAGGTGGCAATTTGAAGCCATTAGCCAAAAAAAAATTTATCCTGTTATAGCATCTCTGTTGCTCCAGTTTCAACTAGTTTTCAATTCTCCCACAAATATGCTGCTGATCCTATGGTAGCTTCTTCCAAGGTGAGGTGTGTCCCACAATGGCCAACACAAGAGTTCAGCAAAATATCCTGTGGAGGTAATGCCATTGAACGGATAATGCATCCCAGGGGAGTACTAACCCAAACACTGCATTGAAGCTTTCTGAGCATTTTGCCACATGGCAGTCATTGAATACCCCTTTTGGAGTTTCCTGCACTGCTTGGGATTACTTGCTCATGGCAAGTTCTCCAGAACAGCATGCTGCTGATGTGGCATCCAGATCCCCATTTTTAGTTCCACTCCTAAACACTGTAGCAGCACCTAGGGAAAATATCACACACCAGTACGAAACAGGGTGTCAAAAGGGATGCTAGTAGTAAGAAAAATGCCGAACTGGAGTTTACGCAGAGGAACAAAGCTGACCATCCCAAAATGCATGTTTTAGAAGACTTAGGAACAATGTCAGACTTGCCAGAGGTCAAGTGACTCAGATTTTGCAAAATTAAACCAAATAGCAAAATCCTCTTTCACTGGGTAAATAAAGTGAGACCAAGCAACAACATGAAGATGCTTTCTGATGAAGTGCAGAGGCTTTCAAGATCAAACATGATTCCCGGATTTATCAGATGAGTCATTTCCATGAGAGTCTGGACAGCACCAGCACTACTTCCCCCAACCAAATCCAGCCTTCATTTAGAGCACTGCATATGGCTCAGTTGCCCAGGGACAAGAAAGACAAATGCAAAGAAAGGCTGCCTGTGCTTGCAGAGAAGGAACTAGGTAGCTACTTTTATGATGGTAGCTTAAGAGAGCTTGGTTTCCAAAGCTGAAAGGGGGGCATGATTGTGCTGCATAAATACATGACAATGGAACGGGTTGTAAACATGAGGGAAAAAGAAGATCTACGTATACTAACAAGAACAAATAGCTATATATAATTTTATGCCAGAAAGGAGAAACAAGTTTAAATGCTGGGGCAGAGAGATTCTGGATCAACCATCCAATATCAGAAGAAGAGGCCCAAATGAGAACTAGCTAGATGATAGAGACCAAATCAGTTTATGAGGAGATTTAAAATATTGTTATCTGCAAAAGCAGAGGTTGGACTTCCTTTCCATCTTATTTCATGTATACCCAGTGGTGTTTAACTAAGTAAGCAGACTGTTATGAGGATAAGTTCAAGGCCCTTTGGTATTCCCATCTGTACCACAATACACCGTAAATGTGTTCATCTTGCCAACTCATTTTCTCATGTCTCAAAGAAATATCTACTCTTTCACCATAACTGATGGTAGTTTCTTATCAGCCCTTTCTAGGGCCAGCAAAGGTATCCTTGCAATATGAAATCTTTTTTCTTTCTTTCCAACATGATATTTTTATGCAGCTGCCCCTCCTTCTTATCTTTGTCTTTTTCAATCATACATTTTAAGATCACTTTAAGTTTTCCTGGTAAGAGCATTTGATTTAATTGGTGTAATCTATTTTGATCCTCTGTAACAGAGTTTGAAGTCTTTCCCGTATGCCAGGACTCACAGAGAAATCTGAAGTGCTACAATAATTATGAGTCACACATTCTACGTTGCAGAGAGTGGCTTCACATTATTGGAATGTGTGAAGAAAAAAATTTACTAACAGTTAAGTGTGGAGGTTATCAGAGCTCTGGGCATGTGCAGTATCAAATTATTTGAAATTATTATGCCATTTCCAAGTTTTTAGAGAGCTCCAGTCTTTCAAATTTAAGTGATATTAAAAATTTAAAGCACTCTCGTAATTTCACATTTTTGTGTCCAACAATTCCAGTTTTCCTTTTCCTTTTGTGCATGCGCTCATTTCAAAATAAAGAATTTTGCAGCGCCTACATTATGTAAAATTTTAGAATTAAGATATCTAAGGCAAAGGACTTACACAAAGACCGTACTCCTCTAGAAGTCCTGTCCTAAGTTTTTCACAGGAGGTGTCTTGCAGTGAAATATAAATCGGATAGATATTTTCATCCTCTCATTGCCAATGAATAATAATGACATACCTTTCTCAGTGAGATTGGAAAGAGGCTGAGCTATATCAAATATGCAGGTTGTCTGGAACATCTTCTGTGACTTGAGAAAAGACAAACTTTGAAATTTGGATTTAAAAAAAAATATTTCCTACCTCCTGGGATATTTTACAAGATGTAAAACATTACAGTTGCTGTTTAAAATTTTCCATCCTGTTCCCATGGCCTCTGGCGTCTGTTCCCATAACTTTACACTCACTGAGCTCCATTTTGGCCCGAGTGTGTTCAACCCAGCCTGGTGCAGGAAGGCTCTAATCAGAGTTTGACATGCCTGGGAGCTGGTAGGAAACTGGACTCCGTAACCTAGACCTGGTCTTGTAATTAAGGTCAGAATAACAAAGGTCAAACCCTTGACATACTAAAGCAGTCAGTGTCCACTGATTCCAGTGATAAATGCTACATGAATGAAATGTAAACTGCAACTGGAGAATTTCATCATGGTATATATACACAGCATATTGGCTTACAATAATTCAGGTCAAGAGGTGTACCATGTTTCAAGTTTCTCTACAAATCCACTAAATTCTATCCTGAAAACTTTGTGTTTTCCTTAGGTTGGCCACAGCCCAGAAAAAGCTTTGCAATGGTTTTTTTTCTTTTTTTTTCTGCAATGTCTAAGACCCTAAAGTAGACATTTCTAAAAGATGGTAAATTGCCAAAATACATGTGAACCTTGTGTTACTCTATTGCAAGCTCTAAGAGCCAAGCCATAGAGAAAAGTCAGAGAAAGCTGTTAAGTCACAAAGAATATGTCAGGGAATCAATTCTGTGAACATTTTAGAAATTAATAGGTTATAGCAAGAATTTGCATGTTTACAAATGCCAAGCCATAAGAAAACAATGTCAACAAGCATGAGGGTTAGACTTACAGCCTCTGGATCAGTAGAAGTGTTAGTTCATTGAGATCAAAGGGTCAGCTATGTCTAATAAAACAAAAGTAATGGGTGACTAAACAGCTTGCAAAATACAGTCATATGTCATGTTAAGGCAAGTTTTCAAGGAGAAATTTTTGGACACATCGAACACTTGCTTTTTTGGAATGGCTTTTTCTGTAAAACATAAGATGAGAAACCTCATCTTAATTCAAAGTAACATGTCAGAGCTGACTTGTGAAGTAGCTTTAGTCAAACCACTAAGTAATCACAATCCCAATATAATCAACTTCAGATCTTCCAGAAAACAGTCGTTGAAGGAGAAAAAAAAAATCATACTCACATGCTGTATTTTAAATCAGGAGACCTTTTAAAAAAAATGTTCACAGAAAGCATAACACATAAATTCCTAGATGCAACATAGGTTATTTTAGGCTACCATAACTTTCAAATAAGTAGGAGAAACAGAGAGCAGGAAGGCCTGAAAAAGTAGACTGCTGTTTTCTTTCCAGTCTAGTTTCCTAAGGAAATCAATGTTTTGCTTTCTGACTGTATGCATATAGATCTGCCTGTGTGCAACTTCTGCCCCTCTCTATCCCCTCCAAAGTAATGTGAATGCATGGACCTACTTCAGCCAAATTTAGCCAAAGGCTAGAAACACCAAGGTGGTAGGTGTCAGTAGTAAGAGACAGGAAAAGGAGGTGAGGTATCGACGTTGAGAATTGCTGCAGGGAGGGGAAGAAGTGCAGAAACCTCTTCCCTTGGTGTTGCTATCCAAAACAGGACCCACCACCCTGGGGAAAACAGATTTTGAGCTATTTCTCACAGAGCTTGATGGAAGCTATGCTGCGGCTTACTGTGGCAAGAAAAGTGACTTTCCTGGGAGCTTTTTTTTTTTCTTTTTCCTGTGTTAAGGCTCAACCCTTCCCTTTGGAGAGATAGTGTACTGCAGCTGATTCCTTGGCCATAGTGAGGGCTATACACATCTGGAAAGCCCTGGGAGCTCTGGGCACCATGATTCTGGCACAGTGGGCATCTGGGGCCAGCCGTGCCAGTGACATTCAAGTGGTCTGGATTCACTCCCATTCCCCCATCTTTCTCAAGAAGAAAGTGATAGCAGCTGAGGCTTTCCTGGCTCAGCAACTAAAGCGTAGATGTGGAAAATTTCGATTCCTGCTTATCATCCAAAAGGAGAGGGCAGCACTCTGCCCACACTTTCCAGAGCTGCTGCCATAGGCTGGGGCAAGCAGTGGACAGAGCAGGGACGGGAGCCCACCTCTCCTGCCACCACCTCACTCCAAACCCCACACACAGCTGCCCAGGTAGACCTGGGCCACCAAAATCTTGCTCTGTGGAACTGTGGTGGAGGAGCACGTTGCTGTCCACCACGCCTGACCCTTTTGGGGTTTGTTACTTTGCAGCTCCCTGAGCCCAGCATCCTGCTGCAGCCTGTGGATGATAGGCTGCCATTAGGACAGACCGGCAGTTTCCCAACAGCAGCTGACAGAATTGCTGCTAATGCTCCCCTAGAGGTTCGGCTGTTATTGGGTTGGGTTTCTTTTTCACTCATTATTGAGTCTGTTATTGACACTGCTTGCTGTTACCAAAGTTACATTTGGCACAGAGAGACGGGCCTTTGAAGAAGACTTAACCAGTAACCAGAAAACCAGCAAAATGCTGGTCCCCCTTCCCTTGTCATCCCTACATGGCATTGCAGCAGCAGGCAACTTGTTTATTATTACATCGCTGTGCAAGACGCGTGGCCTCAGCAACCATCTCAGGAGTCAAGGCCTGTATGCTAAGTCATTAAAGCCAAACATATTTTAATCCATAATTGTGCAAGATTTATTTAATTTAGGTTTTTTATTTATAGTTCAATTGGGATTGTAATGTATTTTCAGTTTCCCATACCAAGATTTGTCAATTTTTATTGCATCTTTTAATTGTGTTCTTCCAGTCCAAGCACCAGCAGTTTTCCAAAGCAGGCTGCTTGCAAAATGTCCTTTGCTTCAGTGAGGTGGTGGAGAAAAAGAAATTTATTTGTAGCTTTTGCCTGAACTACTTGAGAAAACAGCTTATTCTTTTACCAACGGGAAGGTAATGGGTACATGCTCCATCCATGGCATTTCTGAGGCTGGACCTGCTGAACCATGACTGCAGCAACCATTGTATCCTCTTCTTTAAAAAGGAGGTTACTTTTCTCAACCCAGCTCTGCTACAGCATCTTAGCCCTCCCTTGGCCCTGGCTCTGGCCCAGATGTCTCTCTCTCAGCTGCTCTTGATTGCAGCTCTGCCCCTGCTCCCCTTTCCTTGACCTCACCATCAGCAGGAACCTGGGCAGAGGGTATGTGGCGTGAAGAGATGCAGGAGTCCGACACCTCATTTCCCCTTGCAGTACACCTGCCTTTAGTTTCCTTGACCATTTGTGCCACGCCAGCCCTCCTGTGATGAGCCCCTGGAGCTTCAGCCTCCCTTGGTAGGCTCCCCAGCAATCATGGTGCTATTATGACCTTCCTTTTTGAACCAGGCAGGGTGAAGGGAGGTCTTGCTCCTAGCCCCATTCCCATCACTACAGGGAGAGGGGTGGCAAAACCCCCACTTAAAACTTTTGGGATCTTTGCTGGCTTCCTTGGTGCCAGTGGGACAGCAAGGCTCAAGTTTGACCTGCAGTGATGAGGAAACTTCATGATAACGCTGATTAAGCAAAATACACCATTAAAAATAAAATAAAATAAAATTTGATGGTGACCACCATGGGAGCAGCGTGTTATTAACTGTTAGTGTGCAGGCTGTGTGTGAAGGAGGGAGCTCTGAGGGACTGACCAGATCAGCAGCTTCACCCTGCGTATCCAGTAGTTCAGAAAGTAATGGAGTGAACATCCTCTCCTCATAACTTTTAATAAGACAGCTCATCAGCTGCATTCACTGCATCCAGAACAGGAAACTTGACGAGATGCTTTGTACCAGGAAAGCACATCCAGTAGGCTCAGTGTCAGGTCCCAATAAAGGCAGCTGTGAAGTATTATACAGATTTACCTTCTGTGTAGTTAAGAGGGCAAGCTGGGAATTCCAGGGGACAGAAAAAGCCACCCCAACTGAATAGCTGTCAAAGTGATAATCCTTTTAAAAGAATATGTTTGCTGTGTGCTGCTTATTTACACAGAGCCTGTGCGTCTGGTGAAACTTTTCAGTCCTTCTGAATTCAAAGGGGTAAAGTTTCCATTAACACAAACAAGGATGTTATATACCAAGATCCTGGGGCTCTGAGAGTAAAATATTCCCTTGAATCACTATAAATGGTGGAATATTAATACAAATTGACTCTATTTTTTACTTTAATAAAACATTGAAATTAATGTTACACTATTGATATTCTGCAGCAGGATTCCCATTAAAAAAAACAACAACCAAACACAACCAAAACCAAAAAAACCCACCAACTTTGTGTCCAGAATCTAGATTGGTTAAAAAAAAATCTTGCTTTTCCTCATGCAGCAACAAAAAAGATAATCACAAAACACACAGAAGCTGGACTATTTTATCCCACATAGTTTTTTTTTTGTTGGACCTCGTTTTCAACAGGCAACGTGTCAGAGCTGACTTGTGAAGTAGCTTTAGTCAAACCACTAAGTAATCACAATCCCAATATAATCAACTTCAGATCTTCCAGAAAACAGTCGTTGAAGGAGAAAAAAAAAATCATACTCACATGCTGTATTTTAAATCAGGAGACCTTTTAAAAAAAATGTTCACAGAAAGCATAACACATAAATTCCTAGATGCAACATAGGTTATTTTAGGCTACCATAACTTTCAAATAAGTAGGAGAAACAGAGAGCAGGAAGGCCTGAAAAAGTAGACTGCTGTTTTCTTTCCAGTCTAGTTTCCTAAGGAAATCAATGTTTTGCTTTCTGACTGTATGCATATAGATCTGCCTGTGTGCAACTTCTGCCCCTCTCTATCCCCTCCAAAGTAATGTGAATGCATGGACCTACTTCAGCCAAATTTAGCCAAAGGCTAGAAACACCAAGGTGGTAGGTGTCAGTAGTAAGAGACAGGAAAAGGAGGTGAGGTATCGACGTTGAGAATTGCTGCAGGGAGGGGAAGAAGTGCAGAAACCTCTTCCCTTGGTGTTGCTATCCAAAACAGGACCCACCACCCTGGGGAAAACAGATTTTGAGCTATTTCTCACAGAGCTTGATGGAAGCTATGCTGCGGCTTACTGTGGCAAGAAAAGTGACTTTCCTGGGAGCTTTTTTTTTTTCTTTTTCCTGTGTTAAGGCTCAACCCTTCCCTTTGGAGAGATAGTGTACTGCAGCTGATTCCTTGGCCATAGTGAGGGCTATACACATCTGGAAAGCCCTGGGAGCTCTGGGCACCATGATTCTGGCACAGTGGGCATCTGGGGCCAGCCGTGCCAGTGACATTCAAGTGGTCTGGATTCACTCCCATTCCCCCATCTTTCTCAAGAAGAAAGTGATAGCAGCTGAGGCTTTCCTGGCTCAGCAACTAAAGCGTAGATGTGGAAAATTTCGATTCCTGCTTATCATCCAAAAGGAGAGGGCAGCACTCTGCCCACACTTTCCAGAGCTGCTGCCATAGGCTGGGGCAAGCAGTGGACAGAGCAGGGACGGGAGCCCACCTCTCCTGCCACCACCTCACTCCAAACCCCACACACAGCTGCCCAGGTAGACCTGGGCCACCAAAATCTTGCTCTGTGGAACTGTGGTGGAGGAGCACGTTGCTGTCCACCACGCCTGACCCTTTTGGGGTTTGTTACTTTGCAGCTCCCTGAGCCCAGCATCCTGCTGCAGCCTGTGGATGATAGGCTGCCATTAGGACAGACCGGCAGTTTCCCAACAGCAGCTGACAGAATTGCTGCTAATGCTCCCCTAGAGGTTCGGCTGTTATTGGGTTGGGTTTCTTTTTCACTCATTATTGAGTCTGTTATTGACACTGCTTGCTGTTACCAAAGTTACATTTGGCACAGAGAGACGGGCCTTTGAAGAAGACTTAACCAGTAACCAGAAAACCAGCAAAATGCTGGTCCCCCTTCCCTTGTCATCCCTACATGGCATTGCAGCAGCAGGCAACTTGTTTATTATTACATCGCTGTGCAAGACGCGTGGCCTCAGCAACCATCTCAGGAGTCAAGGCCTGTATGCTAAGTCATTAAAGCCAAACATATTTTAATCCATAATTGTGCAAGATTTATTTAATTTAGGTTTTTTATTTATAGTTCAATTGGGATTGTAATGTATTTTCAGTTTCCCATACCAAGATTTGTCAATTTTTATTGCATCTTTTAATTGTGTTCTTCCAGTCCAAGCACCAGCAGTTTTCCAAAGCAGGCTGCTTGCAAAATGTCCTTTGCTTCAGTGAGGTGGTGGAGAAAAAGAAATTTATTTGTAGCTTTTGCCTGAACTACTTGAGAAAACAGCTTATTCTTTTACCAACGGGAAGGTAATGGGTACATGCTCCATCCATGGCATTTCTGAGGCTGGACCTGCTGAACCATGACTGCAGCAACCATTGTATCCTCTTCTTTAAAAAGGAGGTTACTTTTCTCAACCCAGCTCTGCTACAGCATCTTAGCCCTCCCTTGGCCCTGGCTCTGGCCCAGATGTCTCTCTCTCAGCTGCTCTTGATTGCAGCTCTGCCCCTGCTCCCCTTTCCTTGACCTCACCATCAGCAGGAACCTGGGCAGAGGGTATGTGGCGTGAAGAGATGCAGGAGTCCGACACCTCATTTCCCCTTGCAGTACACCTGCCTTTAGTTTCCTTGACCATTTGTGCCACGCCAGCCCTCCTGTGATGAGCCCCTGGAGCTTCAGCCTCCCTTGGTAGGCTCCCCAGCAATCATGGTGCTATTATGACCTTCCTTTTTGAACCAGGCAGGGTGAAGGGAGGTCTTGCTCCTAGCCCCATTCCCATCACTACAGGGAGAGGGGTGGCAAAACCCCCACTTAAAACTTTTGGGATCTTTGCTGGCTTCCTTGGTGCCAGTGGGACAGCAAGGCTCAAGTTTGACCTGCAGTGATGAGGAAACTTCATGATAACGCTGATTAAGCAAAATACACCATTAAAAATAAAATAAAATAAAATTTGATGGTGACCACCATGGGAGCAGCGTGTTATTAACTGTTAGTGTGCAGGCTGTGTGTGAAGGAGGGAGCTCTGAGGGACTGACCAGATCAGCAGCTTCACCCTGCGTATCCAGTAGTTCAGAAAGTAATGGAGTGAACATCCTCTCCTCATAACTTTTAATAAGACAGCTCATCAGCTGCATTCACTGCATCCAGAACAGGAAACTTGACGAGATGCTTTGTACCAGGAAAGCACATCCAGTAGGCTCAGTGTCAGGTCCCAATAAAGGCAGCTGTGAAGTATTATACAGATTTACCTTCTGTGTAGTTAAGAGGGCAAGCTGGGAATTCCAGGGGACAGAAAAAGCCACCCCAACTGAATAGCTGTCAAAGTGATAATCCTTTTAAAAGAATATGTTTGCTGTGTGCTGCTTATTTACACAGAGCCTGTGCGTCTGGTGAAACTTTTCAGTCCTTCTGAATTCAAAGGGGTAAAGTTTCCATTAACACAAACAAGGATGTTATATACCAAGATCCTGGGGCTCTGAGAGTAAAATATTCCCTTGAATCACTATAAATGGTGGAATATTAATACAAATTGACTCTATTTTTTACTTTAATAAAACATTGAAATTAATGTTACACTATTGATATTCTGCAGCAGGATTCCCATTAAAAAAAACAACAACCAAACACAACCAAAACCAAAAAAACCCACCAACTTTGTGTCCAGAATCTAGATTGGTTAAAAAAAAATCTTGCTTTTCCTCATGCAGCAACAAAAAAGATAATCACAAAACACACAGAAGCTGGACTATTTTATCCCACATAGTTTTTTTTTTGTTGGACCTCGTTTTCAACAGGCAACGTTACTGGAAATTTGGAGGTGAACTCTGCCACTGAGGAACAAGTTCAGTATTGATGTGTGCTTGACACTGACTCCCGGGGATGAAGAACTTGTCTTGTCTGTGCACTCTGCTGTAGGTCTCCGTTTTGACTGAAACCCACGGTTACTATTCTAACATTAAAAACCTGGAACAATTCCTCCCCCATCATGAAATCTGTAGAAAGCGTGTGCGTTCCTGTGCGTGCCTAAGAGGGAGCAAATGAGATGACTGCCCAGTGCCCACGACTGTATTGAGTGACTTGGTAATCCTGTGCTGGGAGGGATCACCAGGTCTGCCTGTGTATAAGTACTGCAGACCGGTCTACGAGCATCAAGTCTTTCCTGGCAATGGCAGAAAATCCTGAATCAAACTTTCCGTTTTATGTCTAGTCTACAAAGGCCCCTGTGGAACCGGCCCCTTTAATTTCCTCTTATTCTGTTGTTAGTTTGAACAAGCACTTAACCTGTTTCAAGATTTATTTATTTTTTTAATGAACATTTCCCAGCTATTTCATTCGAACAAAGTGGGATGGGAGTAGTCCATTTTCCCATTCACAAACATGCTGCTTGCCTCCAAGATGCAATTATTTTCTTTTACCTGTTTAGGCAATAACCCTGCTGAAGAATCTCTGATGTAGGCGGTATGATGCCTGCAAAGAAATGGCTGAGGCATGGGCCTATTAGCCTGCCCATGCTGCACTAACGATTTCACTAATGCTTTACCCTCACATGATTAAACAGGGTTTCCCTCAGATGACTGGACAAATGAGAACAGATGATCAGCAGAGTTCATAAAAGTGAAATATCTGATAGCTGCACCCCTGTTGCTCTGGTGTTGTGGGTGAGTCTGCATGCAGAAGGGTGAGGAGAAAGATATGATTGCAAACCAGCTTCGTAATTACCACATAGATAAAGCTATGCATCAGTGAGAAACTTGTTTTAAGACATGTACATTGCCATAGGCATGACTGCCAAAGTCTGCTTTCACTTACACTGATAGAAATCTGGAACAATCCTATTTTCAGCCAAGTGACTTCAATTTGCACAAGCAGAATTGAGATCTGAATCTGTCCCTTCAGTGAAAAAAGCGAGGGTGAGAAAGCAGAATGCAACCTGGTCAGACAAAGGGCATGAATCCCTGCATTCGGATCCCTAAACTATCCTGATTTCCTAGTGCAGACGGCTTCCGTGCCACACTGTGGAGTCCCCTGTAGCAGCTCTTTCAGCTTCTTAGGAAAATGTGGGCAGTGTTTGCAGAGTTCAGTCTTTATTATTCTTTTAACCTCAATGATTATTTCACTTTTACCAGCTTACCCTGCACTGCTAACAAAACAAGAAGCAATAAATCTTCGTCAAAGCTTCTTGGTGTGGGGTGAATAAGCAGCGCTGATGCTGATTCCTTAAAAAAACTCATTTCTTGTAACGTGAGCCCTGCTGAAGATGGTCATGTCAACTGATTAGACTTTTTACTTGGCCATATTGATTCTGTTCTACACCGATGCAGCCCATAATGCTGGCTAATGTTATTGACGAGCCATCAGTCCTGCAGAGACGTGTGGGGCTTGCAGCTCTCTCTGAACCACAAAAACCTATCCATGGACAATGATGGAGAGGAAGAGGAAGATGCAAGCAAAGCACTCAGGCTGGCTTCGTTCGGCCTGTAATACATTAATGAAAGACATACACTCTGTGGGAAGAGACAGATGTGGCTCTCCAGAAGCCATTTATTTATAAAATAATTATGAATGCACGGTCGAGTCATGGATTTTCATTACAGTGTGCATGTCTAACACTCTTTCTTTGTTCACGTTTTGCTCTAAATGAAATATAAAGGGAGAGTGATAGCAGGAGAGGCCCGAGAGATATTACTCTCTTCTTCCCTTTACTACCTTTTGTTAAGCCTCAAGGACAGGTGCTGTCTGGCTTTGTCAAAGCAATGCAAAGCTGCTTCTGGAAGGCACACTTCAGCCGCAACCAGAGAGGCGGCCTCTACAGAAGTGCAGTGGAAGGCAGCACCCCAGCTCACTAAATGCTGGAACTTGTTTGAACAATGCAAGAGCATTGATACCAGCTGCTGCGTGGAGAGGAGTGAGTTTGATCTTGTGGACTGCTGAGCACAAGGTCTAAACTACTTAAATCTCCATTTCATTTCCTTTTTGTTTCCTTTTCTATTCTTTCTTTTACGCTCTGCCTTCTTGAAAGCCTAGGGTAGAGGCTTTGAAAGTTAGTCTGCCTTTTTCTGTCTCAAAATGAGAAAAGCAGAATAGAGCTCTGACCTAGTCATTCAATGACTTCTGATTCTTGAAGAGGAAGAAGACTAGGAAACTAGTAAGGAAGTCAATTATTTTATCACACCATTCAATTTCTGGAATAATAGCTCCATTGTAAGTTGTACTGTAGTAATAGCGAGATAAGTAAACATTAAGAACTTACAGCCAAGAGTTCACTTTGTGTGCCTTTCTAGAATGAAGCCATAGGATCAGACCATAGAAAATATACGACAAGGGGATTTTCTGCTGGAAATTTTAGTGCAAATTCAAGTCTAGTCCTTCCTCTTTAGTCTAACATCCCCTATTCAAGGCATCTATACTGTACAGGTTGTTTAAAAAGATCCATTTCCTTCTTTAGGCTGACTGGATTTTGAAGTACAAATATTACTGGGGTTACATCATGTCTATGGAAAAGCATGCCACTTAACGGGCTTCTGTAAGTTAATGAAAGAAAATGTCAAATACACTAATAGCCCTTCCAGTGTCTGTCAATAATTAACACCGCTGATTCCAGGACAGAAAGCTGTATGTGTGTGTGAGATGGGCAAAGTGCTATATAAGAGTTAGATATTATTACTGGCAATCTACTGACCAAGGGACAGAAGAGTTCAGGCACAGTATGCTGACCTGCTGCACACGTCATGTGCCAAAGGTAATGCCTATAACAGGAAATGAACAATAGGAACAGACAAAAAGCAAAGGAACCGAAGCAACTTAGTCCTTTCTTAAAATAACAGCTCACAATTAGTCAAAACTGCATTGGGTGTGAGGTTGCATCAGAAACATGATAGTCCATTCTCAATGAAAGGTTTGCAAACCTATGCCTGCTTACAGTTTGAATGAGAGACCAGGCTGGGAAGGCGGGTGAATTCACAGGGCTTGCAGAATTTTTTTTGCAAAGTTCAAAAAATGGATGAATTTTACAGAGCGCAGCTGCAGTGATCTATATATATTATTACAAACAAGATAATAGTGTTCATAAGCAGAGATGAAAGTGAACAGGAGCTGGCAAAATAAATGTTAGCTGAAACTGAATCCCACTAACCTCCTGTGGAACATTTGCGATATTAACCCCCTGCACACCCGCAGCAGAGCATTCACAGAGGGAGGCTGAGCACAAAGCTTGGTGATGTTTAATTTTAATTTAACACAGCTTATCCAGGAGAGACCATACAGCTCTGTGGCTTGACTGAAAAGCTATTGAAGAGAATACGAGTGCATGTGTGTGGGTGCATGCATGTGCAATTGCAGCCAAAACGAGGTGTCAAAGCAAAGTGATCTGGTTTTAGGCTTATGATAAAAGAAATGGTTACACTCTGGGCCACATTATTTTGGTGTAAATCCAGAGAAAACTTGTCTCATAGCACTGGCTTGGTTCTGTGCTTAGAAATCATAATTTGGCTCTTTCTCGTGCTCTTAAATGCCATTTTCTTTTTGTGTATTGCCATGGCCTTCCCTTTGAACACTGCAGCTCCCAAGACATTAAAAACATTTTTGAACCTTTTTTAAAAAACACAAAATAAACACAACCCCACCACCACCCCAGAAACCCTCACTCAAATGCTACTGTATTTAGGATTTTATACTGTTTCCATTTGACTGTTTTAGGGCTGTAGCCACACATATATTGCCAGATGGGATCGACCCCAGAAAAATCAAGTTTGTAACATCCAGAAAGATAATTTTGGAAGCAGTGTGCTATCTTCTTCTAGGAGACTAACAGTACACTGAATCAGCCCATTCAGTAGTCATCTTGGGTTTATAGCTTACATGAGCTAAATCTTGACCCTACTGAAGCCCATGGAAATGCACTGGCATCAGAATTTCCCTGTATAGCTGTCAAATATTCTGACTGAAGCATATTCCCTATTAATTTAACCAATCCTAGGCATCACTGAAGCCTAATTTCTTGTGAGTCTCTGAGGTAATTAAATTATTCTCTTTTGACCCTCCAGAGTATTTCCTTTGGAAGCTCGAGAGAGTAAAAAGTAGCCTATTCTTATGCAAACGCAAGTAAATCCAGCACACGGATTCTTTAATTTCTCCAGTTGCCCTTTACAGTTCCCCTTTGTGACAAACTGGTGATTTTTGACATAAGAGAGCTTAGAAGTCAAGAGTAAGTAGACACCATTCACGGAGAAATGGTCTTACATGTAGTTTGAATGAGCTTCCTTTCTTTAAGGAAACATTCCTTAAGCATGTTTCCCTTCTCCTTTCAGAAAGTAGGAAAAAATGCACAATATTTCACCACTGACTATCAGCACCATACATACAGCATACAGTAGACAATTCTAACAGCTGTAGATGGGAAAACCCAACTTATTAATTTGATGTGGCAGATCCTAGCAAGGGAGGTGTAAACACGGGTTCCCATCTGAGTAGTAACACTGGAATCTGTGGTACTTCTCACTTTCTGCTCTGTCATACCCAGCCTTCAGAAGAACAGGACAGCATTTCTAGCTCTATAGAAGATGGCTGGTATTTGCTAAAGTGAGAACTACAACTGTATATAAATACTAAACATTCTGTTCCAGTGAGTTTTCTTCTATTTCTTAAACTACCTTATTTTCTTTCACCTGTAGGCCTAGTGCATCACGAACTTAGCTCCATTGTCACCATGGTAGTCATACTCCACATGAATTGATTGCCTACATGTAAAATTAATAACCTGTCAAGCATTTTTTTTTCATTCTTGCTCTAACTTTTCTTATAGGTTCCTTTGGGACTGAAGAGACCTTCACCTTTCCTCCCTTGTTCTGTGATTTGGGGAAATTCCAGCTCACCAGCATTAGCCCAAGTAAATCTTTGATGGTGGAAGAAAAGGAACTGTCCTTAAGAGCCATACACTCCCTAGACTGGTGACTCAGAGACTTCTCATTATTTGTGCAAAGCTCATGTGATGCAAACATGTCTATGAACATAGTTCACTGTCATTAGTTGTCCACTTCTGGTGGAGCTCCTTTTAGTCCCATAGGCTCCTAGTGAATAATCCTCAGTGTTGTATATGTCAGCTCTGGAAGTCTTCAACACTCTTATGCCAGAATGTTGCTGGCATAACTATATTATCACATGGGTTACTATTCATGTACCTTTCACCTTCTGTTCTGTAACAATGAGGCTGAAGCAGCAGAGTCCTGTGCTGATGTAGAGTAGCATCTTTTGCTAATGCTACTGACAAAAGCATCTTTATTGTACTTTGTGTTGGGGGCTGGGGGGGTGCAGAACAGGGCAAAAGAATTCACAGGCTGAAAACAATAATAAAATATTCTCGTTATATTGTAATGGTGCAGATGGGTCAATTTCTAGCATGTAGCAATAGAGGAAGAACTCCTGGGCACTCCCTTCAGAACCTAAATCAAGGGTATTTTAATTTGCAGTCCCTGCTTCCTTTTCCACAACGAGACACAGGACAATAAGAGGGAACATATTTCTCTTGCAAGTTAACTCAACGTGCAATATGCAGAAGATTACTCAGGCTCACTCAGTGCTAGCAATCCACAGTTTATTGATCTCACCCTATCACTGCTTACATTTTTTATTCTTTAATTTTCTTTCCTTATTTGCTCATTAGTTCAAGAGATGGAGGGAAGGGGGAGGGAGTGTTAGAAGATGTCATCTTTTTTAGGTTGCATTGGAAGAGGAAAATCAAACAGAGGCATTGTCAAATAGCAATCCCTGAGTAGGCACTAGCTGCCCAGACTTGTTCTAGATGATTTGCCCCAGTCCATACAGCTTGCCAGCATCTGGACAGCCTTGCAGACCTTGGCTGAGTTTACTTTTCTAGCCAGTGCATTCTCAGTTTGCCTATGTGATTCTTTCTGTGGTGGTGTCATTCCTGCACCTTAGACGGGCATAGCTAAGTTAGCAAAGAGATACTTGAGAAACAATCTCTGTTGAGTAACTAAGAAATGGGTCCTTCATCTTCCCTGTTGGCAAGACAATTGCCATTGTGTCTCTTTTCAACTCACGGTATCTGTAAGCTGCACACAGCAAGAGCTTCTGAGGAATTAACAGATGCATAATTGTTCAGAGATTAGTGGCTAACAATAAAAAGCACATATTTTGTCCTAGTGCTATTAAAAGGAACTTAAAAGGGTGGTGACTGTGATAATTAAAGAAGCCTTATCCAGGGCAGGGGTTTGCAGCAGTGGTTTTTTTTTTCAGAGATCTGTTTCATTCCTCTTTTTTTCCCCATTCCAAACCTCCTCACCTTCTCAATATTGTTACCGCATGTTTTTTGAGTCTGCAGAGCTTGGCTGAGAGTAGTGCTGGGAAATTTGTTCAGAACGAACAACTGGTTTTCAACATAATAAGTAAATGAACACAAATTTAACTTCATGGCATTCAATATTAACTACTTTCTAATGCTGAAATAATGGCCTGAAGCCATCTCTGCAGTGTGCAGAGAATGGTTAGTCAGCAGCTAAGCACAACTTTCTTTAACCACTATGCTATCAAAGGGAAAGTGGGCAAAGATTGGGAATTTTAATGAACAAATGGCATTCCTACAGTTTGCAGTTCAAAGATAAGTAAATAATGAATAGCTTGAATGCAAATTACCCCTAATTAACTTTGCTAAGTCTGTTTTTATGAGGATAGATATGAAAAAATCACTAAGACTATAATATAATACCCATACCACAAACATTGAAGCAGTTATTTTTTTCAGAGAGTGGTAAGTGGAAGGAATGAGAGTTTTTCAGTGTCTTGTACAGCAGTGTCTAAGTGGTTTGAGAAACAAAGCATTAGTTTCTGCTGAATTCAGGAAGCAGAGGTGTCCATGACAGCAGCACATGCAATGCCACACTTACACAGATGCCACCCCTCTCTCCTAGCACTCCCCCTCCCCCTCTACCCCC
>NW_015090967.1:620081-622031 GCF_001431845.1 Calidris pugnax | reverse complement strand
TATGCGTCCATCCCCGCTTTCAGTCCTTCTGAGTTGAATGCTGCAGTGCATCTGCTGTCCCCAATTAAAAAAAAAAAAAAACCCACAAAATAAAATAAAAGAGGGGAGATAGAGTGTTGAACTCGGGAAGAGAGGCTGCGCCTCACACAGAAAAGATTGTGCTGTCCCCAGTCCTCAGGATTTAGGACAGCGGAGCCCACACTGGAGGCAGAATTAGGAGAAAGCTCAGTAGATCCCAGCACAAGCTAAAGGCTTGCCTTTTGTATCTCCATCAACTTCAGTGAACGTTGGGAGTGCAAGGAATGCAAGATAAGGCCCTGAAGGCACGACTCAATACAAACAAGATAATTTGAGGAAGAACACCCACAGAGCGGGGAGTAGTCCAGCACCTGGCATGCCTCACAGAAAGGTGGGTTTTCAGAAGTTTTCTGAAGCAGGGGAAGGGTGTATATCCAAACATATTAACAGGATAGCATGAAAGAGAATAGCTGGAATCTAAGTAGATTATATCTATGCTAGAAATCAAATTAATATTGTATCTCTACAGACTCTATGTGCTGAGAAATGGGCAGTAAGCCCCTGCGTTTTTAGGGAACTGGTGCATGCACTGGGCTTCAGCTATTCTTGCTGATTTTAATGAAAGCATGAATCTACTGGCATAGGAAAATCGTCCAGACAAGAAGTACTTCGGAGTAGGGAGTCAGGCGTTTGTCTGCACTCTACAGCCTCAGGAGCACAGATGGTTCTGAGTGTTACACAAGTCTGATCTCCAATGTTCTTTATTCAGGAATTACCACTTGAACTCTGAGCATGAGGCAAATATGTTTGTAGAGAATTGTGATTATGTACAGCTCTGCATGAGTGCTAGCTATGAATCTGATGATTACTGTTGTATTTATGGTGTGCACTAATGACAAATATAATCCATTAAAATGTATATTTCACAATGAAATTGCGAATCAAAAATAAATACACAATATGGTTGTATAAATCTTGCGGGAAAAATCTGTTTATGAAATTTACTGACTTTTGAGAGCTTGGTTTCAATACCTTATTGTTGCAGTAATAATAATATTCCTTTAGGAACCTTTTTACTGTTTCTTGGTTTAAAAGAGAGAAAAATATGTCTCATCTCATCTAGCTGGTAATTTCTGTGTGTCCCATAATCCAGAAGCCCCAGGTTGAATTACAACACTGAATTCTGGGTTCAGGCCTGCCTGGTGAACATGGCCCATACTTGAAATCTTTTCAAACCCACATCTCCAAAGAGAGGCAAACACATAATTCCCTTCTTTCTAACTGCTGCAGAATCTCCCTACATTTTGACAATATTGTTCTCCAGATGAGTATCATATTGCAGATGGACCTCTTCGTTTTCTATGTTCTGTTTGTCGGATTGTAAATATTGATATTATTCCTTCCTTTTCTTTAATGAGGCAGATTTTTCTTTTCTTGCGTTTTTCTGCTGGATGACCAAGGTCCACAATCCATAATCATTTGTTTTGTTCTCCAGAACAAAAACAAGACCCTCAAACAAAAAAACAAACCCGCCAGGTTTGATGGCTATGTGGAAATACTCTCAGATCTGAGTTGCCATGCCAAAAGCCTGGACTCCACATTTTCTTTCTTGTCTCTTATTCAGGGCAAAATGAGTCAATAAAAGCACTTGGGACTGGGAAAGATAATACTTCATGCTTGCTCTACAATGACCCCTCCAGGTGATCAAGAAGGGTCCCACACTTAGTTATGTTCAGCCAGCACAGAACTTTTTCATATATTGGAGAACACATCCAAAGGGACCTTAAAATTTGAGCACAAACATATTGGAGGATCCTTTCCCACCCTCACAGACAAAAGTCAAACTAAAGGCCCCAGAGAGTCCAGAAGAACAGTAAAAAAAAAAAAAAAAAAAAAAAAAAAAAAAAAAAAAAAAAAAAAAAAAAAAAAAAA
>NW_015090967.1:617255-620023 GCF_001431845.1 Calidris pugnax | reverse complement strand
GGGTTTAATATTTTTCCTAGAACTTTTTTTTTTTTTTTTTTTTTTTTTTTTTTTTTTTTTTTTTTAAAAGGACAAAAAAAAAAAAAAAAAAAAAAAAAAAAAAAAAAAAAAAAGACTGAAAAAAAGACTAAATAAAAGCAATGGCTTTGAAAAAAGACTTCAGAGAGATTTCTTTTGCTCAGAGAGAGGAGCACATCTGGCTTAGGGTGAAAAGAGAAGTGGTGTCATCTGGGCAAAAATAAAACCATTCTCCTCAAATGTGTCCTTAAAAAAAAGGAGGGAGGAAAAATAAAAAAAAGAATAATCATGCAGGAAGGGAAGGCAAGTTCAGGGAAAAACAAAATCTTGTAATGTTTTAGGAGGGCTTATTAGAGTGAAAATTAAGTGTCATGCAGAGCTTTGCTTCAGTCCTGATGTCTTTTATTCAAAGAGCCATCACCCTGTAAACCCACTTTAACAACTCCCTTCAGATGAAATATAAAAATTAAAGACATTTACAACACAGCTTAGTAGCAGATGTAGTCTTACTGTGGGGGTTTAGATCAAATGGTGATGTAACCCCACCAAAAGGGGTTATAGTGCTTATGAAAAGCTCTCTACCAGAAAAAAACCTTGGATATCTGACAAAATGTGAGGTTCTATTTTTGCTTTGAATCCCATTGTCAGATGGGCTTGACTTTTTATTTACCTCTGGAAGACAGAAAAAAAAAATATGCAATTTTGTTCCTGGATAGTTTCCCTGTTTCATAATCTTTCTCCAGCTCTGTGTTAGGGTATAGCACAAGCAACAGGGCCTCTGCTGGGTAGAGGGTATGAACTGGAGATAGTTGGGAGTTTATGGGGTGCTTGCAGTAAGACAAATCTCAGCAGGATTGCCTGAAGTAGTCAGAAAAATTTAGCAGATCAAAACAATCTCTATGTATTTTTCTTACTTTACTCATAGGGAAGTGTTTTTCAGTAAATTTTGTAGAAAAAAATAGCAACACAAAATAAAAGGCAGAAAGTACTATCATTCTGCACTAATCTGTGTTAAATCAGGCAATTTGGAGTTTTGGCTCTCTGACATGGTCTTTGTTGTAAGTGCCCACAACAATGTCATTTTCAGACTAGTGTGGACAGTACAGTCTACAAATAACCAGAAGTTTTCTTATGTTGAGGTCCACTTTCTTGTCTCTAACTCTTGGTTGAGATAAGGCATAACTGCTAGACACAGATGATTTTTCATGGCAAGATGGCAACTGATATAGGACAAAGAGGAGCTTAGAAAACTGGATAATTGCTCTTTTCTGATTGTTGAGTTGTGTGGACAGTCATGCAGTAGCAACTGAATTTTCTTGCTGTGACTTTCCTAAGGTTATGGTTGAAGTCCTAGATGACAGGTATCCGCCCATGCTGCAAAACACACTGGGACACTTCGTGCTAGGTGAAATTGTTTTTGAAGTACATGTCCACAAAGGTAAAAGGGTGGGTAGTGGACTTGCTATTGGGGAAATGAGGTTTCTTCAAATATCTCACAGATATGTACAAAAGCCTAGTATTGGTCTAGATTTAATCACTTACCAGAAACCACACAAAATCTAGAACCTGTGAAAAAATGAGTTTCTCAAAACTGATATCATGAGTAACTCTCCAAGAAGTCGAAAAGAAGATGGCATAAAAGACTGTCAGGGAGAAGAGTAGGGAAAACACTGCCTCTGGTGTGATTTCTGTCTTTGTGTGTGGTAAAATAACTTGTTTCGTTCTCATGATTAATTAACCCCTTCCTAGAATAGGTACCTAAATTATAGAATATTTTGCTGTCTTATTTCTTCTACTGTCCATTTCCATTTTACTCAAGAAAACACACATACGGATGGTCATGTCAGAATTTTATTTTCATGTGTGTGTGTGCGTGCTCACTTTTTAAGAGGTGCAAGTTATGGAAATAAGCAAGATATCCAGCTTTGATGCCAGTTTGGTTGATAGTTGTCCCAGGGCTGAGGCAGGATCCAGTGACATGTGACAGCATAGGAGCTCAGCTGCAAGAAAAAGCCAGGAGGCTGACTTCTGCACCCTGGCCAAACTGTGCTTTCTGCAGCTGGGAGGCAGAGGAAAGAAAGGTGCCATATTTGTAGTTCTCACACCCCAGCAGCTGGTTAGGAGCCAGTTCAGCCCACAACACAATTAAGGGCAACCTTGGGGCTGCTTTAACAAAGAGCCCCCAAGGATTATGCCACAGTGCACACCCCTTTCCTCCCCGCCTCCTGGCCATATCCCTGAGATGTCCCCTGTGCCAAGAGCTGGGAAAATTCTCCAGGGAAATTCTCAGCTGGCTTGTTGAGCTAGTTTTATGGTCCCTTTGCTATCCTGAGACCCAGACCATTGTTGATAATTTTCCTATTGAAAATATGCTATTTTGCCATTCAAATTGCTCAGCAAGTTTAAAAAAGATGACAGTTTGTACAGAAATGTTATGAGCAGAACAGTGAAAATGTGTCTAGTTCAGCTATGACTATAATCTGTGTAACTGGGACAATGGCTATTTGTATGCCAGAAATATCATTTGGCCTGTTGCTACGTAGTTGTTGTACCTGGTAGGGATATTTCTTAAATCTAACAGGGTAACAATTTCACTTAAACATTGATACCATTCTCCCCACGTCCATCCGTGTGTGTCCGTCCGTGCTCTCCCCCCCCCCCCCCCCCCCCCCCCTGACTACTAATATCACCCTAACCCTAACCCTAACCCTAACCCTAACCCTAACCCTAAACCCTAACCCTAACCCTAA
>NW_015090967.1:575978-617106 GCF_001431845.1 Calidris pugnax | reverse complement strand
CCCCGAGCCCGCTCGGGGCGGAGCCGCCGGGTCTCCCCGCCTCGGCAGCCGGCCGCCAGGTCTACCCCGCTCCGAGACCGCTCCGGGCGGAGCTGCCACGGCTCCCCGCCTCGGCAGCCGGCTGCCGGGAGCGGTCCGGGCTGCCGGGTCTTCCCGCCTCGGTAGCCGGCTGCCAGGTCTACCCCGCCCGCCCGCCCCCGGGCTGTGCCCCCGCCCCCCCCCCCCCCCGCCCCGGAAAGTAAGAATAGCTACCAGGGAAAACACATTGCAAAATCCTGAAGTTCTTGTGGATGAAGCCATCCATATAGTTTCCTCTTACCTGAGAGATGTCTCACACTGTTCTGACTTACATCTGCTCAAAGTCCTGGCTACTATGACCAGACTGAGTCTATGTCCCAAGAAATTTGAATCCTCTCACTCAAATAGTGAAAGCACAGAATTCCCAAGAAGCCCCAGTAATGATAAATCTCAGCACAGGTGTGGAGGTTTATGTTGTCAGGCATGGAACCTGAGAAAGTAAAAAGACAATCTAGGGAAATAACCCTTTTCTTACTCTTTAATTTAGGATCATGCTCTAACATGTTGTTTCAGGTTGATTTGGACTACATCTCCTTACCTGTTCTAGTCCAGCATCTAACACATCTAGGCCCTAACAGCACTAACAGAGCGATGAGCCTTAGCAAAACCCAGAGATGGAGCTTTGATAAACATTTACTCAATAATAATACTGTCCATAAAGCATCTTGTAGCATCAAAGATGTTGAAAATTCTTCCTTGCCTTAGAAGAAAAAGCATGAGAGGGAGAGTTTCCATGAGGCAAAAGGTTCTTTTTTCCCAAGCCAGAACGTACCCCATGAGAGAGAAAAGGGTTACCTACTGCTCCTTATTGATCTTAACAAATACCTCACGGAGTTGCTCTCACTTCGTGACAGAATAATAGATTCTGAAAACCCAAATAAGGGTGGAAGAGCACAATTTAATTCCAGGTTCTACCACCAGCTCCTAGTATAATCAACATGCAATTTGTCCTCAGTTTCCCCACCTATATAAAAAGGAATGATGATTATCTCTACACTTCACAGAGCTGATCCTCTAATATTTGTGAAAACTGTGGTAGTCTTAAGCGAAAGACCTAGAAACACCCAAGATAATGGTAGCCTGCTCCAGGTTTCAAAAATAAGAGGCTCTATGACAACATCTGCATGTCGTTGTGAGGGCTTTGCAGTGTGCTTCCATGACCTGGTGGCAAAGGGCGTAGCTAGAGTTAGCTCACAGTGATTTAAATGCTCTGCTTCATCTCTCAGCTTGCTCATAGGGGCAGCCTGGTTGCTTTCTGTGGGTTTATTAAGTGGTGAATGTGCTCAAAAACCAAGGAGGAATGAAGAAGGGGGTTTTATGTGTTTGTGTATTACACCATAGTAAGCACAGCATTCATCTCCCCCATTCCAAACTTCACTGGATTTAAGATTAAGCACCAGTGATAAGTGCTGTGTTTTCATTCTTCTTCTATTTAGACAAATGTGCTTTGTCGATGAAGCATCCCTCCCTCACCCCATCTGTTTCAATAAGCTATGCTGTGCATGGGTCTCTGGGGGCCATCACAGGAGTATGCTTTACTCAGTACCCCAAGAAGCAGCAGCTGCAGTTCCTCTGTGCAACATGGCAGGGTTTGTAATTGTAAAAATGGCAATGTTCAACTAATGAGAGTGCCTATGGCACTTCTGTGCCGAGAGGAGAGAATGCATCATCTACAGTTTCCAAACCCTATAACATGCAAAGACTCTTGGAGGTCTGGGAGGCACAGATCAAGCCTGAGACAAATTCATTTGCTTATCTGCCCACAGGTGGGATCAGCTTTTCAGCCCTTGGGACAAGTTTTTAAAAAGTAGCCAAAACAATTAGCTGTATATCTAGTCACTCCTGGCTCTGAGGGAGTGTGCCTTTTCCCTGCTTTCTTCCCCAGTTCTGCATTGTTACCAAAAAAAGCAGTGGAATGTTTGGAAATGGCATTCACCTGGAAATAAAAAGGCATTAACTTCAGAAGCCTGGACCTTGGAGCCTAACTGAACACTTGAAGTCTGTGCAGAAGTGGACAGCTGGGATGTTCCTTGCAATGTAGCCTAACTTTAAAAAAAACCAACAAAAACCAAAAAGCAACTTGGAGAAAAGTTCAAGACAAGAACCGTTTCTTGTTTTCCTTTCATTTTAACGGAGACTTCCATGGCACCTATACCTGAGATATGGGATGTATATCCTTCTGGAAAAGAGAGGACACTGGTAGAGGTGAGAGTAGGTACCTGATGACATGAAAAGTGAATGGTGGGTTTTGTTCTGCCCATATAGACATACCTGTGCCTGTAACATGCAGATACTCTAACAAAAGCAGTACTTGCCTTCTTGGGCTTGTAGATTGTCTAAAAGACCCAGGTAATTTCAAAAATGCCAGGCACTTAAGATTGAATTTTGCTTGCTTTCTCATCACTAAGAAGTGGATCCCACTCAACTTACGAAGTGTCACATTTAACAAGGGCTGGCAATGTATGTTGTGTGAAGTGGAACCACTTAATAGATTAAGACTATTAAAGCTCTTACCTAGCACTGCAGTAGTGTTGTCATTGCAGATCTGTAGTCCTTGAAAGTAGTATCCAAAGTTTGAACTCTATGTAAGAGGTGACACCATCACTATAAGCCATTTAATTTTTCAGACTTATTATTTCTCCCCATTTTCTTCATTAAACCAGCAAAGGGCAGTTAATATACTATTCTCTGAGCACAGAATACATATTTTATTGACTGGGCATTAAGGAGAAGCAGATGGATGTCACTGCATATCTCATAATGGAAAAGACAGATTTCAGTCACTGCCATGACTAGAGAGAAGGGAGTAAAGCAAGGAAAAGAAATATATAGCGAGGAATGAAAGGTAGAAAAACAGCCCTATTTCCCCAGATCAGTCACTAATGTGTTAATGTATTCTGTCTGAACGTATGATACCAAATGGAGGTGCAGGAATCTCAACCCTGAAAACTCACGTGGATAGAAAAAAGCTGACTACTTAAGACTCCTGCAACAACTTCAGTACATCTCTAGACACAGCCTGGAGCAATAAAGTGTGAAAGAATCTTTATTTATTTATTTATTTTAAGATTCGATGCCTACTGTAGTATTTAGCACATTGTTGTTAGCATTTGAAGACTCTGGCTTGTACTGCAACCCTGTCATTTATTTGCCTAGTACTCTTTAAAAGGCAGACATATCAGCCATGGGTACAAGAAGAAGGGACCTGTACCCACACAAGAAAATGAACATGTCCCAAAGAGCAGCAACAAGGGCACAACAAGTGAAACATTTGCCCTCAGAACCCTTCCAAGTGGAGCATGAAATGGAGGCAAATATGTTAGATAGGCTGCAGCTGCTGTTTCTACCACCCTGGAGGAGTAGTTCTTCACAGGGCATATGGGCAATGAAAGCTTGTAAGGAAGAAGCAGCCAAACTTGGGTTGGGGACTAGAAGAGGGCTGCTTTGAGCAGTGAAGCAGCTTTCTGGGTCCCTGAGATCCCACTGAAAAACTGTTTCAGGTTTGTAGCTGTGTAAGGGTGCACATCTTTCACAACTGAGTCCAGACCTTCTGAGATGACCCCCTCCCTCCCTATGCACTATTGTAGTACAAGTGATAAATCATAATCACAACTCTGGAGATGGCCGCCACATGGATAAGAGATCCAAGTCCAAGAAATGCTCCTTGTTTCCATAGGTGTGCAAGCAAAGGTTCCTACCATATCTGTGGCTGAAAATGTAACCTGCATGATCAAAGTATCTCAACCATCATCCAAGTAAGAGAGGATCCTGCCACTAATTTTGGAGCTGGAGCCAGAGCTGGGCAGGGCAGTGAGACTGACCTATTCACAAACGGTTCTAGGGTAGGCAACAGCCAGCAGAAACACAATAGACCGATGCTTGTGAAGCTAACGCTTCCAGAGGTTTGCACCAGGATGGATCCCAGCACAAAAATGGTGCAATGCAGTATGTTCTACAGTCCCAATGCGATACTGCTCTTTACCGACACCCTTTTCCTCATTTTCACTAGGGCTAAATATTTGCCAACCTCTAACAAAATAAAAGCACACACAAAAATGACGTGAGTGGAGCTGTTAGTTCAGATGCCGCTATTTGAGAGCTCACATAGCTCTGGGGAAATAAGTACTGAGTATGTAATCCCAGCAATGACACTGAAGGTAAATGGATTTGGGGATTTTCGTCATGTACTGTGGTAGCAATAACAGCAGTGACAGGGCATTTGTATCCCCACATCACATCTGGTGAAAATATTTCATCTGGGAAGCATGGCTTTTATCACATAATTTGGTCCCATTAGTTTAGTGGCTAATGTTTCACACTGCTTGTGATCCTCACCTGAATCGTGGCTGCAAGGTGTCACTCCACTCCAGATTTGGGAAGCTTGGGATATAAATTGGAGCCAATACATCCACTATTGGAGAAACATGTATTATTATTAAAGCTCATTCATCACAGACTGAAGTAAATACCTTGCATGGGGGAATTGGAATCGTTCTCAGTGAACTAGATCCATCACCTTCTAAATCAGGTACATCAGCTAGTGAATCAAATGCATCACCTTTGAATTAGATGGACTCCCGGTTGAATTAGATGCATCACCTATTGAATCAAATACATTACTATTGAATCAAAAACTGTACGTCACCCAGTAAATCATGTAAATATTACCCACACTGCACGTTGAACAGCTGCATCACCAATAAGTTTAACAGATGACATGTTAAAGCTGCTATAACATTTAAACAATTACCGTAAGGGACAAATTCAATATATCAGTCACCAGTCCTGGTAGATCAACTTTTCAGAGCCAGCAAAAACACTGTAAAGAAGTTTTGCATTTTTTCTAATAAGTTAAGCCTAGAAATTAGTAGGCAAAACCAGAAGGATTAAGAAGTAAAACAAAACGCAGTTCAACAATATTGCCAGTGTAGCTTACAGCAACCACAAGATGCTGACATATCAAGGCTTAAGGTACCATATTGTTCCATAACATCTTTAACTGCTGTGCCACATGGCTCAGAGAGGACTGAGACCATTGTTCAAAGCAGTGACTACCTTCCATCTGTCATGAGATTTTCAGCCTTGTCAGCACCCTAGGGGTTGAAGCAGTGACCACTAAATGCAGGGGTTTATTTATTTATTTATTTATTCATTCACAAAAATCTGTATCCCTGGGATAGGCAAAGATTCTGAGGGTAGCACCAGCTAAAAATGAGCAACATAAGATTTGGATACTGGAATGGAAGCTGAATCAAATTCAGACCTCAAAAGATAAATCTTTTATGAATTACCATGTTTGCAAATGTCTTGCAACCTTTAAAAAATGGCCCTATTATTGGGCATTTTGCATAATTTTTATTGCTTCTTATCTGAAAATCCAAGCAGGGGGAAGAAATTAAAATATTACACCTCCTGGCCCTTGGCCCTCTGATATGAACCTGGATGGTCCCATTTTACAGGCTGGCAAAATGAAGGTAGCTTTTTAATGAATCTTTTCTTTCCCCTTCCATCCTCCTTTGGGTTGCATCAGTGATATAATAAATGCATCAGAGTTAGATGGAGGAGTTGTTGATTTTGCCACTGACTGTCACGTTTTTGGCAGAAGACCATACTTCCTTGTCTGCCCCAAGTTATCTGGAGTGCTGGAACTCTGGCTAGCCCTCGCAGGAACATGATTAAGATGTAGCTGTAGTCATGTCTCAAATAGTGAAACACTGATGACAGACATGCTCAAGAGCACTGCAGCAACATTGCCCCGGATGGATGAGAGCTGAGTTTGTGCTAAGCTATCCTAATTCAGAGGACTTTCTTGGTGTTTCCCTTTTGCTGAGGAGCCCATGGAGAAGAAGCAAAACAGACCAGAATTAGGAGTTGGGATAGATAAAGGCTTGGTGCAGGCTGGGTCAGTAAAAAGGAGAGGGAAGAAAACCCCATCGTTAAGGGTATAAATAGACAGAGTTACTGGAATATTAAAATCCTTTGGTACTGGTGACCAAGATCAGTGCCTCTTTTGTCCATTCTCTGGGAGAGGGCGAAGAAAATGTAAATTTTGAAAAAATGTGCTGGGCTGGAGAGAAGCTGACCTGCAAGACTAATTGCACATTGTCGGCAGGGGTCATTTTCACCCAGTAAGAGTATTACTATCAATTCAGACCTACTCACACTGAGGCAGTGGGAGCATTCCCTTTCCATTGCAAGCGATACTGAGGATAATGGTAGAAAGACTGCTTGACTTGGTGCATGTGGGTGTGCACGGTGTGTTTTCTCAACATGTTCAACACTTCAGACAGTTTAAGCTAGGGTCAGTCTATCTTGTTTTCCCAAGCATTGTCACACTTCAGAAAAAGGAAAGTGTAATACTCTCCTCACAAAAATCCCCTTTATAAGTCCTTAATGAGAACAGCTTGTCTTTCCCACCCTTTGTCATCCTTGTGACAATCATAGTAAGGAAGTATTGGGAACAAGACATCCGAATTGCAATGCCCAGTCGTCTGTAACAGACAGAAGTTGCATGCTCTACTCCTTAACCTTTGAAATAGTCTGGGGTTTTTTTGAGTGGCTGGTTGTTCCACCTTTTTTCTCCCAGGTTCCCAGAGCTGCACAAGGGGAGAACAGGAATCAGTCAGCCAGTCAGTCCAATTACAGCACACGGAGACTACTGCTGTCTTTCACGGAGGGCATGAGTGAGGAATGAAAAAAAACTTAGTTGTGTGACAAGGGTTACAGAGAGAAAAAAGAATGAGACTATAGCAGCACACGCCTCTGAAAGTGGCTGGCATAAGACGGAGGTGAGCTTTTATCCATTATTTCCACTGGAAGGGGGGAAAGCATATCTTCATATTCCTCTTTTGATGTATGTATGCAAATGTCTTCCCTCACTAAAAATCTTTGCTCTTTGTACCCATGGGGCCCTGACAGGCATTCCCTGCCAAATCAAGTTCTAGCAGCTTACCGTGGTACCGCCCTGGCTGTCTGTGCCATCCCTGCCACTGGGGTTAGTCTCACTGCCGAGTCAGCAAAATGGACAAAACGGGGGGTGCGCCCCTGCCTCAGCTGCTCCCGTTCACAGCTTGGTGACTTAAATTAATACACCCGACATGGACGGGAGCACCTGAGGTATGGGCACACATCCCTGCAGCTGGAGGGGGTGATTATCTTTTAAACTACCGCAAGCGGGTTTATGAGATAATATCTGTCAGAGCCATTATCGTAGCACTCGATTAGCTTTTCATCGTCTACACAAGCAGGCCACCAGCAACCTGCCTGGATATTGTCTGTGCCCAGCCCTTGGAGCAATAACCCAGAGAAGATACTGTAGTACCTCCTCTATGTATATGTAGAGCTGTTCTCTTTGCAGTATGCTGTATTGGGTTCAATATGGAGATGATTTAGTAGATGATCTCCCCGTCTAATTCATGAGGGAAGCCATCTGTTTCAAAGGGTGACTTACAGCGCTGGAGTCAATAGATGATGTATCTGATTTAGAAGGCAAGCTTGATGCTTCAGTATGAAATACTGCATACCCATTGCAATTCCTCGTGCAATGCATTACTTCAGTGCATGGATGTATATTTCTGCTTGCCTTTTAGGGAGTGTGTGTATGAGGAACCACATTCAGTTTGAATAGCTAATAGGCCCAGCAGCCTTTATGTTTGTTCTGTATAGAATCTTTGTTAGGAAAAGCAAACTAGTAGTCATGACACTGAAAGGGCATGGAGGATTAGTCCAGGCTTGGGGAAATACAGCGGTTTCTGTTATCACGGGCTGATATCACTTGATGTAGACACTGCACTGAAGAGAACTTCACAAAACTGATGGCTGCACCCTCAGAACTGGGTCCATTTCATCCAGGCAAGAGCAGACTTGTACTTTCAGCTCAAAACCCACAGAACTCAACTGTATCCAAAGATACTGCTCTCAGTGAGACCCATCATGAACACAGACTCTTGAATAAGGCTGATCATTAGGAATAATTCCTGTTTCCAAGAACATATGCATGCTGGGGCTGTTTCTGGGTGGGTCACATGCTGCTGATGATTTGCATGCAGAAGATAGTTAAGTATAGCTAGTACAGACATGCTCTCCCAATAGCAATGCAATGGATTGTGTTGGTCGTTCAGCAAAGGAGAAGCCACAGAATTTTTCTTCCAGTGCACATCTGGGCTAGGCCTTGAAGTGGGAGAAAAAAGAATAGGAATAATAGGAATTTGATTTTTAGGAACTAGTAGCTCTTGTCAGATGATAATTCTTCTTGTGGTTGTGGGCAACTTTCTTTTTCTTTTTCTTTTTCTTTTTCTTTTTCTTTTTCTTTTTCTTTTTCTTTTTCTTTTTCTTTTTCTTTTTCTTTTTCTTTTTCTTTTTCTTTTTCTTTTTCTTTTTCTTCTTTTTCTTTTTCTTTGTTTTACTCTTTTCTGTCTATGAGATAACATACACAGTACAGACCCTATCTTACTGGGGCTTTATGGCATCTTATGGACCAAAGACATTCTAACATAATTCAGTGTTCTAAGAGAGGCAAAAGCTAACAATGGTGAAAACAGTAACGCAAATCAAGCAGGATTTGTATCTAGCAAAACATCTTTAAACAATGTGGTAAGATCTTCATGCTAATCACCTTTTACCAATGAGAATTGCGGACTTAGTCCAACTTTACACGGGGACAAATTAGGAGAAACCTTTCCTTTAGCTGAGCTGCTCTGAGTTTATCCCAGGAAAGTTGAGTAAGGACTATCACCATGCACACAATATGGAATGCCTGCAAATTAAAGAGGAAACACAATGTTCCTATAATTAGCCCAGAGAATTTTCCACTCTTTCCTTCTCCCTTGTTACTACACACCTTTCTTGTTTTTATTGAGTGATTATGTGATTTATAGGACAAATGCAACTGCATTTGCGGCACTATACTTAGTGACTACCAAAAAAATAAACATTTACTTTCCTTGCCGCCTTCTCCTTTATCTACAGGCGCCCCCAGGAGAAGAGATGTGGAAATCTAAAAGTCCTCTTGATATTATACCGCTTGTTGCTTCTTAGAAATGTTTCTCTAAATGGGATCAGCCATCACTTCCTATTAGTACAACCAGCCTTTTCAGTGATGACATTACACAACGGGCAAGACTGTGATTACTTAGAGTCATAAGACTGGTCTTGTGAATATACTCCTGTGTCCTACTGTGTTCTGAGGGAAGAGTGCTTTGCTTTGCAAAACTACTGCAAAGATTTGAAATCTCAAGTGGGTGTGGAATGGTGTACAGCTGCTCTCAGCTCGTTACTATCCCCTCTGGCATTATGCATCACATCTTAGTCTCTTCCATGTCCATTTTTCATAGACACTATCTAGCTGGCCTCATTTTGCCCACTGGATTGGAGCAAATAAACAGATTGCCATGCTGTTGAGAAGACTAGGAAACCCTCCTTGGAAGATGCATATTGGGGCTGTGGGGGCAGATCTCCGGTCATGCAGTTCAATATTATTCCACTGACACAGGAGTGACCTAGATGATAGAATATATGTGTTTGGTCTGTGGTACTCTCTCTCAATGCTCCTGGTGGTCTACAACACCCTTTCTGAGATGCTAATGAGGCCTTTCCCCTCTCAAACATTCCTAGCTGGGGTAATAGTTCCAGAGGAATGTGGCTCTGTGAGGTGAATGAAAGAGAGGATATCACTCAGAAACCATTGGAAAAGGAACAGGAGGTGCAGCCAGGTGGCTGAGGTGGGGATGGGAATTAGTTTAGTCATAGGCAAAAAACCAGCAAGCACTGGATGTAGGACTGGAGGCAAGATGTGAATGCCTTCTGTCAGCTGCTTACTATGGCATGGGTCACCTCATTTGCTGAGAAGGAGACAGCATATCTGATCTGCCCTTACCCTCTTATAAATTAACGCCTTGAGCTGATTGCTGACTTCCATGCACCCTTCAGCAGTTAGATAACAATCCAACCTGCCCCACCACTCGTGAAGTATATTTCTTGTAGTCCCACTTGCGCTGTTGTAAGGAGAATGGCTGGTACTGCCACTGAAAGACCCCCTTCGAAACGTGGGTTGCTCATACACCAAATGCTGGGACAACTGCAGATAACCTGGGGACATTCAGGCTGCAGGTTAGTATTGAGCAGTATTCATTTTTAAACTTTGCATCAGAACAAAGCATTAGCTAGGGCAGGAGGTTCTTAAAATCCCTGTGTGCCTGAGCTGTCTTAGTGGATTAATGGTCAGGTATTATCAGTGAAGCAGAAGCCCTCAGTTTGACTTTTTGTCTGGTCTCCTTTTCTTCCAGCTGGATGGAATTAGGGAATGCTACCTAGGCATAGAACAATGGGTTTGATACCTTTTATGGGAGAATGGGCAAAGATTTGCAAGTCACTAAGAAGTATTTATTCCCTCCAGAGGCATTCAAATGCAGTCCCACATTGTGCTTGCTCTCTGCCCCGAGGAGAATTTTGCTCTTCACACAGCTATAGCAGGTGATTTCAGTAAGTCCTTAGACAGCAGAACTGTATGGATGATAGGCTCTGTTAAGAAAGGGTGCACCAAAATGAGCTCATAAACACCACACAGCAAGAACTCTGTTAAGAATATGGAAGATTTCCTCCCTGGAAAACAAACCCAAGCCTCTAAATTCTTCACTCATAATGAAACTAAACTACTACAGTTTTCACTTGCAAGACCCATTTTCTGATTTTGATGTAGACTCCTCATGCTATATAGGCTTTATTTAAAAATGAAAAAGCAGACTCCTCCAGCACAGCCCTATTCTGATCTCACTATACAAATCTGGGATAGATCGAAGGAAGTCAGTGACCTAATGTGGATGTAAAGTCAGTGTGAGTGAAAAAACAGTCGAGCAGCAGCTAACTCAGCTGTGTAGGTGCCTGTGTACACAATTATTATAGTGACCCCAAAAGAAAACATGTATAAAGTGATCACTTCACAGACTATATGTGAAACCTTCCTCATAAATGTTTAAGTAGTCAGCATTTTGGTGCAGTCCCTTCAGCAAAAACAACAAGTACATTAGCACAGAAGAGAACAGCTTGTAGAAGAGGTAGAGTGCTCCCATCTCCCCCTTGTTCTTGTCCACTCCCATGGCTGCGATAACCCTTCACCCCTTCATTCCTTTTGTGCTAATTTCTTTAAGGAGACCAAATGTTGCAAGAAAAACAAGCAGTTGGTTTAAGTCAACAACAACAATAAGAATGTGGAAAAATAAACCCTCAGAATATTGTTAAAAGCCCAGGGGTCATGAGCCCCAGGACAGTGGTGTTCTGGTGCACCTGGAGGAGGAGGCTCTGTGGCACAGTGGCAAATCTGTGAGCTCTGCAAGGGGCCAAAATGGGGATGCTGGTGGTATAGGAGTCAGGGAGCCCTTCATCCAAAAACTGCAGAAGTCTTCCCATGATCTGAATCTCTCCCTAGAAACCCCAGAAAAGTTGGCCACTGTGGCTGTGAATTGGTCCCATTCCCAGGTGAATCTACAAACCACACAGAGTACCTCCAGGCTGCTGCTGCCTAGGAAGGGTATCATACAGAACCCCCTTTGCTACTGCAGATCTGCCAATCTATCCCACAGAGCATAATTGCCTCAGGTCTTCAAAGCAGGATAACTGTACTGGAGGAACACACCCTGCCTCTCAGCATAACTTATTAGCTTGGGCTGAGTAACCCACACATCTAGCTTTACTATTTTCTGATCCAGGGCTGGGTAAGACTGCGACAGCTTCCAGCTCCCTGTGCTGTGTCCCACTGTCCCGTTAGACCTCCTGTTTCTCTGTGTGACAAAGGGACAACTCTCAGCTGGTTCTGTTTTTCTGAAAGGCCTTCTTTGTCTCGCATGAGTGTTGTTGATACATGGAAAGCAACTTGGACTGTAATAATGGGGTACGCGTAGGCGCTTTTGATGGATTTCAAAAGTTCTCTGTGGTGCATTGTTGACAGTATCTTTACAATGGCACAGACTGTTTTCTAGAATGAGAGCATGCTCTGTCCGTGACAATGCAGGTAATCCTAGGGAATATGCTAGATAACCCTGTAAAAGAGTTCACTGGGGTCCTTGAGCTACAGTGTCTCAGAAGCAGCCATCCGTCCCTCAGTACTGGGGGCTGCGATCAGACCCTTTGGAGCCTGTGCAGCAGGCAATATTGTGCAACAGTTCCCACAACTCCCTGGGGAAGCAGCATTGAAATACGTGTGGTACACTTTTATTGCCCAGATATAGGTGTTTAGTACCATTTCAGAAGTCCTTATGTACCACTGTCTGGCTTGCGCCTGCTGCTTTAGAAGGTCACAGGTCTCCCACAGGCCCCACGTCAGATCTGCCAGCTCCCCATGGGTGTGATGGGCATACCAGCACGGCTTACATGGCACCACAGAAAGAAGCTACTGAGTTGTGCCAGGGGTACTGGGGCAGCTGAAGTGGCAAGAGACTGGTGGTACCTACAGCAGAACCAGGGGAAAGTAGAAACAATGATGGTAACTGCAAATAACAGAGGAAAGAGCTGAGGGTTCAGGAGCTGGGTTAAGAGTCCGGTGGCCTGCATCCAGTACCCTGTCACAAGCTCTTCAATAATAGGAGGCTAATTAAATAATTCTTAAATAATCTGTCTTGGTCTTGCTTTTGCCATCTAGTAAATACGAGATGAAAATTGTGTCTTTCAAGGAAGCTATTTTAGGGTGGGGCTTAATCCATTATTGCATGTCTGCCAGTGCACAATGCAACATGGATGCTTTTTCTTTTCTCACAAATAAGAGAGGGAGAGGAAGGACAGGGGGAATGTTCCTCCTGCGCTTCTTCACTTCTTCCATCTCTTTGTTCTTCTTCCGAGGCTGACTCTATGAAAACCATGGTACAAAGGAAGCATGGCTTTCCTTCATTATACTGAACACTTTTGCAGTTTGCACTCAAAACATTTGATAGGTCCTTATCCCAGACACCAAAACCACACCAGGTCTCACTTTTTAATTTCTCTCTTGATTAGCTGATCTTTACTAGAACACCCTTCCCTTTTTCTCTAATACCTTTTTTTCCCCTTTTAAAAGTGCATCTGTTGCCCCAAGTCCAGCTGAAATGAGCGAACACGTTATGTGGTGCTTCAGGGAATTCCTGAAGAATTGATTCAATTCTTCTGGGATCTGCATTCTGAGAACTGAGAGCATAAGTGCTGCAAAACCTGTTTGTGAATCAAACCCAGACATTGATATATATATGTGTGTGTGTGTGTGTGTGTGTGTGTATGTTAAAGAAAAAATAAAGGTTGACACAAAGAAAGAAAATGAGAGGCAGGAAAAAAAAAGGACCAGGATCCTGAGGGGGTTTGGGTATGTTTTTTTAAGTGAAAGCTAATGGAATCCAATATAACTGCTGAAACCTTCTCATCCTTGCTATCAGTGAGAGCCTTTGAATAAGCTAAATCCTTAATCAGTATAGCCTAAGACCCCAATGACTATGTGTAGAAGTGTTAGTCCAGATAAATCCTTGAAGGTTTCAAAGATTTGAAGAGCACTGGCACTTTTCTGTGTAGTGCCTGCCCTTTGTCCTTTTCTCCATGATGTCATTATTGAAGTTTTACACTCACTATGCATGGTGTAAGTTGACATTGACAGTTTCAACACTTTCACACTGACTCTGGAGGATTGTTAGCTTTGAAGCTATTTGGCCTTGAGCAGTGAATTCTTTTTTTGAGCTCATACTGGCTTATAATATCTGAGAAGGTTTGCATCAGTATAGCCCCAGCTTGAATTATGAGAGGAGGCTGGTTTCCAAGTTGGAACCGATACCCACATGATAGGAATAGAGAACATTATCCCATTTCAGATGGGCAGCAAAGTCAGTGTTCCTGAATCCCCCTGGGATACAACAATGAGTTTTCATTTTAACATCACAGTTAAAGCAACATCGGCAGCATGGCTTTTCTTGTAATCAGAACTCTGAAGAGCAGTTAGGCTTGGAAGTGACTGTAAGAATATGCACTCTTCTGCCCTGTGATCTGTTTGTTATTAGGCTTTTTGGAAACATCTGTATGGGGCCAGAGGCATATTTCATATGAGTGTAATTCAAGTATTTTATGAAAATAAAAATGCTGTGTAGTGATTTAGACACATTGAATATCAAAGCACACAAGCACTAACAAGCAGCACAAAGAAAGTGAGCTATTCGAATGCTTTCTTATGTGAGTTGTCCCATGGAACTTGATCAGGATGACACACATGAGCAAAGACTTAAAGGCTGGGTCCAAAGCCTCAGGCATTATTGGACCTGTTGCTGGTAAGCTTTGAGACTGCTTCAGCTGACGCCAAAGAGACTTTGCTACGTACCTGCATACCTTCGAGGAGCGAGGCCCTGGCACCCTTGAGGATGAAGGGCTGTTGTAATGGGAGGGTTGTGGGAGAGAAAATCTTGCGGCAACTATGAGCTGAGTCTGTATCTGTCCTTAAGAAAATTTCTAGCTTTCCATGGAGTTTTCTGGCGAGGGTAAAACATGACAGTGGGACATTGTGCTACCTGAAAGTTACTAACTCAGCAGGTAAAATGACATCAGCTAAATTCATTGAATACAAAAGGCATGGTGTTGTTCAAAATGGATTGTTCCTTTTGGCAGCTCTCAACAGACCATATCACAAGTAAATCCAGCTGAAAACCCAAAAAGTAAGGGTGGAATTAAACCGGATTGTTTCAAAATACCTGTTCCAGTCTTTTAAATAAGGATGAAAATCAAGTCAGTCACTGAATCGGGACATAACTATTTTCTCCACCTGTGAGTATATTTAGCCGTAGTCCTTTAGCCAGATATTGTGAGCAGTCACAAAACCTCTTTAAACAGCCTTGGATCTCAGTTACTGCCACAAACACAGCTATCTTGAGTCCTTCTCCAGAAATTTTTTGAATCAGTAAAAACTTTTGTTGGATAACCTAATAGGCAATATTTCCCCATTGCAAATCCCAGAACTATGCACAGAACAAGGAAAATTTTAGTTTTTGAGGAGGCACCAAAACCTCAACACAGCCACACTGTAGTTATATGAATGATAAAGACTCTTCCACAGATCCTGGGATACAACAATGAGTTTTCATTTTAACATCACAGTTAAAGCAACATCGGCAGCATGGCTTTTCTTGTAATCAGAACTCTGAAGAGCAGTTAGGCTTGGAAGTGACTGTAAGAATATGCACTCTTCTGCCCTGTGATCTGTTTGTTATTAGGCTGTTTGGAAACATCTGTATGGGGCCAGAGGCATATTTCATATGAGTGTAATTCAAGTATTTTATGAAAATAAAAATGCTGTGTAGTGATTTAGACACATTGAATATCAAAGCACACAAGCACTAACAAGCAGCACAAAGAAAGTGAGCTATTCGAATGCTTTCTTATGTGAGTTGTCCCATGGAACTTGATCAGGATGACACACATGAGCAAAGACTTAAAGGCTGGGTCCAAAGCCTCAGGCATTATTGGACCTGTTGCTGGTAAGCTTTGAGACTGCTTCAGCTGACGCCAAAGAGACTTTGCTACGTACCTGCATACCTTCGAGGAGCGAGGCCCTGGCACCCTTGAGGATGAAGGGCTGTTGTAATGGGAGGGTTGTGGGAGAGAAAATCTTGCGGCAACTATGAGCTGAGTCTGTATCTGTCCTTAAGAAAATTTCTAGCTTTCCATGGAGTTTTCTGGCGAGGGTAAAACATGACAGTGGGACATTGTGCTACCTGAAAGTTACTAACTCAGCAGGTAAAATGACATCAGCTAAATTCATTGAATACAAAAGGCATGGTGTTGTTCAAAATGGATTGTTCCTTTTGGCAGCTCTCAACAGACCATATCACAAGTAAATCCAGCTGAAAACCCAAAAAGTAAGGGTGGAATTAAACCGGATTGTTTCAAAATACCTGTTCCAGTCTTTTAAATAAGGATGAAAATCAAGTCAGTCACTGAATCGGGACATAACTATTTTCTCCACCTGTGAGTATATTTAGCCGTAGTCCTTTAGCCAGATATTGTGAGCAGTCACAAAACCTCTTTAAACAGCCTTGGATCTCAGTTACTGCCACAAACACAGCTATCTTGAGTCCTTCTCCAGAAATTTTTTGAATCAGTAAAAACTTTTGTTGGATAACCTAATAGGCAATATTTCCCCATTGCAAATCCCAGAACTATGCACAGAACAAGGAAAATTTTAGTTTTTGAGGAGGCACCAAAACCTCAACACAGCCACACTGTAGTTATATGAATGATAAAGACTCTTCCACAGATCTTTTGGCAGTTTTTCATGCTCTCTGTCCCCTTATCCCAACAGCTGCCTTCCCCTTTGCAGTCTGTATTCAGGCAGGCAAGGTGCTGCAGCTCACCTGGTCCCTGTACCCTCAGCAGTGACATGACTCTGTCCTGAGGCTGGCCCTCTTGAACTGGTCTCAGGCTGGGTCAGTGTCTGGGTGGGAACGACCACACTGAGTTGACATTGATTAACTGCAGTTCTCCGGGAGGGGGAAGTCTTCCCAGTAAGAAGAGAGAAAGTAATAATTGCCAAAACACACACTGCAGCCCTCTAAAAGAAAAGGCCCTTTCATTTTCTTCTCCGTTCAGTTCCACTAACCAGAAGCTATGTAGGATGCATCCTCAGATGAAGCTGTTTCTGTAGCCTGCTAGCCAAAAGGTGCAGGCACAATCTCTTTCTCTCCTGAGCTTCAGCCTCTGGAGCTTTCCCATCCAACTTTTCTTTTGTCTGAAGGTCAATCTTCCCATATATTATTTATGCTTATAATTTAGGGGATTCAGTCTTAATGACCAGTCTTAAAGGGCAAATCCATTTTCTGAGTTCTGAAAGAAAAACACATTTCGGGTTTTTTTCATGTTGCTTCACATATTGTCTTGCTAGGACAAATAAATGAATGTTATTAGCTAACACTTGAGCAAAGTTATTTTACTACTTTTGGCCACAACAGTCCACATGCAAGGCAATAATCTTACATTGATATAAAACCTCCATAAGGTAGGAAACTCTCACCAATAGTATTATAATTTTAATCAACTCATCTCTGAAATGACTTCAAACTTCCATGAGTGGAAGTAAGAACAGAACTCAATTCATTAATTTTGCTGGAATCTCTTCCACTAAAGCTGGAAACTCCTGCATATGTAATGGGTTTACTGTTTCTGAAGGGTGGATGGAATTTTAAGGTCCTGGAGAGTACAGATAGGTGTGAGGAAAAATTACTGTCTCAACCAAATATAAACTTACTAAAATGGTGTAAAATGATAACATGCATTTCATTATTTAACTTCTTTACTTGAATACTGGATAAAGTAAAATGAAGTCTACTACTGAAAGTATTTTAAGCCAGATCCTCAGTCAGTGTAAAACACCATAAGTCACTGAACGGTAAAGGGCTAATACTGAATTTCACCCACACAGAGTCAGGTTGAAAAATTGCACTGAATTATCCTTGCATCCTGTGCAACCTGTGGCACTTCAGTACCAGTGCTCTGGAGTCTGCTGGTGTTACCGTACTTATAAATTGCTTCCGGCTATCTTCTCAGTAAGTCCCCAGAAATGTAACAAAAATCAATAAGGGGGGCGGGAGGAGAGTATTCTTGCTGCTATGATTTTCTTCTACTTACATACAGCCTAAAAGGCTGATAGGAAGAGTACCTCTGAAGCTTCAAATCGTCATTTTTCTCTTCAGTAACCTAGTTTCTCGATATATGGATTCATTCTACTTTTAAACAGTATTGTTCTAAGGCACAGTTTGGTCTACTGACATTTTTGTGGGCACAAAAATGTTCTCATGTGTTTGTTCTGAGAACAGCCATTGTTCTCTTGTAGTGACAGTTCTTAGAGGGGCTGGATCAAAACTTGTCTTTAAGCTGCTTGACTTGTCCCTGTGTGATGCTTGTCCAGGACCTGGCCGCTGATTAGGAATGTTTAGATTAAGGCAGCATAATGTGTCAAAATCTCTAGTCAGGGTGACTTTGTTAATTCTTGTTAAGCTAAAGATAAAAGTATTTATTGGTTAAGAATTTAGGAATATGCATGTGCCACTCTTGAGAGCTACAATAAAATTCCTATTGACTTTCCATGACAGCTACTGGACTATTTGTTACCAAAACTCCCAGTCAGTTGCTCAATGATTTCTCTCATCTCCTGACCAAATACTTTGGTACAGAACTACAGTCCCCATATAACTACTGTCTCCGTTTAATGCAACATTTCTGCAGATGCAGGGTGGGCAAATGGGTAACAATGAACAGTAGTGAACATTTCCCAGATACCAGTGTGGATTGACACCATCAATTGACACTCGCGAAAAACTGCTTTTTCTCTAAAACCCCAGCCTTTCCCCGAAAGAGACAGTCTCAATTTACTTATTTATGTTTTCCCACACTGCATTTAAGCAGCATGAAACACAGTATGGTGCAAACACTGACTGGTCCAAGGTTCCCCTGAGGGGTCTGTGTGAGGATTATTTGAGCACCGGTGCGTCTTTGGGAGCCAGAAGAGCAACTCGAGGTGGATGTTTAACAATTAGATACCTTTGACTCTTATCCACAAAAAAGGAATGAGACTTAATTACCTTAGAGACAAAGAAGAACCTGGATCAAATTTGGGGTTTTCATCATCTTGCCATTTTTAACAGAGCTGAGTGGTGTGGGGGAGCGGGGCAGAAGACATCTGAAATATTTACAGAGTTTGGGAATAGCAATGGGAGCAAGATAGGATAGAAGGTTAATGCCATCTTTAATATGGAAAAACTACTCTCTCCCTGTGACATATGCCTATGGGATAATCTTGATATATACACGAGTGCGATCAAAATGTCAGCCAGACTTTCATTAGTTTCCGCCTCCCCCTTGAATGCTCTTCTACAGTCCAGAAGTTGCCTGCAAGAGTCTAGAAGTAGAGATTATCCAGATTATACAGCTACAAGGACACAGTTTTTGGAGAGGGGCAGAAGAAATACGTCAGATAGTTCCCCTTCACCCCTGTAACACTAATGAGAAATGTGAGGCTCTCACCGCCTGCATCAGTGTATGCGCTGACACCCGTCTCGGGGCCATGCTACACAGGATGCATCTTGTTGCATCAACCTAATGACTGCAGGGCTTGGCAAAGCTGAACTTTTGGCTAGGAAGAAAAGGGGTACTTTGGGTTTTTTAATACAAGAACTGTAAATAATGCCTCTAACTTTGCTTCTTTCACTGTTTCTAGTTAAGAATCTTGCTGGTTTATTCCACTCTGCAGCGTGGTAGCATAAGAATGTTTAAAGATACCTTAAAGCGGTAGGCAAGACAAAGTCAGAGGCAAACCTAAGAAGTACTCAGGATCTTCGCAGAGAGCACTGGGAGCCCTGACAGTCTTCAAATGTTAGGGACTTCTCTGAGAAAGGACCTTGCCCTCCTGAGAGTCAGTGGTCTATTACAGTATTTGGCCTATAAGGTCCCTCTGTGTTTTACTCTCTGCAAATCCACATGCCTTGTTTGGACAGGATTTATCTCATCATATACTAATTTCTCTGAACTCTGGGGTTATGCTTGAGGGGCATCTGAAAGAACAGAGAAAACCTTTAAAGCAAGCTTCTCGTTAATACCATAGCAGTGGGATTTGGTTGCCATCTGCTTGCTGAACACTGATAAGTCACACGCAGCCTTGCTGGGATACCTGAGAAGACATCCCTATTGCTCTCCTGTATCTCTGCATGGGAGGCTCCATTGATTACACACGAAGGAGCTGGTGCTAGATAAACAAATAAATGTAAGGCTGCCTCTCAAAGCTTTGTAATATTTATAGTGGCAAATTCCTCAGGCTGCCTTATCACAGACCTGTGCAGCCCCTTCCTGAAAAATAAGGGTCTCCTGATGTTTTATCTATTCCAGAGCCTAACCTCTCCCCAAAATTCACATTGCAAAAGTCAGAATTAACATGTCAGTAGGGTAGTGAAACACACTTGGGACTGCCTAGCAGCCGTCCTCAGGAATCAGAGAGAACTGTGTCGCCATTTTACAAACTTTATCTATATTAGTAATCATAATAATGATTATTATAGTAGTATTTGTTAGTGTCTTACATAATGGGTCAGCTGACCCCTGCCTCAGTGAGAAACAAAATTTGGATTCCTCTCACACCATACAGAGAGGGTCACTGTGTGCCCCACACAGTTCCCTGGGGCATGAAGGAAAGCACAAAGGAATCACAGGAGCAAAGGAAGGGGAGAAGATATCTGAGGAAGAACACGGAATTTGAATTTTCTGCAAAGCCATGGAACAAGATTTTGGTATTACAGATGATGGATAAGAAGATGAGAAGCTTACAAAATTTGAGTCAGTGAATCCTAGAGCAAGGCGCAGAAGAAGGGGCAAAAGATAAGCAAAGTCTTGCTAGTAGAAGTGACCAAAACACAGTGGAATCGCAGTCTCTGGGGGAAAGGGAGAAGTGTGGGGAATGGAAAGAAGAAATTGTCCCTTGAGAAAAACATCGTGGGTATCTGCACATATCTATCAAGCAAAGGAGCCTACCTCTTCTTTATCAGCATATACACAAAAGCCAACAGCCCAAGCCAGGGTTTGCTGTCAAGATGGCTATTCTAAACAAGAAAGAATGGGTAGCTGGGAAATGGGTTGAGAGAGTTACAGTGCATTAGAACAAGAATATAGGGTGAACTTCTAAAGCCTGGGATCACGTATTTCTCACAATAAAGCAAACAAGGCAACTGGCAGAGTTCTATAGGGAAAATGACATCACTGCAGATTTTTAGGGATAATCATTTAACTGGATTAGCCCCAAAGTGCTGTGTCTAAAATCAGCATCCCTGTCTCTTTATGTACTCCAGATGAAACACATTAGCAGAAATATGGCAAGGGACATTCACAATGCACTGTTCTACATTATCAGCATTTTTTGCAAATCTGCAATTAGTCTAAAGGGCCTGGGTAAATTAGGCCTCTTGATAAATGAAGCACCTAGACAGGTCTCAGATTTATTGGATCTAGCTGTCCTGCTGTCCAGAGCCTGTCGGCTAGGCTGTGGAACAGAGATGGTACAGTGGGAAAGTCTATGAAGCCAACATAACTGTGAACTGCTGAGCAAATAGTGAAAAGCCCTGACTGAGGCTGCTGGCTGATTAGCCTTGAAAGTTTCTGCCAGGAATAGCGTTAAGTTTAGGGAGAATGCAATGAGTGAAAAAACTAAGGGATCCTCTTCAAACTTTAGTATATATGTGTGAAATCCTTTGTTGTTGTAGTGACAAGGATACCTAGTGTCTGAGACATAGATGCACACACATGTACGGTACGAGAGAGAGGAAGACCAGTTGAAGACAAAACTAGTATTTTGCATATTGCACAAATTCTGCAGAAAAAAAGATGCAGTGTTATTAACTCTTATCCTTCCCCTGACCCTAAACAAGGCTATTTCACAAGTGATTACTTGCGCTCCTGAAGGGAAGGCTCATAGTTTCTGTTATGTTTTAACCCCCAGAGCCATTTTAAAGAAAGCAGTACACTACAGTAGGACATCTTTGATACATACAGCTATTTGCTTGCATGTGCAGTCCTGCTCCTAGCTATTTTAATACCTTCCCCCAGCTAACCAGCACACAATACAGTTGTTGTCTCCTGGGAGAGAGGAATCGTCGAGAGGAGGGGAGGTGGTATAGGGACTGTCTAGATTATTTTCATTTATATCTTGAGATCATCTGCAGTGATTTCCAACTAAAGTGTGGCGACACCTGCCAACTCCTCTGCTGTTGCTGTTGCTCTTGCTGAACTCAGCTGAACAAGCCAGTTAGGATTTTCCAGCAGATGTTCAGATGTTTCTCTTCTCTCCCTCCCTTTCTTTCTTGCCTTCTGTTTTTAAAAGCCCTGTAGGACCCCAGAAAAGGCTTGCAACTGTCCCTAGCTTCTCAGAAACAGACACATCCAAAGTTCCAGCTTTCTATTAGTTATTGTAGTGCTCATATCAGCAGAGCTAATAATTGAGCATAAAGACACTCTATATTGGTTGTAGGAAGGGGGGAAGAGCAGTAGAAGGATCTAAAATAGCTGGACCCGTTTGTTTCTGAAGGAAGTGCAGTACGCTGCCACTTCTTCTGACTGCTTCCCTGCTCCCTGATCACTCAGCGTTCTTTAGTAAACCCACATTGATTTTCCTGTCGATAGCATTCCCTCCAATCACAAAGAAACCGTCAGTGCCAAACAAACGGCCAGTGTTTCCTGCAGCACACTTAGCTCTTCCACCTTGTAAAAAGCTTATATTGCTGCTGCATCTCTCCTTTCAAATAAGTACACTCTATGTGATCTTAGAAGAAAGAGAGAAATCTCTTGTGCCTACCAGGGACCCAAATTCACCCTGGAAGTGCACAGTGTATCCAATTATGCTGCAGTTTGATCCTGCTACTTTTCAAGGCCTTCTAAATTATGGAATTAAAATGGTTTAGTGGAAAAAAGGACTGGTGACACTAGCAGTGTTAAGAATTTAGAATGTGCCTTCTCATATATTAAAAAAGGCTCTTTGAATATCATCAAAGAGATTTAAGAATTTTTATTCCTTTTTAAAGCTGTTTTAAAACTGATTAGATTTTTTAGAATAGAGTTCATCTTCATGTCTATCTGTTGCGCTCTTTCTTTCCCACTCCCTTTCCTCCTAAGTCTTCCCTCCTGCTGATTAATCAAACTTTTCTTTGTTAACACAGGGCATTTCTGCCAAAATATTGTCATTTTGCCAAAGACTGAAGCAGGCAGCCCAGCACTGAGACCTGGCACTGTTTTGTGTTAAGGTCTCCTAAACGCTGTAGGTGTAAAAGACTAGGGAGAATCAGCACTTTCCAATCACTTGCTCTTTCCAACAACAACAAAAATCCCTGACATTAGTCTCATAGCAATGAAAAAATAAAACCCTGCATCCCAAGTAGGAAAAACAGAGAGTGAAGCAAAAACTTCTGGTGTCCTAGACACTTGAAAAGGATAAAGCAGCCTCCTCGGGAAATGTCTGTGGGTTCATCAGTGGGGAGGTGAGGCCAGATGAATGTCTGTTTTTCTATGCATGAATGTGCACTTATCTATGTTAAGGCTGAGGGCATCTGCATCCATGAAGCCTAGCCTATGCAACAACACCTTGAAAATGTTGACATTCACCATTTGAAAGCAATTAGCAGTGCTGTTGTCTTTAAAGTATTCCCTATGTTGAAAATGCTTACAATAATAAACACTAATTGCTTTCAAATGGTAAATTGGAACCACAGCATCTGGGTGGTGTTCCACTGGTGTGCATGAAGGCACATCTCTCTGTGTGCATGGATAGAGGTATACGTATGAATGTGTATGCAACTTCACACATGTGTGTATGTGTAGATGTGAGTCTAACATACAACACACAACCACGCCTGCCAGAAACAGAGACCTTCTGCATATGTTATTCCTGTTCAGGAAAGAAAATAAAAGATAAGGCGATTTACACAGGACTGAGGAGAGAGAAAATCTGACAGGCTCTCCTGCAGTATTTAAAGGGGAGAAAGCACAGTCTTGTGGTTCAGGCACAGAACTGCATATGGCTGGCTCTGGGCACTGGGACCAGTCCTGCGAGAGCAAGTCCCTGGCTGCAGATAACCTGGCTGTTGAGGGCAATCCCCGAGGCACCAGGGCCCGGCCAGAGGGGTTTCCAGCAGCCTGGATTATCATCGGGAGGAGAGGTGAAGGGGTGCCTGACTCTTTCCAAACTGCAGGATATGAGATTGGGCAATGAAAAAATAAAGTGTCCAAAGTTAGTAGGTTCTTCTTAATAGTCTAGCTGATGACCTTTATCCACAGTAGAAGACCTCCTGGGGCTAGTAGCACTGAGGCTTTGTTCATAAATGCTTATCAAATATACTGACATTCTCAGCTGCTCTGAGCTAAGTTGCAAAATGTTCTCACTCCTTGAGGGACAGGTTGCTAACAAGCCTGAATCTCTTCTCACACTGGTGTAAATCAGAAGCAACACCAAAACAGTCAATGTAAGCCACGTTGTCGTCAAACTGGAATGAATGAGGGGGAAATCATGCCTCATTCTGCCTGTCAGTTTACAGCTAAGTTAGAAATCACATGTTTGGTCCTAATTAAACAGTTTTAAATGAAATGGAAGTTCAGTTCAGCTTCTTCAAACCCCCCAGTAAAAATTAACCTACCCTACACTGCCAGCAATAATTAAGTAAAGTCCTATGGGACTGTAAAGTTGCAGATGAAAAAAAAAGTCCTCTGAGTAAGGTTGGTATTACCCTTACCGACAGCGACAGAAGCTGGGATCAGAGTTTGCTTTGAGGACCAGAAACACATAGCCCTTGCACAATTCTTCCACTGCTCTGTAAAAGCCAGGGCAAGATCTACTGCGGTCGTCCACAGGAGCTGCATTAGGCCAAACAATGAGTGCCTTAGAAAATCATCCTCACATGTGTGAATAATAATTGGAAGGCAGATGGATGGTGGCTCTCCAGCATAATGTCTCTCTGTGGGGAGGCTTGCAGTTCCCTGCAGAGTAAGAGCAAGCAGGAGGCACGTTGCCTCCCTAAGTCCCATCCCAGGAGATCCCAGCTCACTTTGGTCTGGCAGGGGAGGAGGAGGCCATGACTCCTCTGGGTTTGCAGGGCTGGTGATGGGTGGATTTGTGGAGCTGTGCTGAGCCTTGGGGCTGTGCCGCACAGGTGGCCCATGCCACTCAGAAAATTTGGCACCAGTGACAAAGCTGAGAAGGGAGCCACTGAGGGACACCCTGTTTGGTGGTGTGCTCTCTGGCAGGGACACCGGTGGCCTCTACCTGCAGCAGAAGGCTGGGGTACACAGGTCCACCGACTCTCCGAGGTAGGCACAGCTCTGCCATGGATTCGCGTGGGGTGAGTTCTCCCATTCAGCTTGTGAATACTCATTTCCAACTGTGTTTGGGGTATAAATTCTGGAGAAAAGGGCCCTTGGAGTGAGATGCTCCTTTTTTTGGTAAGAAACAGCAAGGTGGCCAAAGGTGACTGCTTGTACCTTCCTCTGAGGGATGGGGAAAAGAGGCATCAGAGCTTGTCACTGTCACCATAAAAATGTACTCCTGTCCCACTTGGTCTCTCTGCACCTTTGCCAGCCGCTGGAGTTGCCTGTAGACACCAGCATCAGCAGAGGCTTTGTATCTCCCCCATTCACAGTACTCTAAACCATGACCAAACAGGGAATATCAGAGGCCGTTAAACATGCTTTAAAAGTTCTTTAATTTGTTGTATCATGATAACTGCACTTTAATAAAAGCAATCTCTGGTCTTAATAGCCATACAATAAACTGTTATTTATATGAGTCAACGTGCCTAGCTGAGCCTTCCAGGTGTGCCCCAGATTTTGAATCATCAGAGTGATCCAGAGGGAGGACACTGTCTGACAGAACCCAAACAAGGCTTATAAACAGGTGCCATTTTGCCTAGTTGCATCTAGGGGTATGCTGGCTATATTAAGCGCCTGGCACAACATGGCACTTTCAGTGCTTTGATTTATTTCAGTATTACATTTAATTGTTTCCTTCTTGCCGAAGCTTTAACATGCAATGCTTGTAAATATAACCTGCGCCCTCCATATGGCACTCTGGTTTTCCATTTTCAAATGCAATCGTCCTGGAATAATGACTGTGGTATAACTCAATTTGAGTTCTGCTTCTGGGGACTTTATTACATAATGCTTTCTAATTGACCCTCATAGTTTAATAAGACAGAACATTTCGCCAGAACATTGACAAAAGTTATTAATTTTCACTTCAGCAGAGACCAGTGTCCCAATTAAATCCCATGATAATGCCTGACTGACTGACTGACCTCATTATGGCTAATGCTTATTAGTCCTGCAGAGAGGATAACATCACACACTGTTAAAATGCCTAAATGAGCACATACAACTATTCAGCATGATTATAATTTACATACATGACTAATTTTACTCCACCAGTCCTTGTCTGGTGAAACTAATGCTGTAAACTCCTGTCACACAACAGGATAGCTGCTGAGAATTTTGAACCTATCATAAAAACAGACCTGAAGTGTTTTAAAAGGAAACAACACCCAGTTAAATCCTACCTGCCTTCTTGAAAAACGATTATAAGTGCACATACTATGTGTACTTGAACTGGTAATGTGCTCGTGCATGTTTCTTTTTAAAAAGTAATTACTTCATTTTCTTTAATGAACTAAAATAATGGCTGAGATCAAACCTTTCTGCAAGCATTTTTACATGCCTTACAGTTTAACTGCTCTTCCTTATGCAGGGCTGTGTTTTCACATTTTCTTAGAAGCTTTTTATATGTAGTGTAGGTAGCAATTTCACATTCATCAGAACCTTTCCCTCTGCCTCTTTTAATAGTTCCTCTCCAGGAAAACACTAAAGCCAAAATTCTTTATTAATATATTATATACTACAGTAAGCACAGGTTTAAAATGTCACCTGTTTCGACAGAGCCCTTCTGAAAGTTGAGCCAGAATGGCTGTATTTTTCATGTGCTTTTAAAAAAGGAATAGCACATAGGTACAGCGCATATTTTCATGGAGCACGAGAAGTTCTCACAGCTTTTTCCTACATTTTCAACTTGCTTTAAATACATACACCTCAAAATACGAGGCAGATACCGGTACTCCATCCTCAAGATTTTCTGTGGGTTTATTGCATCTTTTTCCCACAGGATTGTGTATTTGACAAAGGATAACAGTGAAACAGACTGTCTCCCAGACTTTGGTTTGTTCAGAGGCAGGGCAATGTGAAGTTTCAGAAGCTGAATCTACAAGACACAACAAGACTCACAGCTGCTGGTAGATAAAGATAAATAGCAACGCCCACTACCACACACACATGTGCAACCTCACCAGGGCCAGGTGATGGCCTAGATTTTCAGGTTAACTTTTTCAGACACACCCCAACGACACCACACTCTAAGTCCTATTGCCTTCCAGTGAGATTTATCCTCTAATACTCTATGCCTCTTTGAAAAGAGGACTTCAGAGCCTGGTGGCATAGACAGAGTTCATTCTTCTTCCAAATGGCCACGAGAGCACAGCCAAGGTCAGCCACCACAGCCGCTGCCACTGCACAAACGCCGGATGCACAAGAAAGACTGTCAGGGAGCAGTACCTTTCCTCATACCAGTCCCTTCAGACATATTACTTTTTCATTCATAAATCCCTTGACTCATAAGACTGGGCTGAGTCTTTCAGCCTTGTTTTCAACCACATTTTCTGCTTTCATTGCTTCCAGTCACATACCTCACACTGATGTCTTCAATATACCTCCCCCTCAAGCCCCATCTTAATCGCATTTCATCTTCTGCCATTGCACTTTGGAAAGGAATATAGCAGACATTGTCTACAAAAATGAAGTGCAAACGCAGCAGAAAATTAACTCTCAGACATACACAATAGATGTTTGCATGGTTACAACTGAGCGAAGAATTTGGCCCAGCATGTTTGTAAATAAAACCTGGAAAGTGCTGAGAGGTGCTAATTAAGTTGATAGTGTATTCTTGATTCAAAAATAATTATTTGTCTTTTGCCATTTAACTGTCATGTTTAATTTCCAGTATTGTGTCATGTTCACTAACAACATGATGAGACATAGCATAGCGTGATCCTTCACTATGTAAAATACCCCAAGCAATTGTGAATGCATTAAAGAAACATCTGATCACACCATGCACTATATAAACAATTCCTCCAAACAGAAATTAAGGTACTGTAAAACAGATCTTCAGTCCTGGTACAAATCATCTCCACACTCTATTTTGCTGCCACTTTTAATTGTTGTTTTCAATGCTTAGAGGGGGGAAGGGAAGGGAAGGGAAGGGAAGGGAAGGGAAGGGAAGGGAAGGGAAGGGAAGAACAAACTTGTCTGATTGAGTCCGGAATTCGTTAAAAAGCGTTCATGAAAGCTGCTGATTTGTGTATGATGATCAGCATTTGACTGCTCTGTCAGGGAGATTTGAGAATATCCAAAACATAAAAATGGCCAAATGGACTCTAGCTAGCCAATGGAAGGATCACAAGGTCTGTTCATGAATCACATTTCTTTAATTGAGCCTTTTTATGAAGACAAATACTGGGGTTTGAAGCTCCCTGTGGTCCAGCGTGCAAGTGGTTTTTTTTGTTGCTTTTTTTCAACTAGCAGTCTTTCCAAAATAATTCACAAAGGGATCAACCCCAGTTTAGGCATATGGGAACAATACAAAATATGTACAGGTAAAAGGCTAAAAGCTGCATAGAGTGAGGAACAGAAACTATAATTCTGAGTTCAGCTAGCAGAAAGGAGAGTCCAAACATATGTCTATGGTCTTATGCACACATCAGCAGAGGGGAACGAAGTAGCAATATAGGTAAGCAGGTGCAAAGTAGTGAAACAGATAATAAAAGTCCATAGGGAAGTGGAGGAAGAATAGGTGAAAAACAAAAGTTCAGGGACAGCAGTCAGGCAAAGGCCTTGCATGATCACTTGGTGAGTTTAGATAATGCTGGGGAGGGCAAGCAAAGCAGGACATGAATTCAGCAAGATGTACAAAAAAAAAAAAGCAGGAAATAGTTTGAAAAGAAGCTTTTCTTTCAACAGTTCAGAAGTCAAAATGCTACACTGTGGAAGAAAGTGAAGAGGCAGTCAAAGAACTTGTAATAGAAGACTTCTTCACCTGGTGTGAGTCAAGTGTTTCTCTCCAGCCATATCATGGTGGAAGCCATGAATAGTAATTCAGATAGGAACAGTTTTGTCCATTTATTTTAGAATAATAAAGAAGAGCGTAAAGGTCAAAAACCAATCATGGGAGTGGAACCTAAATAAACTGCTGGTTGTTAGTTCACTCTTGAACTTAAGAGATGCCTTCAGCACTCCTAAAAATGGTTTATCTCTGGTTCTTGTCACTCACAGTCTTTCTCCATCACTTATTCTGGCAAAACCTCTTGCTTCTTTCACTTATACTATATAGACTGACAATGCAGCTTTATACCTGAGTATGCTTTCTTCTCCTACTCTTCCCTGACCTCTGCAACCACTTCCTATACATGAAGTCATGAAAGAAATGTTTTGAGTTGAAAGCCTTCTATGAAGCCTACAGCTCCTTTTAAAGCCACGTATAACTGGAGACTGCTGCAAGAGGTGCTGTCTGGAGCTGCTTTCGTGGTGGTGAATGTAAACAATCTCACCTGGGCATCATCTAAACGGGTAATAACAGTGTAAAGAGCAGAAAATGAGGATGGTGCATGTCACTTGGTTAAGCAGTACATTTCACTTGGGAATGGAGAAGAAAGAGGAGGAAGGAAGAACTGCCTGTAGGTAGAACACTGGCTGTGCAAGGATTCTGACTATAAATCACCAGAAGAAAACATGGAACAATAAAGACAATCAGTACCTTCCTTCCAAAATTTTTTTCACTGTGGAATTTGAGAAGAACCTTCTGTAACAGAAAAATAGCCTTCATCCAGTCACCTTTGGTATGGAAAGTGGTACATGCTGATAGCAATGCTAAGCTACAGGTCAAATAGAGATTTATCTATCTCATCGAAACTGCAAGAGGAGTCTGGGCAGGCAGAAAGTAATCACTCCATTTGGAAGCGGTCCAGGATGCAGGGGTTAATGCACCCGTTCTTGCAAAATATATTGTAAGACCTTTAATGAGCAGAGCGGTCAGTATCACATCTTGGAAAGGTGTATAAATGCTCTCCTGACATCATTCTGGGCTGTGGTTCAGCACGGGCTAGGGATGAGGGAAGGGCGAAGAAAGAGCAAAATGCCACCTACAGTACTGAGTTGCCAACACCTAATAAAGAACAAGGAAATGAAAAACTAATCAAAGGTGAAGAAAGGACATGTGAAAAATGTAAAAGATCGAGTCCAAAGTGGACTGTGGAAAGGACTGAATGGAAGCAAGAAACCAAAATAAGAAAAGGAAACCTGAAGAATGGAAAATAGCTTGCTATCTAGATAAAGATTAATATGACTTTTTTTTTTTTTTAACCATAAGAAACATAGGGGTCAAAGGAAGAGACAACTGGCCTGCAGGATGTGGCAGGAGTAATTTATTGACAGAAGAAGACTTTGCTGAGGAAAAAAGAAAGAGAGAGAAAGAAATTAAATGAATTTTTCCCCTCTGTGTTCACAGAGGAAGATGGGAGACAAATGCGAGGAACAGACATAAATTTCCCAGGGGTGGAAGACGAAATATTGAAGAAAATCAGGATCATGTCAGACCAGGTGATTGAGAAATTAGAACATCTGAAGACTGACAAACCTTTACAGTTAGATTAGTTCCAGCAAAGAATTGTGAATGAAGGATAGGCTAAAGAAATGAAGAAAATCATTAGCATGTACTTTGGTACAGCAAACCAGGCCTAAAATGGTTCACAGAAAATTCAGGAACTGTTGGGCCAAATATCTCAGGAACTGCAGTATCAGTGCTTGGTATTGACTGTAACTCCAGCCTGGAGGGGCAGAAAGCCGGAGAGCCTTCAAAGGTTTTCCTCACAGCCATGGAGGCCACCATCTGCCTGTTTTCTGAGTTTTAAGTACCTGGCACTCAAGACCTGCTGGCAGCCATTTCAGCGTGGTTCCATGGATAGGGTGGGCCAGTAACTTTACATTTGTGGTGTCGGGAAGAAGTATGTTCCCCTTACCCTTTAAATCAACATTGTAAATGTGTCAACATCACCCGTAGGAAGCATTAGAAAGTGTTATTTCAAAGTGTTTAGAAGGCAGCTTGGATATTTTCCATTTGAGCTTTGTGTAAGCAAGCGCTTTCTACTACCTGGGGTTCCTGTGAGAGGCACCCAGCCATCACGATGAGAAAATGCGCGTTGGAAAGCACACAGCAAAGCCAGAACCAGTGAAGACAGCTGTATCTGCCATGGATGCCTCTAGGTCAAATTCAGCAGTGAAATAAACAGTGGCCAAAGCTTGCTAGAAAATGGCTGTAAAGGGGTACATTTCATGCCATATTTTGGCATTTAGTGTTTTTAATATTCTGGGCTGAAGGGAAAGAAAGGTGTGGAACAGTTTACATGAGTGAGAGGGAGTCAGATTAAAGGAGGAGACGGAGTAAATTAGATAATATTATGAGGCTTTGCCTACTCACAACTTCTCAGAAAATTGCACTCCAGCTATTTGTTTGGCTGCTGCTTATCTCACCAGTGTATTTGCTCTGGGATGCAACTGTCCCAAGACTTGCACACAAAAAAAACCCCAAGCTGAAGTTAATGGAACTGACATGCTGCAAGAGACAGGATAATTAGGATCAGGGGGTGGGGTGGAGCAGGACAGGACTGCTTTGCTCATTTGTTTTGTCTTGCTCATTTATTACCCATTGTATGAAACAGCTGTAATTCTTTAGCTACGTATAAATGAAAATTCTGTCGATTAATAGCACAGAACCTCACACCACTGACTGTTGCTCTGTGTCTTGGCCTGCAAGGTCTGCTTCAGACACCAATTTAAGGACTAGATGCTGTTAATGGCTTTGCTTGGGGGTAGGCAAATGTCCCAACACTAGGGTCTGAGTAACTGTGAAGTTTTCACTTTGCCAAGGCAGTCAAAATTCCTGGTATTATAAGATTTCAGTAAAGTCTTTCAGCACACTTAATTTTTTTTTTTTTATGTAAAAGGCAATATAAGTATAGTTTGTTCATAACAGTGGAAGTTCTTCATGCGCTGGATTCCCATTACAGTTAGAACTGCTTTTTTATTTTTTGGCTCATTTCAGCAGGGTTGTTATAAAATGTCTACAACCCATTAGAATGACAATGGCTAAGTATTTAACAAAGTCTTTTAAAATCAAATTTTTCTAACCTGGATTAGTAAATTGAGCTTCCCTCTTGCACGAATAAGTAGTCACCTTCACAACACACAAATTTCCTTATGTAAATCTGCAAATACCCGGTTAACTTCTCTGCTTGCACAGAACAGAACTGATTTTCTAAACTCATAATTTTTTTTTTATCCCCCTCTTCCTCTCCTCTCTTTTCCTTAGCAGGGGGAGGGAGGGGCCATCTGTCGTTCTGGTTGGTCAATTCGGTCAAAAACACGACATCACCTATGCATGCAAATATGTCTTTTGAGAATAGCTTCATTTAATTTTTACATTTCTATATATCTGCAAGGTCAGATTCTTGCTAACATTATCCACAGAAAGTTAAACAAATACCAAAAGTTCCAGGACTAGTAATTTTTTTCCTTTACAAAAGCAATCAAAGACACTGAAATCTGTGGATATTACTGAATATCACTTTCACTGGAAGCAGGAAGCTTCTAAAGGAACTGCTGCCAACAGGACAACAAAGCTCGTGATTTTAACCTTTGCCCTGTAGTCTGTAAGTCAAAGATCAAAGTTACTTAGCTCCAAAGTTGTTTGCATGTGGCCACTAAATACAACACATGCTTTCAAAGATTTCTTTGTAAGTACAATTATAAAGTACAAAACCCAGCAAAACAAAGCAGTCACCTATTTTCATGTGGACTGAAGGCTAAAACCACAGGTCACTCTCAGTTTCAGTTTCCTGGGGTTTGGTTTTGCTCTGTTAGATAATAAAAATTGTGCTTTGCAGAGGAAAGTATGTCCTAAATAAATTTAGAATTAGGTTTAATTGGTAGTTCCCGGGATTAACGGGTGAATACGAGTGTGAATATCAGAGTACTTATACAATGCACAAACTTGGTATGATTGTAATAGTGGCTGTACAAAAGAGGAGGGTTATTGTTACTTTCAGCTATGGTGGGAAAGTCTGTTTCCACAGCAAAGGTTCAAGAGTACTATGCAGAAAAAGCTTGCATTAGCTATTTGCTAATCCTTTATACCGGTAGAGATTTTTGTGAACTTTTTTGATGTAGTGACTTAAGGTATATCATGTACTGCTACTTAAGTGCAGGCAAATGTGGTAGCCCCATCACCTTTAAAAATTGATTGTATGTAACATGTGGTTTGACCAGGGAACACAATGCTGGCAAAGACCCTCAGCTGCTGCCTGTATTTTTACTGCTTATCAGCAGAGCTGTGTTGAGCCTGGTGTCTCTTCTAAAGAACAGCATCCTTCATGATGACATAGACAGTGAATGTCTATTGCCAAAACCATGTCCTGAAGGAAGACACAAAAGACTGATTTTTTTTTGTCCCTTCGGTGTCAATGAGCAGATTGTGCTGCTCCATGATGTTAATCTAATTTGAGAAAACAGATTGTTCAAAGCATCTTGTCATTGCTTATAGTGCTGTAAGCATAAATGTGCTATATTCTCAGAACACAATTTGCAAGAACCTTGGTTTGTGTGTTTAAAATTGTGCAAGATTTGCAATAAAGTGCACAGACAGTTGTTTTGCACTTGTTCCAGTGCCAGAGGGACTGGAAAAAAGAAAAGCATTGTCCAGACCCTAAATTTGGACACTCACTGACTTTCACTAAGAAGCTCAATAAAAATTAAAAAATAGTGGGGTGGGTTTTTTTGCCTTTGTTTCAAAAAATAATTTACCAAATATTTTCTTCTGGTAAAAGGTAGATTGGGTTTTATCCTTCAGAGAAATAAAAAACTATCAAATTTCTAATATACTTTTGCTTTGCTTCACAAATTGCTAATAGAGTTTTCATTTCTTATTAAGTATTTTATTGTTCATATTGCCTGTTCACTAGATCTGAATCTTTGCAAAGTTTTAAAATTTTTGCGTATCCCACCCTCTCATTAAATGTAACCTACACATTCCTAGTTAACACTGGAATAAAAAGTGCTCAAATAGCAAAAGAAGCTCTGGTATTTCTGGCCACAAGTTCAACTATGAAGTCTATGAAATCTTGCAGGGAAACCTATTCCAGCTACATTTCCAGCCCAGTTTTGCAGACTCAACAGATGTGGATGGTTCAAATAAGCATCTGGACTTTTGATGTTTGCATAAAACTGAATGCTGGCTTTCTGAGGTTCCCCAGATCTAGAGACCTCCCTGCACCTCTTGACAAATCCTGACCCGAACCTGAACCAACATTTGTAACTGACCAGCATCAGTTGCCTGAACCAAAACAGTGAGAAACCATGTCTGCCCTAAAACCATTTTAGGGTGTTCAGGTCTGGAGGCAAGCCTGGCACTTTGGCTACACCTCTGATTGATATCGGGGGCCAACGCTTCAGCTGGGGCAAATGACCATTACACCATTGACTTCCTAGAATTTCTGCATTGCTTTGAAGTGAATTTATTGGTTGCTGAATAAAAGTATCCCCACAAACAAATTTTGGGAAGAAAAAAAAAGAAGAAAAGAGAACTCCTTAGTTGTATCACCAGGCTCTGGATTCAATTAATTTGTGAGAGTTGAGAAAAGCCCTTTTCTTTTTTAAACCAGACGTTTATTTTTAACAAGGGATGAAATCATTGGAGAACAAAAACCGAGACATCTGTTGTTTTATATCTGTTTATTGTAAGTGCTTAAATGTGAGTTTGGTTTCACACAGTTTTGACATTGTTGCTTCATTAATAATGATTACGTAATTGCAACCACAAAACAAGCTGTAAGGCTGTAACATTTTCATTACTTATTAGCAAAGAACTCAAAACAAAAGACAGGATCAGCAAGGAGGTAGCAAAGATTTTCATGTTGAAGGTGGGTCATATATAGAATTTCACAGCAGCTGTGTTCAGGATCAAGCTGGTGAAAACAATTAATAGATATTTCTGTTGAGGAATGTGGTTAAATACTAATAAAAAAATCAAAACATTTTTCAAGAACAGGTTTTATTTAGTGAAATTTGGAGTAAAAAAAAAAAGGCAAGAGGAACTATTTCAGTCACTTTCTGCTTGATAAACTTGATGGATGTCACCCTGATTTTTCTGATGTTCCCTGTCATTTTGATTAATTTTGCTTTACTTCATGTATTCATACAAATAATTAAGTCTAATCTACTATTTCTAATTGAGCCGAAATTTAAAGCAAAGCATTTAGCTTATTTAAGTCATTGCGGAATTTTACGTTTGGAGTCCAACAATTCTATGCATTTTAAAATGCTACTTAAAATGAAATTTTGCTTTTCTGAAAGTGGAAATTCAAGCTTGTTACTAGCTGCCACGACATAACTTCACCTCCACAAACTACTCAGAACAGGCCATTTTCTTTACTAAATTTCCTAGGCAGGAGGAGTTCGCTCTGTTGTAAAGACAAAGCGTGGTGGCATCAAGCAGCACTGCTGGAAATGAGGAAAGCTGATGCCGGCCAAGTGATACATCATATCCATGCAGGTAGCAGAGACACCACTTCCTAGAGTAACAACAGACCACAGAGCATGGTATTTTAACCACAGCTCTATTTTTACATATGTGATGAACGTATTCTGGTTTTTGCCTAGTATTTACACGGGTACATAAATTTTCCACTCTGTAGGAGCCATGCCAGTGTGGGCAGTTGCTGCGGTGCTCTGAATCAAAGTAGCAGCCACATGTTTTTTCCCCATGTGCTTTGCAGGTGTCACAATACTCGGGCCTCTGCTCTACGGGCACCCCTTAAGTCGCCACCCCGAACTGACAATGCACTGGGCACATAAGCTTTCCCAAGCAGCAGTAAGCCCATGAGAAAGAGAAGTACTCAGTGTTCAGCACACCCGTAATTGAGAACACAAAGTTTAAAGCAAATGAAAGCCAAGATGCTGTGGTGTTATATCATCAAAACTTTGCAGGCTCAGATGGAAGGACTAGGGAGGATTGGCAGGCGTTTGGAAACAGAGCTGTAATAGAGAGAAACAGGGAGTCTTAAAACTGAGGACGGAGAGCAATTGACTCTGCTAATGGAAACACATGCAGTATTAAATGAAAGCGTTCCACACCTTCTTCATAAGGTGGCACTTGGGACCCCAGTCTCTGCGTCCTGTAGGGTACGTTTCTAGCTCAGTGCGAGGGGAAAATCAGCCGTGTGATTCCAGCTCTGGTTAATGGGAGCTGTGCTCCTAATCCACGGTGTGCAGTGTAAAATATTTACCTATGCCTTTCTAGTGAGGCTACTTATGTAATTTCAAGGGAGGAAGTAGCCAAGGGGAAGCTGCTTTATACCAATTAAATGGAGAAGAATTGGATGGAGGGCAATTCAATGTATTCACCCTTACAGGGAGATCTGTGTTTAAACATCTCGATGGGACATTTTTTAATGAAGAACTAAACTGCACGCCCTGCGTATGTCAGAAAGGGATAGCTGGGGCCCACAACACTGAATTTATCTCTGAGGAAGAAGACTAGTGTGCAGTGTAGCCTCCTGCTGGGTGATATATTTACCTTATCAAGATGCTCACAGAGAACTGTGTAAGCATGTATATTCATAAATCAGTTCACCTCTGGACTATTGATGGGAGAATGTTACAAGGTTAGAAGGTTTAGAAAACATCTCCAAGTACGTTGAAGCTTTTGTCAAAGTTTATCAGATTCTGTCTGACCCTGTGGAGTCTTCTTATTCCTGCTCTTCATCTTGCTTTTAAACTTTTCTCCACCCTCCTCCCATTTCTCTCATTCTCCGTTTGCTCTTCTCCAGCCCTCTCTTCAATTTAGTACTGTGCTGCAGCCCCTGTCTCTACATACAAACAGCTCTTGTGCAGATCTTCAATCTGAGTCCACGCTGAAGGGTCAAAATCAGAAGATTGTGTAAGATATCAACAGCTGTGTAATATATCGATATCTTAAGCAACTTTGACCCACTTTGCTAAGGTATAGTTGAGTCTAAGCTGGAATAATTAATACCCTGAGGACCTAAAAGAAAATCTAAGCTCCTATCTAAGGGCAAAAATCTAAGGGCACCTATGTGCATGTTGCATCAACAGAAACTTTCCCTTATGTTGGAAGAGGGAGGCTTGATATCATGTGACTTGTCAACTCTGATGATGTTTCTGTGTATCCTACATGTATAGATCAGAATCCCGTCAAGTAAGTGTTGAATATAGTATCCCACCTACTATCAGACTTGGCAAAACTTTACAATGGATAATACGGATTTAAAAAAAAAAAAAAAGAAGAAGAAAAGAGCACAGCCATAGGATAGAAAATATTTATAATTTTACTATATTTATCCCAGGTCTCAAACTAGGACTGGAAGTCCAGGCTTGTGCCCGTGCTTTCGTTCACAATTGTTCAATTATTCTGGTTCATTATGCATTGTCCACTGTAGGAAATACATTTTGGATGCAACTTTTTCTCATCAATGAAACTCCAGCTCAGGCTACAGCTGGACAGATTTTAGGCCCACACTTTGGCATCAGTGGAGTTACTCTGCATTGGCAAGGGTGTAAATGAGATCAGAATCTGGCCTGTGCTGTACCACTGCAATCATACTTGAGAGCTGAGCTAAGATTCACAGGCAAGAATGTGCATATGTATCTGCCAAGCCTATCAGCTTGTTGAACCTTGGGTTACACATGTTTGCAGATTCTCTACATGAGCAGTAACAGACATAATAATTTGGTGTAGGACAACTGCAAAAGGTAATAACGTACACTGAACTCTGGTACACAGCTGCCTCCTGTGAAGTGTGCAGTTATGAAGGTATCGACCCTTTTTGTTTCCAAGGTCCCTCTGGTTTAGGAAGTTACCCTTTAACTGTGCATGCCTTTTAAGGTACTTGGGCAGCTGAGAAGGAATTTGTTCTGCCTTCTCAACCACTCCCACTCAGCACATATAAAGACTTAGTTTGTGACACTCTCTTTCCATCTGTGGCAGAGTGCAGGACCATGGAAAATGAGGAGAAGTAATTCCGTTCTACAGCAAAGCTAATAGTAAACATGCCTCAGATACGGCTTTTCACTAGGTTTGGCCAAGAACGGCCAATGAGGAAGACTGCAATACCTGTGGGAGTGTATAGAAAAGTCAGAGAAGAAGGCAGGTGGCTGTGTTCACTGCCGGGTTCATCAAGAGTGCTGGGCTCTGCTAGGGATGTAGGTAAGATTTCTACCTCACCTCCTTTGCAGGGCTGCAAGAGTTATTCTGATCACAAGGAGCAGTCTTTGAACGTAGGGACCCACCAGCCCACTTGGAGGAACATATAGACAGCCACACCGGCCTTGCCTGTGGTGGCCACACCAATATCCTGCTGCTGAGCCACACTCCTGTGCAAATGACACTGCACCCCTGGTCCAGGTGTCTCAACAATGCCACACATGACAAACCTACGAAAGGCGTGGTTACAGGGAGTTCATGACACCTATACCTCTTGTTGATGCCTGCAAGCTCCTCTGGGCCAGATTTCCTTGCTCTGCTGCAGCAAAACCATCTCTGCTCCCCATTTGGGGAAAAAAAAAATAATCTTTATGTATATTTTACCATTCAGCTATGGTGGAGTGAGAGACTGGATGATTCCCTTCTCTCCTCAGAAGAGCAGTTTCTTCAGTAAATGTTCCTCCAGGCAGAATGGACAACCGCTCCCTCTGCAGCCAAATACAAGATGAACATGGGTGCATCAAGTAGCCAAGCTTTCATGGCTCACCTAACATCTTTGTTTTCTGGCTTGATCTGTGTTCTTATATACCAATACAAATTCTTTATGCAACAGTCCTACTAGATTTGTGTCTCCCTATAGAAACTAACAAATTACTCCCAAGAGTAGGACATGCACCAGGCAGGTCTCCCCCAAGCCTTCTTCCTTCCCCTCCCCAAGTGCTATGTGGAAAAGTGGGGAGGAGAAGGGAGAGAAATGATACAAATAAAGACCTTCCCCAAGGGTTTGGAGTCCAGAGAGGAGACACACGCTATAAAGTGCAAAAATACTTCATTATTGTCATGTGAAGAAACCTCTTCACGTTGTGAAGTGCAAGCAAGCTGAATTGGCTTCACAGAGAGAGACTGCTAGCTAGGAGAAAGCCCTGAAAGCCAGCCCACACTTAACAGCTCTCCAGAGACTGCCTGCCCTAGTGGGAGACCAAAAAAAGCAAGAGAAAATATTTAAAAGCAGCCCATCCCTTCTCACTGGGAGCTGGCTCAAATAAGCCAAAGTGCAGTCGCAGTGCAGAAGGAAAGCCCCCACCCATTCTTTATTGGGCCATCTTCAATTCAGCACGGGCCCACGAGGGAGCCGGGAGATGGCTTTCCGCCCCCTGCCTCTCTCGACGGGGCGCGGGCGGACGCGGAGGGACAGACCACCCCGGCCTGTGTGGGCCAGCTGGAAACCCTCCGAGTCCACCCAGAGGCAGCGCGCCCAGAGGCCCCGCTGGGGCTACGGCCTGGGGCGGATTACTCGGGGAAAGACAGGGAACATAAACACCGGCTTTGTTCTGGCCTGGCCCTCAGGGGCATGCGAGAAACACAGAGAATTTCCCGCGGGCAGCGGTGGGGTCCTCCTCTCTTTGCAGAAGCAGAGTAAACACAAGTCAGGGCTGTGAACCCACACAGGTTTTTGCGCCCCCGGTCAGGGTGCCAGGTGGCTGCCTGTGGAATGGTTAGAGAGCATGTGGTCTGGAAGAGGAGATGCACAGCACGTCCTGACCTATGAAAAAATTAAAATAATAATTGAAAAACCTCCCTGGAAGCCACAAGCCTGACAGAAAACCTCTTGCTTCTTACCAGATGGCAGGACCGCCACCCATTTTTCTCCTTTTACCCTCCGCCGGAGCATGTTGTCTGGGGTTGTCTGGGTGAGACCAGACCCGGTGCATGGTTGTGCACACACATGCTGTGCAGGGTGCTGCCTGGATGCTCTTGTTTGCCGGTGCCCTCCAGGAGTCATTTCTAAAGGTGTCTGGAGGCTGTTAAGGAACGGCTGGCAGATGGTCACAGGAGGGAGTGGGTGGTAGCACTCCTCCTGTCTTGCCCACCCTGCTAGGGTCCCAGGTTGGAGACACCTCTGCACCCTTGTGAATGACACTGCTGTTGAAGGGCCTCAAACTGGAACTCACTGCTGCTCCTTGGCATAGGTTTCTGGTGGCACTTAATCCTGTCTGTGATATCTTTCACCGCCGTGGGTGAAAAGCCCCAAGGTCCTCTTGCTGGTGGCCAGAAAGCCCTGCAGACGCCCAGTAGGGTGGCAGTATCCTCTTGCTTGCCCACATGCACCCAACAGGAGTTTAGCCAGGCCAGCTCAGAGAAACAGCAAAGACTCCATGGGCTTGACAACAAAGACACAAAAGGGGCTACAAGTTTCTTGGGCTGGATGCTGTGCTCACTCTGTGAGACAGAGAGCAGGCTTTTCTAGACATAGCTGCAGGGCAGATATATCTGCTTGTCTCGTCTGAGCCCCACACATGGCCAGCAAATACAATTCCCAAGCAGGCTTGAATCCCTTCTCTTATCTGTAAAATCGTGGTGACACAGAGGAGACGATAGCAATCAATTACTTCTTTTTCTCCATAAGAACTAGGGAGTGGCAAATGGAGTTAGTGGGAGGTACATTCAAATCAAACAGAAGTCGATCAAAGAGTACAAAGGCATCTTACGGAGCAAGACCAAACCTGGGGAATTTTGTGATCTTACGAGCTTTTGGGGTAAAGGATGGGTGTTCTCCAAAAACTTCAGGGATTTCTTCTAAAGAAAAGCAGCAAACCAGACTAACTCTGCTGATCCACTATTGCTATGTCGATCTAAATGGGGTAACCTAGGCATTTTATTCTTTACTCACAGGCCTCTCAAATAATTGGCTGATTCAGAGCTCTGCTTCCTGCAGGAAAGAATCAGAGCAAGGTCTGACAGGCACACAAGTGTTCCTCCACTTAACCTATAGTCTTTTAGCAAAAAAACAGTCAGCAGATATGTGAGTGGCTCTAAACAGTTTATTGCAGGAAGATGTAAGCAAGTTATTTATCAACTAAAAGCACAGCCACTTTAGACATCTCTGTTACCTCAGCCTCATTCTGACAGAGGAGTCATTACAAAAGGGTGGCTGAGCAAGCTCTTGTCTGCTTTCAGTTCAGCTGTGAAGTGCAGGACCCATGATCATTCTAGCACCATATTTATACTGCTGTGTTATTGATGTCCCACTTTGAATTTCAGTGCTGGCAGGTACAGGAGTTCTTTTTCCCCAGTGTGAATAGCTGTCTTTATATGCTAAAGGAGCGGGCAACTGTTTTGCTGTGAATTCTGACTTAAAATGGAAGAGAAAAAGAAAAGGAAGGGAGAGAG
>NW_015090967.1:560994-575968 GCF_001431845.1 Calidris pugnax | reverse complement strand
AAGGAAGGAAGGAAGGAAGGAAGGAAGGAAGGAAGGAAGGAAGGAAGGAAGGAAGGGAGGGAGGGAGTATTGAGGACGGAAGGGAGAGAGGATGGGAGGGAGGAAGGGAGGAAGGAGCAGGAAGAGCAAGAGAGCAAGAGAAAAGCCAGAGCTCTTTTAGCCTCCCTGTGAGGTCTAGAAGGTTTCATTACCAGTGATAATTTAGCTAACAAACATCTGACCTGAATCAGCTTATACAGCTATTTGGTCCTTTCTTCACTTTAAAAATAAATCCTACAGCCCCAGTTGGATAAACTTGCATGGCAAGGGAGATTTAATCCATACCAAGATTTTGGCTAGATATTTTTCAAACACTGGCATAAATTTTTAATTTGGACTTTGATATCCAAACAGGCCCAGCTGTAGTCCTCATGGGGATCCTTCCAGGGGCCTGGACTTTGAACAGACTCCACAGCAAACAGCAGAGACTACTGAAAATTCTGACGGCTGGTGCTGAACCACTGAGCACTACAATAAACTGGGAATCAACACATCCTCCCGCTTGGAGGGACTGTTTATAAAGAGCTCCTTGAAGGAGAACAAATGGAAATATCGTACATAGAGGCAGGAAATGCTGGTGCATTTGTGTCTCCATCTGGGAAATATTCTGTGAATGTTTTCAGTAACACAGGATTAACACCTTGAAACGAGAAAAGCAAATAAACACAACTGGATATGGTTTCATTATTTGCTTATTCTGTTTTGATTTCCTCCTCTCATTGCATGCACTATGTACACTTTTCTTCTAGATGTGGCCTTAGATAACCATATTTTAACTCTTTGAATGCTGATGAATAAAACAATCTAAAAATGGATTTTTCTTTTCTTTTAGCAAGCCTAAATCTCCTTAGATCTTCCAAAATGTCACTTCACTACAGGTTGTGGCCAGCTGCTCCTTCGTGAGAGCAGCAAGTCAAGAACTTGCAACATCTTAAAGACATTTTCCTGCTGCTTGAGGTCCAGTACCCATTAGAATTGTCAGGCTTTGATATGCTAATATCTGATCTTACCAGCACAAATTAATGCTGCAGACACAACTCCTTGTACAGTCATTATGGTAAGTTCAGCACAACCTTGCTGATCTAGAAGTTTCACTGGAAAACTGCACTTTGGATAAATAGGAAGATCAATGTCACTACACCTTGGTTAATTAAGAATGTTTGAATAACCTGGTTTGAAGAAAATTCAACCATGCTATGACATGCTATAACATTGAGCACATGTGGGGAACTATTTGCTCATCGTTCTCTGACACCACATAGTCTCTGTCACCTACGGCATACTCAGCTTCCTTTCTCAAGGTCCTCATGGACTGTAATCCTACAGATTGGTTATCGTATTTTATAAAGGACTCCTTAACCTTTTCCCTCCAAAATAAAAGCATATTTTCCTAATGATGAAATTATAATGCACTATTGAAACATCATATGTCACTGTGAATACAGAAAGAGATTTCATAGGGCAAAATGGAAATATATTAGAAAAATTAGCTCAGAAGGATGTCCACTGTCTTTATTTTCTGTTGTCCCTGGCTTTAGCTGACCGTGTGTTGTGTTTCATGAGCACCAAATTCACCAATAAAAACAAAGTGTAATACGAGATTTCCACTACAAAAAAAAAAAAAAAAAAAAAAAAAAAATTTTACACGAGGGAGGAGAGAAATAAACAAACAAATCCCTTCCCTCTCCTGGCTTGGCATCTGAAAAAAGGTTAAAACGGATTTCCCCCAAAAAAAAAAAAAAAAAAAAAAAAAAATCATTTTACAAGCAGGCACTTTGTTTTTAAAGACTCTGGCAATAGTGAAAGATGCCAGACTGGAATTCCTGGATATTCTTATTGCCACTGATTAACACACAATGCACTGTCAGCTTCCCCAGCAAAATGACAACACCTACCATTCTGAGAAAAGACATAATTTGCTGCATAGACCATCTTGCTAAAACTGTTGTGGTCTGCTCTTGTGATATGAACTCGCATCTCCAAGAGCTGGACTGTGTCCACAAGTTCACTTCAGGGGTTCTGAAATGTCAAGATATTTCAATAATTATTAGTGTGATCTGATCTGAAATAGTAAAAGGTTTCCCAGCCTATGATCAAGGCTACAGGTGGTATAGTCCACTGCTTGCCTGTTCTTGTGGTACCTGAGTTGGAAAACTGGGTAGCCTCAAAACAACCTAAATCACTTGAGTTTAATCTCTGCTTATTAAACTCATCAACCATATTTCGCTGGAGATCTTGATTTTCTCATGAATTGATAGGGCAGTGAAAAAATGTCAGGTCTGTCTGCACAATCCAGGAAAATCCCTTCAAACAAACGAAAGTTCTTCAAAATCTCATATTGTTGAGAGGGCCAAGAAACTACTGTAAATGGAAATCAGGCTCTCCAAAGTAGCTGACTTTATGCAAAGCAGGCAAGTGCAGTCAAAACACTTACAGCAATCAATTGAAGTTGTTGGGTAAAGTTTTTTCCATGTCCCATAAATTATTGAACAGTTAATTTCGTCTTTGTGCCTGCAAGACATTCTAGCTTGAGGATGACAGCTTTATCCATTAAAGGGAGTGTGGTGACAGCAGTACAGAGAGTGCTGAGAACGCAGGGAGAGAAGGCCCATTCTCAGCTGCATTACCACTGAGAAATACCGGGACACATCAACATCTTAATCAATATGCGAGAGTCAATTACTGGGGAAGCACGAGGTTTAAGCAGGATCTGATTATTAGGTTCATGTTTAGTCCACCAAATGGATGAAATCAATATGAAGCTGAATATCATATAGAAAATACATAACCATCCACTCTTATCCAGCCTTTCTCCCCTCCTTATTCCCTCCTGGGCCAGATTCACACATGCCTCTTCTCTCTCTTTTTCATATTGCAAGGGCAGATTGCAAGGCAGGCAGAAAAAAGGACAGGAACAGAACAGAATGCAAATAGCCAAACTATGTCTTCACAGCCAAGGAGGCAACCCCTGTGTGTTTCCAAAGGTACATTTCTGGAGATAAATATCCTTCTGAGAAAAAGGGGGTAATCCTTCAGAAACCTGTGTTTCTGTTTTCCTCCCCTTTGGAGGATTCAGCAGATCAAGGCACTTACTGAGTATTGGGAATGCAAGCAGTAGAGTGAGCTGTTTGGGTTTTTTTACAGAAGGGAGCTAAGATGCTATCTGGGTCACTCACTGTCTAGATTTATTTTCTGGGTAGTTCCATGGTTTGAAAAAGAGATGAGGATAGAAAAAGATAGAATGTAGTGACTTCATACTTTTAATGCAGAAGTGACTTCAGATATTTTGTCTGTTCCCTCTGCTTGTTTATTTGATTATTTTTTGGTAGCAAAGTCAATGGACCTGAATCATCGCTATTCCAGGCACAGCACAAATACGTGGAATAGCTGGTTTCACCAATACCCAAACTTTTTATGTCCATTTTTTGGCCAGTTGTCGTGATTCCATTTTAAGAGGAAAGGTCAGAAGGTGAAAGCAGTGACTGAATATTGGGAACTGAATCCTTCACTTGCTGAGAAGTCTGCGTTTATACTGAAAGCAATTCTGTCTTTAAGCAATTCTGAAGATTCAGAAACATATGGGAAAAACAGAATTAAGAATAGTGGCCTCTATAAAGAAGTATGAAAATAATGAATAATGTAGTAGTGTCAATGTCAGATCAGGCAGTACAAAAGACTGGCTTAAGTCAGGTGTTTGTAACACTAAGGTAAAAGCCCAATAGAAAGACCCCCGAAAAGAACAAAGACAGTCTTTAGAGGAGGCACTATGGACCTGCCCTGAAGTCAGCTGTAATACTAGGGTTCACTTCCATGGTGCAGGGTCAGATTCCCTGCTTAGTCTTCAAAGTCATCTTCAGGTGTGACTGTACTCTCAGTGACAACCCTGCAGAGGAGAGAGAATAGAAAGCCTCAGTCTCTCCTGCGTAGGGAGGCCTTAGCACCGGGAGTACCCATGCACTTAGACTAAAAATCCCAAGTCTTGGGCGATAGAGAATGGCACAGGGAAAGAGAAAATGGAGAAGGTGTGGCCGGAGAGCAAACTCGGCTTGATGTCTGGCATCAGGAGGGGCACCACTCACTAACTCAGCCACTGTGGACTGCTCTGAAGATTCGGGGCGAGAGTCTGAGAAACCTGTTTCCAGCTGCGTGGAGTGGAAAACTGTGGTGTGTTGAGGACATGGGCATACCTGACAGGTAATGTGCTCTTCCTCCTTTTTTGCTACCAAGTGGGTAATTAAAATGCAGTGTAAAGCAACAGTTTCAGGGTGGAAAAGGTGTGTCCTAGAAATTAGAAAAGCAAACAAAAATAGGCTGATGTCAGCCACTGCATGGAACTTTCTCACCTTTGTTTTTATCAGAGAAAAATATGTGAGAAAAAATTGGCAGTGTAAAGGGATATTGAAAGCATGACATATTTGTCTGTTAAGCATAAATATGAACAGCTATGGAGATCTGGTGCTATGGTGCTAGGTTTTAACTCCAGTAACATTCATCTAGTGCCAGGAAACACTAGATTTAGTACCTGAGGGATTGCAGTCTCAAATACCTTCTGCATTTTTTTTTAATATGCTGCCAAGAATTTAAATTGGTAAAAGCTGGGGACTGACAAAAACTTGATCCCCAAGAGCTTTTCTGGCAGAGGTTTATCAGGGAATATGGTACCATTATTTTTATTATAATTATTTTTTTTGGTGGTGGTCGGGGAGCTCATTTATAACTCTGTGACTTCTACTCCCAGATGTATTTTTAAAGATCTTAAATAAACAAAGGGTTTGATTTTCTTGGTGGCGCTAGGAGCTGTCATTCATTTTATATACAATATGCCTTCTTGGATTGTAGTCATTTTAACATACTTCTGGAAAGGTCAAGAGCAGGCAACAGAAAAAAAAAAACCTGACTGTGGGGTACACATTCCCACCAAACCACTACCACCCATCTGGTGCCTCTCTGTTCCAGCGAGGGATGATCTTACAATATGCAGCAAAGTTAGGCAGCTCTCCTAGGCCCAGTCAACAACCAGCATGTGTTTTGCAGTACACAGGTAATGGGAGCAGGCATTTCACAGGGAAATGTGGGCTCGCAAAAGAAAGGCTGGACTTCCACTGGAGATAGACATCTAACAAAATGACACTTAACCTTTACTGAATTAATAGTAACCTTTTTATCTTCTCACTGGATAGAAGGGTCCCTGTGATGCCTGAATCAAAAGAGAAGCCAAGAATCCCTCTCTTACATTGCTGTCATGACAGAAGGACCCAAATTAGTTGATGTAAAGTCTAGATTCGTCTTACAACATTGGGTAGGAAAGCAAAGGGGAATCTAATTTGCATGCTGATTGTGTTGTCTGTATCACAGGCCCAGGAAACTGCCTTGGCCCCTGCAGCTGAGACTGGTAGGATAGTTTCAGTGCCAGCTCTATGAAGATGAGGAGGGCCTTCAGCCTCCGCCTTCAAGCTTTATGCAGCTGACCTGCAAACCGTTTAGACGTATCAAACAATCAACTACAAATCAGACCTCTGTCAAATAGGTTAGTCACTTACTCAAGGTGATCTAGCAAACAAATAGAATAGAGAGTAAAGTCACAGAAGTTTCTGATTCCCAGCTTTATGCTCGTTTCATCAGGTCAGGCTGCAGCCAACAACAGCACGTATGAAACACGAAGGTAATATATACAATACTATCTTTATGGTCCCACATTGCTCTCAAATACCATAACCAGATCTCCTTAAATGTACTTTCAAGTTCACTCAGTAACAATTTATAGGGTTTCGTGGGGTTTTTTTGTGAAAAGAATTTGTCATCTTGTCCCTTGGACATACACAGCATGGCCAGCACTGCCTGGAATGCGTTCAGTTTTATTATACAATTAGATCTATTAGGACTTCTACTCCTTCTGATACCTGTGGTATGGATAAGCTATCCATTGGATTATTTCTTCCCTGTAGCTCAAAGTCCAAGATAAAATTCCTTCCACCTGTTGGAAAAAAGTAAATATTTTCTGTTGTGTAGAAACTATATAGGTTTTTCTTTGCATTTTGCTGTTAAAAGAGCAAGCACAATAGTTTTCTTATTAAAAGAATTATTGCTTAGGTTTATAGTATGCCTTTTACCTTGAAGGAACACAAAACACTTTTCAAATTGCAGCCTGGACCTGGCAAGCTTCTGTGCCCTCACAGCGTCCCGTTGACTTGAATGATGTTCCCAACACATAAAGATTTCTCCATATGGATCCACTTGCAGATCTGGCCCTCAAGGCACAATTTGTCCCTATGCCAAGAGAATAAAAGCACTTTGAAGAAAGGAAACTTTATACATTTCGGCTCAGAGTTTCCACCTGGGCTTTGTTCCTTGTGGAAGGAGAGGGGTTATGAGCTTCCAAAAGCGATGGGTGTTCTAGAATCTGCTGAAGAGCCCAGCACCACCGCCCTGTTTCTTTCTGGCCCTGCCACAACACCATTTTCTGAGTAGCCATGTTGCCTTTTCTGTGTACCGCGGCACATGAAAGTCACTTCTCCTGCACCCCACTTCTGTTCACTTGAGTGCACACACTTGCACATACACATGACATGCATTAACCCTCCGTGGTGGTGAGGAGGATGGGATTATTCCTCTTGCACAAGGGGACACTGGCAGTGCTAGGTATGACAGTACAGCAGGTAAGAGTCTGTCCCCAGAGCAGGAAATATGCCTCAAGAGATGACAGCATAATCTCAGGAAAGGTACCTGAGCAGTCTTCTGCTGAGCTAAGTGACGGGGAGGGTGCAACTGCAGAGTCAGTACCTTCCCCAGTCTCCTTCCCTGAAGTGCAACATATGGATGGGTTTCTCCGGCTCTCCAAAAGCAGAAATAATTCCCAAGGGCTTTATAAACAGTGTCGAGTCTGTATTACACTCTGTAGAAATTCAACTACCCATTGACAGGGTGATTTGATAAGGAATCATTGTCCCTTACTGGTGTCATGGGTGGAATTTAGCAGGTCGAATACACAGGGAATTTTAGGTAGCATATCCAGATTAACATCCCTACTCACTTAGAAATTGCATAAAATATCTGGAGACTGTAAGGACAAACACTTTTACTTTAAGCTAACTTCCAGCCACAGTCTGTATATAAGCCCCAGACATTTGCTCATCGCTTTCTCTGTGTAAAGGTCATACCTACCCATTAGTATATGTAATTGGTCATACAGTACCTATGCAAGTATATAAACTGCTAGCATAATTTGCTGCAGAGTCTTCATTTACATTGACAGTTTCTGTTGCAAGTAGGAAACAGATAGGTCCACCTCATGACTTGAGGGTCTGAAGAGATCACAGATGTAAGACCCATGCCTTTAGTATGGAAGAGTTAAAATCATACCAAATGAGTTGCAAATTAGCAACACAGGGAACTAATTCTCAGATTTGGGAGTCGGAAAATTATTTGCAGGCATGACATAGTACAGCTTGTCCCCACACTAAATTTATAGTGAATTTGTGGTAGCTTGTGGAGTAGCTCCTTTTATGTAAAATTATTTAACAAATGATTTCACGCTGTTATACAAATAGCCATATACAAATACCTAAAAGTGTATTCTTTTAGAACACATTTTGTCAAAGAAGCATGCACATCCAGTTAAATCCCTTGTTCAGTCTTTCTACTTGTAGCATGTGTTATTTAATTGCTTGAATTTTCCACATTGTCATAACTAGCTAGAAGCATCCTAGCTGAATATGCTCCACACAATCACCTCAGATCAATGCAGTGGTAGGTCTCCTTTCATCCCTAGTCCAATAACCCCCCTCCAACAATAATGGTCCTTTGCAGGCACAGGGCTCTGATTTATGTTTAATGCAGCAGTGTTTTTACTGCTTTTGGCACAAGATTTTTGAAAGAGGTGAAAAAGACACACAGGCAAAAAGTCTGTTTAGAAAACAATTCCAACATAAGCACCATATGCCTTCAACTCATAGGTTCATTTCCAGGCAAGCCACCACAGCAAGCACAACAATTAGCTCCCTTTTTAATTTTTTCCCCTTTAAGAGGGGGAGGGAAGGGGAAGTATGTGAGTTGGGGGGGTGTCATTTCCTTCCTATAGGATTTTTTTATTAGTTTTTTTTTAAACTGTTTTTCTTTCCCTCTGCTGGTTTACTGCCTTGTATCTATCTACCCCTTAGGAGTTTAAAAGCCTCAAGTAAGTATTATTAGATTTTTAAAGTGTATTTTCTGATTGTGTGTGCGTGTGTGCCTGTGTTGGAGGGATTCAAACCCTCATGCACTAAGGAGCGGATTGGCTTATATTGTCATTGGTCTACCAGCTTCTGTATGGGGATGGCAATTTGCACTGGCTGGGAGCACTCCTCCATAGTGTCTCATTCATTGCTGGAAGTGCAGACACCAACTTAATGTTGCACATAACTTCTGTATTCGGTCAAATGCTTTGATGTGTATATGGACTAGATTTCTCTGGACTGGGAAAAGAAAGCCCACATTGCTAAAATAAAGGTAGAAGCTATAAGAGGAAGAAACAGAACTAACTCATAAAACTCAACAGTTTTGTTACCCCTTTGTTCTGTGTTATTGGTGATCAGGATAAGACCCTTAATAACTTCACCAAAATGAGGCATTTTTGCTGAGAATGTTTTGTCAGGACACAAGGGAGATACAGCTTTACACAGGAGTGTTACCACTGTCTCTACATGAACTGGGAAGTTAAAGGCTCCCTAACTTTTAAGATTAAAGCTGTTTTTATTTTTCCAGAAATTCAAAGTCCTGTGGTCTCTGGCGCTATACAGCACCATGGAGCAAAAAAATTTCTTCCTTGTGTTTCACAACAAAGGGAAGGTGGTGCTTAAACATGAGCAGTCACTGTGATCATCAGACACCTGAAAAAAAAACCCAATAAGGTTTAAAATTTATACGGCATCTAATGTAGTATCTATGGCTACAGCTTATCCACTCCTTTAGCACAAGATGCATATCACTACTGGTTGAACAGTAATGGCTGAAGAGCTGTTAGTTACTAAAATTATCCAATGAATAATATACCATTTTCATAATCTGGTCAAAGTCTATGTAGGGAATAATATATTTACTGAGTATTTTTTACATTGGGTATCAATAAATGATTTGCAAATAATTTTTAAAGTTTCTTGGCCAGTTCTATTGCATGTGGGCTGCAGGCTCTCCCAGGGTATCCATGCTCTTACAACAGGGCCTTTCTAGGGCAGAGGAAATCCCACCTCCGGGAGCATGTGGAGCCATGTTAAGCTTGCTGTTAGGTCTGCGGAAGGAAACAAAGTTTGCGTTAGGAATGAATGGGCTTGTAATGTGAACAGCAGTATTCCCTCTGTCATGACTATACTTGGAAATATCAAATTCTTCTCCCAGGTCTTAGTGAGGAAGATATCCTTTCTTTTTAAAAACAGTAAATGGTGGAGAACCGCAGGAAAATTCAAACAGAATGGGCGTGGAAGGGAGGAGGATGTAGGGAAAGGTGTACTTTTCCTTTTCTTGTCAAAAGCCAACTGGAAACCTCAAAAGCTAATGCCAGTGACACCGTCTGCCCGAATATCCCAATGAACTTTACAAACATCAGCAGACCTGCCTGTCACAGACGGGAGCATCACTAGCCAGGAGTTAGCTCAGGATTAACAGTGTGCTGGGAGGTCAGTTGACACATCAACAGCCAAAGCTGCCACACTGAGTGAGTGGTCTGGTAGGGCTCTGAAGGAGGTTCCTCCACTAACAGTGTCAACCCCCATGGACACCCTCCTGCAAAGTCCTGCCTGACAGCAGACACCCTTAAGAAAGGATGAAATGAGGTCTGTTTGTGGTTTCTTGTTTGTAAAAAGCAGCAATCTTTTTGTTCAGTCTTTCTTTTTCCTTCAGCGCGACAGAGATGTCAGCCAAGGGAAAAAAAAGACAAAATGATCCCGAGAGATGTCACTTCCACCAGTGTGTGTTGACTGTGCCAGAGTGCTGTGCTGCACCGGCAACTGTAAGGGGAAAATATTTGTGATATTAACAATATGACACCAGAAGAGAGAGAGAATTTCTGGAATGAACGGAATTATCTGGGGGTCAAGGGGTGGGAGCATGAATGGTGAGGTGGAGGCATAGAAGGAAACCCAGCTGGGCAAGGCATCTTTTCTGGGCTAGTTATTGCAGGGAGGAAGGCGGGGGTGGTGGTGGTGTGTGGTGTGTGGGTGTTTTGTTTTTTAAATTTTAATTTGGGGGAGGGGGATGTTTTTCCTGTGCTTGCCAGGAAAATGGAGATGAGCAACTCAGGTTTGGAACTTCCCACTAAGCAATGTAAAAGTCAAGATGCAGATGCAAACAATGCAGTGCTGCTAGTGCAAAATCAAATTTTTCCATCTCTGGACTCTTTGCCTTGGCTTTCAAAGCCTCTGCCCCTTCCTTGCCCAATCTACCCTTCAGTCACCTTTCAGTCTGCGCCAGGACAATACTTCATGTTGGTTCACGAAATCCTATCAGTCCACTTTTTTTTTTTCCACAAAAAAATATCAGACATGATCAGCAATCACATCTGCCCCATTGACCACAAACTCATATATTCTCCTGCCTCCTCCTCTTTTTTCTTCTTTTTTCCCTGGCAATTAAAAAAAGTAAAATCTAAGACCAAACAAATCAATGTTTACGGATTTGTAATAAGTTTCTTTCTATTTATTTATTTATTTTCTCTTTAGTCACTAAAGAAGCAGCAGCAACTTGCAAGGAGCAGTTGTTGCCAGAGGGTGAATCATAGCTATATTGATTTGATTATGTAAAAGCTCAGAGGAACCTAAAGCCAGATACAGAAATATCTCATAGTCCAAACCCTGTGGGACACACACTAGTAAAAAAGCAATCTTTATATTGTTCCTGATAAAAGCATCATTAGTTTCCTCACAGTGAAACCATTTCTCTGCTGATACAGTATATGGTTTTCCTTTTCTCTAGAATCCACTCAGACATAATTAACACTCAGTTACGAGACTTCAGCTTCCCTCTGGAGTGCACGTTTCGAGGCCGGCGAGAGCGTGGGCGCACAGGCCTGTGCACTTCCCAATCACTCGCCTGCCCCTCCGTGGAGCTGGGGTCTGGCCCCTGAGACATGGGGCACGCTGGACCCGTGTTGTGGCACCCTCCCCCAGACCTTCAGTTGCCCCTCTGCTGGGGCTGCAGGTGCCCAGTGCTCCCGCCTGCTCTTATGCTCCTTTCCAGGCTTTATACTATAACAAAGGCACGGAAATCACACAAACACAGGCACACAGACCCACACAGCCAGATCTGTTCCCAGCCTGTCACAATAAAATGCTCCCGTGTATGGTTTTCCACCCAGCAGCTCCTTGCGGGTGCCCCAGCACAGGGAGAGCACTCCACCGCCACGGCTGGCTTGAAGGTGGGGTGGGAAAAGGGTTGGGGTAAAGGGTTTAAAATAAAATGCTACAGAGAACAAGACTATACAGTTCTACTCATGCTTCTGTTAGCCATGTGGCTAATATCTAGGCAGACTGAAACCAGGATAGGCAAATTCATTAACTTCAGGTTTTCCTGTATATGGTGAAGAGAAAATATGATCCTGCTTTTCAGAAACCTATGTACATGCCTTTGTAGCAGCAGGAAGATGTATTGTGAGTCAGTCTACTTCACTCACCTCTGGTTCTTTCTTTCTTATCAATTTCCATCTTCTTTTGGCCCAATCAAAGGAAAATGCCAATGAACTTTAACATCCCTGGTTTGAATCTGCAACATGGGACTTGGCTGCAAGATAATGTGAAGTGTTACCATGGTACTTAAGGTGATACTAGACAGACATGGCACAGCTCTGCTGCTTGCTAAAATACTAAGTACTTCAGAGAGGAAACCTTGTGCAGGTGAGAGAAGGGAAAGGAAAGAAAGAGTCATTTCAATGCTTGCACGTGTCTTCTCTTCAAATCAATGTGAAGACTCCTCAAGGAAACTTTAAGACATCTGGGAGTTTTGCTGACAACTCTGAAGGATTCATACACATACAATTTGAAACAATACCAGAAAACTCTAAATGGCTAAATGTGATGATTTTGGGGAGTCATTTTACCTAGTTGCAAAACCCTTTAATCTTACTGCAGCGTCAGTAACATAAGAATGGTTTCCATATCACCCTCTTGAACTGCCCAACAATTAGGATAACTATTAACCAGCAAATTATCCTTTTTTATTTCTCTCTCGCTGAGAGAAATGATTCACGTTTTTTCTTTCTCAGAGCTGTTCCATTGGCTGCAATCCTGGCTGTCATACCCCTTGAACTCTTCAGAAAGTGCCACATAGCTGCATACAGGCTAAAGCACAACATTTAGGAGGCTTGTAAAATCAAGCCTGCTGAGCACTTTGCATAACCAGTGCTTAAGAAGAAAGGCTGTTCACATAAATTATTTATTCACCCTACTACTTGCAGTGATTTTTTCATTATCAACACAGGAATAATTCTAGTGATTTCAGGTCTCTTCAACTGCTTCTACAGCACCCACAAAGCTGGGTGTGGGACTGTATAGCACAGCGAGTGCAGGGTAGCCACCTGCATGCCTGATTAACTTGTTCAAGTAGGACAGACCATTGCTGCTCACAGCCGTGTCTATCTCCCATTGTAATATGTTGCTGGATTCCAAAGAGTGCTGAGTGCCTTCAATCACCTGGAAGCCACAAAATACTGTCCTCAGCAGTGGGAGTTGAGCCCACTACATGTCTCCTAGGGTTAGACCTGTTGCATAGTCCCTGAATGTCTTTTAGCACAAAGGTGAGAACAAATCTTATGAAAAGAGGGCTTCAGTTATTGGAGAAGCAAGTGATTCACCCATCTTTTACTCGTTAGCATAGGAAGCTTTTAAGCAAATACGAAATGCACTACGATACGGTGTTTTTACTCTAAATTCTGAACACACATATGTAGTTGAACTATGTGAATAGGAGTCTTCTGACACACACAGTTTTCAGTGGTTTTAATCTTAACAGAAGACAGCCTTTTGCATGACCTTTGCAATTTGGTGTGAGGTGCTAGCATGGCCTACAGCATTACAAGTCTGTCCAAACCTTCAGTAGATATCTGTCCCTTCAGTTCTCTCAGCATTCAAAGTAGATGAACTGACACCTCACCTGTGGCCAAGAAGAGCTGCTCACATTTTATGGATGGGCATGTGATCTAAACACATTTGTGCACAAAAGACCTGGAGACTCACTGGGTCTGTCCTCTCTGAACTCCTCAAAAACTTTGACCCAGGAGCAGCTGACAAGTTCAGAAGCAAGGCACAAAAGAAATACTTATGTGAGAGGGAGTGAAAGAAACAAATACTTTTTTAAGCAAATGCTGCAGTTTTGGAGTAGCTGACACACAATTTTGGTTTTAATAGATTTACAGACTGAAATACTCTTTAATTAGAGTGGTTTTAATTAGAATTCTCTTCCATACATTATAAGGCACAAAGCCAGATTCCACCTTAATTTATCTGAAAATATCAGCATTTCTGTTTTAGAGAACATTTGTGCTATCTGTTCACTGGAAGTAAGTTATTCTGATTGTCTTTCTTCTCTATAACTGCACAAAACCCAGGCATCAGTGAGAGCATCAAGGAAAACCTGAGGTCAAAACCACCAGCATAGGTGGAATTACATGATTGCTAACTGTGAACCCTCATTTTTAGAAGTCTTTACAACTGAGAAAGTGGCTAAACACAAATGGTTAATTTTATACAAAAAACACCCATATGTGGTTTTTTTGTGCTGTCTCCATCTATTCGTCAAGAAACTGTCCTTTTAAAAAAGGTGTTCTCGCATTGAAAAATGCTCAGTTCATTGGCTTATTCTCTGCAAGAATTAATAAAACCCTGAAAAATTGCTGTGCACAACAGCTTTAATAGCTCTGTCCGGCTGCTTCCCAGTGTCTACCCCTGGAAAATAAAACAAATTCTAACTATAAATCAAGGCCACTGAAATGAAGGCCAGTCGCACATCACAGAGAATGATTTTATAGGTGGAACGTGGTCTTGCTAATTTGTAGAATAAATTATTGTACTTTGCTGCATGCAGTTCCATTTACACACTTTTAGTTACACAGACTTAAAAACAAAATCACAAGCCCTGCTGCAGGCTGATTTTAACATGTCTAATTTTTTTCCAAGCAGCTCTCAGTATAAAACGTTTAGCTGACAATGTGCCAGGAAATCCCTTTCATTAAAATAAACACTGATACACACATTCTGAAGTTATCTCACTTATAATATCAATGATCTTTAATAGAGTTGTTTTATTACCAGAATAACATTTCTGCCTGACAAGTCTGGAGTCAATATTTAACAGATTTAGGTCAGATTTAGCAATAGGATTTTGCAAAAAACCTGGCAAGACTAAATTCTGACTGCAAACTCATAAAGTAGGTTTACAGATTACAAAATGAGCATTTTCATAAATATGCATGTCTCATAAATATTTGAGAAAAAATGAAATGAGATCCAATATCTAAACGATTGTCTAATTAATAATTCTTTTGATAGGACAGTCTTGAATACATATTAAACACGTGAGAAGAAAGAGAAAAAGACTGAGAGATAGAAGGAAACAAGGAAGGAGGGAAGGAGGGAATGAAGAAGAGAAGAGGAAAAGAAAGGAAAAAAGAAAATAGAGGAAGGGGGAGGAAGGAAGAAAGGAAGAAAGGGAGGAAGGAAGGAAGGGAGGGAGTGAGGGAGAAGGGAGGAAGAGAGGAAGGGAGGGAGGGAGGAAGGGAGGAAGGGAGGAAGGGAGGAAGGGAGGGAGGGAGGAAGGGAGGAGGGAGGGTTTTTACTAAGTACCCGTCACCGGTGGGTGATGGCAGGTGGGTGGCATGGCCAAGGTTGTGCTTCATCGTGAGAAGGCAAGACCCACATCTCACGAAACAATTTAGGAAGACCCTTAGGAAGGATTGAGCAAGGGTTTATGCTACTGT
>NW_015090967.1:504400-560734 GCF_001431845.1 Calidris pugnax | reverse complement strand
AAGGAAGGAAGGAAGGAAGGAAGGAAGGAAGGAAGGAAGGAAGGAAGGAAGGAAGGAAGGAAAGACGGACTTCTCTTTTGAAACAGTAGCAAGATTTTAAAATCCTACTTCTCCATTTTAAAGTTTGAAAATCAGTCAAGAAGACCCTTTAATCTCATCAATTTTATATGAAAGTCCTCACATGTACAGCCTGTTGCACATGAAAGATTGCTGTTTGATTCCCAGCACAGCTGGGGTCCAGGGCTTCAGGCAGGAGGACTGCATGAATTTAAGAACACTTTCTACTTGAGGAAATGAAAATCCTGAGGAAGAGGAGGTCGGAGGAGCATGCTGATGATGGCCCATTGGACACTGCTGAGATTCCACTTTGAATGAGAATCCTACTTTGGTTGCTCCAGCTATAAAGGTCAGTCTGGCTTGCAGTGGTCAAAAGGTATAAAAAGTGACTCACAAACGATTTCACAAAAACAAGTGACACAGTCACTCCACAGTTAATTATAGAGTTCTGTTTCCTGTAATTTGCAAGTATTTTGGTGGATAGTTTATTAACAGATCTGAGAAATCCTTAACTCTTGGATGAATGATCATTCACCCTAGAATTTGAGAGACATATTCATTATTTTGTTTAGATTGTTGTCCCACTGAAAAGGTTTTTATCAGCTAGATAGAGAGCAGGAACAATGATGGCTAATCACCACATGTAATGAGTGTTTTATGAAGTCAATCATTTGGCTGATTAGGCACCCAAGGAGATTTAAGAAGAGTTAAAGGGAAGCAACAAGCAACCATACTGTCCTCTGCACAACTTTGAGCAGTTACACTGAATATGTATCGTGCAGGGGTATGAAGAGAGTTGAGCTATATTTCTGCCTCTTTTGGCTGGCACGGTGGAGCCAGAGATATACCTGTGGAACACGTGGCTAAAATTACTTTTCTTTGGAGCAAATGACAGAGCTGTGATGCATAAACTGGCAGTTTGGCTTCTGCCTCATTCCTTGAATTGCAGCAAGGTATTCATCTTCCCTAGATGCACACCCGTCGTCCCCATAGCTAGGAAATCACACTAGAAATGCAAAACCCATAATATCAATGGAGAAAGGGTTTTGTGTAAGTCTAAGTCATCTTTCTAAGCTTGTGATTTTCAACTAAGCTGAACAACTTTTGTTGACATTCACTAGTACTGCTATTCATGAAGTTACTGTACTTGTTCACCCATGCGATTATTGAATACAAGAAATTTCTGCCTTTTCCGCATACCACATAACCTTCCTCATCTGTTCCCTGGTGGAAAAAGAATCTGTAGTTTTACTTAGAGCCACTCAAGAATTACAGCTTCTGCTGTATTTTTCAGAATAGTTAAGAGAATGGGTTTCTTTCCAAAGGAGTGGTGTTAAAGATTCAAGAAATGATATTAAATCTCTGTTCCACATACAGAACAACATGCCTAGCAAAATGCAGCCAAGGTGCATTAAAAATAAACAAGAGATAAGAGAGGAATTCAGCTATTACTCTTTTAGGGAATTTTAGTTAAGAAGTTCAGAAAAAAGAACTACTTTCATGGTTTGGGAAGAACTAAAAGCTTTGAAAGTTACTGAGGGTAAGAAACTTAGCATTTATCTGTCAGACACTGCACACAGGGACATGGAGGCGGTTGAATTCATCAAGGTGGCCAACTATTTGCCAGGTTCAGGCCAACACTCCTTCTTCATTATGAAATATGAATCCAGCTTTTCAAGTTGTAGCCAGGAAAATTATTTCTATGAATTCTGCGAGTGCAAGGATCGCATCTGTTCTCCAAGGTGTTTGCACATGAAATGTTAGCAGTTAAGTCAGAAATTATTTGCACAATAAATTAAGATGGCCAGGTTTTGTGAATACGAATGTGCATTTACATAAGTTCAGAGGTGCAAAGTTAGAGTGAAGTTTTGATCATTTGGCCTGTGGCTGTAATCATTGACTTTAATATCCTTACAGCAGCAAAAGGACATTATATTTCCAGACAGAACTGGAAAAAAGTCTGGTATCCATGAAAGTTGCACTATGGCTCCTCTAAATTTCCCTAATTAGAAGATGAAAATATGTAACTTGCTTTTGGCCTCACCTCTGCAGAAGCTGAAACATTGGCTTCCCATCACTATTCCTAGTAAGTGGGAGGTGCTCAGCACTTAGATGCCACAGTCTAGGACATTATACAAATGCTTAGGTATATTATTTACATATTAAAAAAAAAAAAAATTAAGTACTAGAGGCAGCTCCAGAAGTGTTTTGAGAAAAGAGAGGATGTTTGGGATTGCAAGAAAATGGTCAGAAAAAAAAATTCTGTACAGGAGGTACAATTGGCTGGACACAGGGCACTGCTAAAGAAACTTCTACAGATGCTAAAGTGTGGATAGAAGGCACCTGGAAGAAACAAGAAAGACTAAAACCTTGTATGAGAAAAGTTTCTGAAGGGTGGAATAAGAGTATCATAATTTCGGTCCTCAAACCAGGATGAAGAGGGAGCTCCCTTCCAATCATTATCTTCCCCATCCAATGAACACAAAATTTGGATATTAAAATGAGCGGTGTGCTAAATTTCTCATTGGAACTTCTGCCGAGATTGCACATGGTTTATAAAATGATGAAGTACATAATTGTGGCAATGAGCAAAGCAATGTCCTCAAAGCATCTGCCACTATTGCAGTGGAAATAAATATTTGGACCTCATGTTACTCTATTCACTAGTAGTGAATGGGGGACAGATGTCAGGGAGATCCCTGAATTTCTTTAATCTACTAATATTTCTCAATAAGGAGAAGATAAGCCATAATCAACTTGTAAATGAAATTGCATCAGAAGACTCAAATCAGCAAGAGTAGGCAGGAAAGTTTGGGGTCAAATGTATGAGATTTATGGCAAGTAAATATAAAATTGTGTTTAACACCAGAACAAAATGAGCCAAATGAACTCATCATGCTCACATTTGACAAAAGTAGAGACCTTCATGACAAAAACACCCCAAATAAATGTAATTGCAATTCCCCCATGCAATATAACCATCAAATAGGTTCAGTAAGTCTGAGTGAAGTTATGGAAACTGAAGTACCTGCATGAATAGCAACACTTCAGCTGTGGCAGCAAAATTGCTCTGCCATTACAGTTGTAAGAATAAATTGAAGACCTTCCATAAATCCACACCTTTAATTAATACAAAATCCATATAAAACTTTATTTTTAAACTACAGAAAAAAATAAAAGGGACAATATACCATACATTTGCATGTTCCTTACCATTACAGATTGATACCAGCTCTGGCCTTCCCCAGCTTCAGGAAGAGAAATGTGAAGTTGATGAAAGGCCAAGATCACAAAATAATGTTAGATGCCTGAAGAATGAACAAATATTTGTCAGAATCTTTTTACTTACTTACTGGCATGTAAAACCAGAAAGCCAAGATACTTTGTACAAATGATATCCCCCGCCCAGCATCCTTTTCTGTTTAACTGGGGTTTTGTATAAGGGTTTCATTATTATATGTCCTTGAAAATTCTGAGTCTAGGGAGCAGCAGAGAACATGCAATACTACTTAATAACACCTGAATTGTATATTAGTGTATTGATCTGTCACGTGTGCTGTTTGTACAGCCTGGTGATTAGTTTAAGGCAAAAGAGTCCAGAATTTCTGTTCCAAACTCTATGTTCACTTGCTATTGGACATAAGGACAACTCCTTACTCATCTTTGATAGGGGTGAAATTAAACAACTTACTCGACTCAACAGATTTCAAGCAGTCAAAAGGAGTGTGGCGATTATTGGGTGAAATCTTCAATACTTTCTAATCTTGGTAGATATTCAAATAGCTCCCAAAGCTATACTGTTTGAGTGTGTACAGTGCATAGATGCTATTTCATCTGTTCTGATAAGGAATTTATGTGCAAGCCAATGGTAGAAGCAAACCTTAAAACAAAGCAAAAAAAAAATAAAATTCTACATATAGAAATAATAGAAAAACACATGGAGAAACCCAAGCCAAATGAAAATTAACTTTAAATGTTTGCTCTCTGCAGTATATCGTGTTCACACAACCAATTAAAAGAAATGCCATCTCGTTTGGAAAATATCTATTGATTTCCCAGTTCATCAGATCAGCTTGATGTGTCCGGCAATGGCTCCTATGACATCATCAATATTTTTCTATTTAGAATAATGACTTATTTTATATGCCAAGAGCTATAAAAAAGACTATATACATATATTTCTAAGGACATCAGCTTAAAAACCATCTCGATTTCCCCCCTTAACATACAATATGTTTTATCCACCTTTTAAAAAAAAAATTTGGATCTTGCCATGAGATTCATTTATGGAACTCAGTAAATTTGTTTAGTTTATAAACCGACCTGTAAATCATGTTTCCCCTATTAGATGCTGTCGCTTTGGCCTGCACTTGGGGTCCAAATTACACACATTTTTCTTTTAGAGTATGCAGAACACATTTCAGAGAAATCCTGCCAGCCCTGCTGCCCCCTCCCCCCTTCTTCTTTTGCAGCCTCTTGTATCTTTTAACCGTCTGGATTCCAACTGCTACATATTATCTCTAAATCTTTCTACAGAGTCAAAAAGGCATCCATTTAGCTAGATGTTTATTCTGTTCAATTCACTCATGTATGTTTTTTAAGCTACACTTACATCTGACTCTCAGCCCAGTTTCTAGCAATGGAAAGGAATATTTATATGCCCTGGACATAGATGCGCCCTTAATCAGAACTCCCTATAGGGCCAATTGGCATAGAAAAAAATCAAGCAAGATCTGAGCCAGGAACCAGCAATGAGACAGTTTTGACATCTAACCCCATGTAATTCTTTCTTCTAAGAGTTTTCGCTCTGGGAATGGGGGAGGTGGGAGAAATTCCTCATCTTTCCCACTCCTTTCCAGCCTACTCAACAGGATGGGCACCCGTGCTCCACCGGGACATCATTTCATTGTGGCCCAGGATGCAGGGGAGTTTAAAGAGCTTGGAACCCTCCTTGCAGCTGGAAGCGCAGTGAAATGGGGTGGTATTGCTACTTTGGAAGATTCCTGGTTTGGTTTACTTTTATACAATTCAGTCTGTTTCAAAGGACATGGCCCAGGGGGCTCCGTGCTAAGCAGGCTAAAGCAGAGCAGCAGGGTTGAGTGACACAGAGCTAGCTCTTTGCCACCGGCCATGCCAGCACCTGCTCAAACTCCCAACTGGGGTGGATCACAAGACTTTGAATAAACAAAACAAAACGCATGGCCCCAAACCCACTAATTTCTCATACCACTTCAGCAGTTCCTGGAATGTGGTTTGCTGACCTCTGGTGGTTATCAAAGCTACGAGAGATGGTTTGCCAGTCAGACCTGAAAAGCAAAAAAGGAAAATTTATGAACTCCTAAAGCGTGTGCAGCCATAGTGTTAGACAGTGGGAAAAGCTGAAGATTTAAATCCCAAAGTTCGGGAGCTACTGTCCTATGCTGCAGGCAGATTACTGTGCAACACTTTTTCCTGTACCACTTTGGCTTGGCATCATTTTATCCAGCAAAATGACCTGACGTAAACAAAGAAGTAGAGCAGCAGCTTCTGAGTCATGTGTGCTCTCACCTGGGATGTTTCCTTTACTCTGCATGGCTCATCACTCCTACCCCTTACATGGCCCCATGGCCCCAGAGAAAGGCTCTGATGTCGTCTGGCACTGGCCTCAGAGGAATCACGGAACTGTTGGAGTTGGAAGGGACCTTCTAGAGATCATCTAGTCCAACTGCCCTGCCAAAGCAGGATTGCCTAGAGCACATTACTCAGGACTGCATCCAGGAGACTCAGGAGCAACAAGCCATTGTGGCAGGAAGAGCAGAGACAAGCCATGTCCTTCACACACTTACCAGAGAGTCTGCCCCAGGAAAACTCTGGGTAAGGCTTAGTGTTCTTTCTTCTAATTTGGGCCTAAACCCCTGGTTTGAACTTACCTTTGATGGCACGTCCAGGATGAAACTGAGTCAGCAGCAGCATGCACAAGGTCTGGGGGGGACCCGAGACCTGCGTTCATCCAGTGGAGATATAACTGCTTTACCCACTGTCCCTGACCGTCTTCCCCACCACGCACTGCCCAGCACATCAGAGAGCAGCCCAGGATCACATTAAATTCATCCTCTGAGAATTAAAAAAAAAAGGCAAGCCCTCCATCTCAGACATTATTAAAGTCTGCTATGAGTCATGTTTGTCCTTGGTTATATTCCTTCCAAGGAAGTGTTTTCCTCTGCCCATGGAAATGTACGCTAAATATAAACACAGCTTTCTCAGTGACATTTGACCAGTTTAATGACTATAACATCTTCAAGGACACTTTCTGTTGTTATGTACTGAATCCAGGTTGTTCCTATTTGCCTTTTTCTGACAGAATAGTGGCTAAAACAGACTATAGGCGATTGGAGTCTGAAATAATTTCTGGTTACATGACTGCCTGAAATTTTCCATTCAATAAGTGACAAACATTCTCTCCTTTTGCTTGTTACCAGTCGACATGCATTACTCTATTCGGCATTGTACTTTCTTATCTATTTTTCTAGCTTTGTCACTTATCCTCCGTGCTCCCTAACTGCTAGCGCTGGTCCTTGTGATTTGTTGAAATTGCATTGAATTAATTGATATAGACAATAACAAAAGGGATTCAAATGAGTATCCTTTTAGGATCAATCTGCTGTGAAAAACTTGCTCCAAAAAGCTTTCCCTAGCCCAGTCCTGACTTAGTTAGGAGGGACAGACTTCTGTGTTAGAAAATGAAGTAACAGATGGTCAAGAGCATGTCTGGTTAGCATGCTTCTGGAAAATGAAAAACCACATCCACACTAGCCATGCTACAAATGAGATTAAACTCAGGTTATGTTAAAGCAATGTAAAAACATTGTGTGAATATGGCTTTAGGGTCAGCGCTCTGGCTTCTTTTAAACCATTCTTGTAGACTGAGTTTGTAAAGAATCAATAGAATACCACCCTTACAGATGACTCTCGGGACAAATGATCATTGCAAACAGTTAGTTCTCAATTCTCTAGTGTAAGCAGGTGTGGGCTGGCATTTTCAGTATCTGCTTGGTGAGACAATAGTTCATTTCTTTATTAAGGGCTAAAATTTGTCCTCTGATATGTGTGAATGGCTCCCATTGAAGTAAATGAAAATGTCAATTAATTATTAGCTTAGTTACAGGGGTATAACTAGAGCAGTAATGAGAAGAAATTAAAAGAAGAAAAATTTAGATTGACTATCAGAAGAAAATCCCAGGCAGTGAAACTATTTAAAGCACTGGATAGAACACATGTGTGATTTTAAATATGTGATTGATACTGCTTTCTTATTTTCATACAGTTGCATACATATATATTTCAGTTCTTGAACTGGATCTGGACTACACTTTGCCCATCATCATAACATTAGACAGTGAAATAATTTCTCAAGGGGAAAGAACACTTGGGAACATTTAAATTAGATTGGAGAAACATCAGGAAATATAGCACAGAAATCAATTCCACATTAACAGGAAGATATAGTGGTTGATCTTTATCATCTCTGTATTCCACATAGTGTTTATAATTTGGATCTTATAGCTTATTTCCAACTGCAGGATATGGAGGTCTGAGGAGGTGAAAGGAGGCATTTGTAGTGAACTTCATTACCCGTGTAGGCCAGATATATGCCACCAGATAAATACTCCTGCTTCTTACTGCAATCAGTAATCTCCTATATGGAAAGTGCTTGGAGTGTACAGAACATAGTTTGGCCAATCTTTCTCAGCAACAAGTAGATTGATCAAGCCAGGGCAAGTCTTATTGTACAGCCTTGAGTATCACTCACATGCAGGATATACAGTGCTTACAGGCACTGTTGGTGAAGTCTGGTATTGAATGCTGTATCTGTGGGCGAATGTAAGCATTGCCCTTCCTATCGGAGACAGCCAGAGTGAGCCTGCTGATCATTTGGGTCATCCTATGATGTTTAAATCAGCAGCAAAGCACACAGACAAATCGTGCAGCAATCCCACTGACATGTAATCTAACTCCACCAATTTTGCCGTCTGCTTCCTTGAGATAGCAGAAGTGCGCGCTCCACTTATGCAGTCTGGAAAACTAGAATACCATTCTAAAAAGTGCTTCTGCCAACCTTATCTTCAACACAGAATCTGTACATCATCTTTAGCATAGAATAAAACATCAAATCTTATGTTCTTCATATAAGGAAGGTGAAAATCAGAGATGCAGAGGGTAATACGTGAACCATACAATGCTCAAAACTGTTCTGCAAATGCACCGGCACATGCATATTCTAAACCATGGCAGCAGAAATGATGGCAAAACCTTTATCTTTTCTGATAATACAGCTCTTTGAAACAGTGCTGGCGGACTCTCTCTCTCTACATCATGTCACACAGGACAAGGAATGGGACAGGGCCTCTGTGCTTCTCGATTCATAGTCATGCCATACAATACAACAAGCCAGTTTTATAAAGGCGTGCTGAATGAGGTTCTGTGCCTGCAAGGGAAATTTAATTGGATTTCTTTATAGGTTGCAACAATCCAATGAAAAATTATGTAAGAATAGCATGATTCAATTTCAGCACGCACTTGAATAATAATATTTTTTTAAAAGAGAGAATTCTTCATGCACGCACAGAAGGAAAAAAAAAAGGTAACGATGAAAACAACCTAAACCAGCAGTTTTCAGCCCAAATACACCGCATGGCCCAACTTTATTCACAACAGCACAGACATTATGTGTGTCATTGTCCCAAGTTACGATATAAAAGCACAAATTATAAGCCATTTCATGTGAATATATAGGCTTTCACGGCTTCTGGGTTTGAATTTTTGGAAGAATAATGGTGTGTTTCATTCTGTCCCCATACTCTGAATCAAAGTGACTAAGAACAGAAAAGAAAAGAAAATATTGCTTCATCCAGCTATCAGATCCACCTCAATGAATAATGATGAGTTCAAGCATTACAGGTTTGAGTTGCTTGGGTGTAACTTAAATATTTCTGTGCTTTACTTCGTATTTAACATACATTTTCACATTAAGTAGCAGCCAAACAAAAACAGAGAGTCTTTGGGTTTCTTAAGGATACATGTGAGGTGCTTTCAAGTGTGCATGTGTGTGTTTATGTAGATATATAGCATACATCTCCAACAATTGTGCTTAAATACTAAATAAAAAGTGGCACCTAACTTGATGATGGCCTGTTGATTTCTGTTACATCCAGGTACGGCAAATTATTAATCCTATGGTAATTTCAAATAAAGCTGTAAGGACCCCTTTTGTTGTATTTAAAGTGAAAATGAAGAATGTGATTCAAACTATATTCCTAGTGTTATCTAGTTTTTCATTAAGTTTTAAATGGTTTGTCTTATGTTCATGGCTTCCAGTGTGCCACAAAGTTTTGAACTGGGAATATAGAAGTACTTGGTATCATTTTCAGTATTTTTAGCACATCAGGAGGGAGCAAATAAGACTTATGGCTCCAGAAAAGGGCAAAAGGAAGTTTGAAACTATAGAATAAACATGTTAGTTCTAGTCTTCCAGTAAAATTATCAGCAAAATGAGATCAATATTAATATTAAAGATTTATCATTAGTTTTTAAAAAGAAGTCTGTCTTTCATACATGACTGAGCTCTTGGTTTAGAAATTACAGTTCAAATTTTGTGATCAAGTACATAATATTGACTTGCAAAATACACAGACAAGTCAGTATTACATCACACATCCATCTACGTTGTAGCTCACCCTCTTATGAGGAAGATCTTTATTTTAAACTTTCTTCTACTAAGTTTTTTTTTAAACACAACGTTCTTTTCCAGAGGGTCTTAGTATCTGATCTGCTTCAGATTGGTGCCAGAATAGTTCATTGTCTTGAATTTGTTGATACTTGAAGTAGGGTTTCCTCAGGCAGCCTGCCTCCACCTTCTCAAGTACAGAGACTGTCTTGAGGCTGACAAATTCCTCTAGTGTGTTTTGACTGCAGATCTGAGGGTTCAGGCCACAGAGGTGCCTAAAACTGGCCTCATACATTTGACATTCTCCCAACCTAATATTCATTTTTATGCCCCTTATGAGCCCCCAGTTTGGAGAAACGATATGAAAATTAATATTCCTTAAAGACTTGAGGTTTGAGGGAAAATAAGTCAAGACAGAGTCACCTAAATGGGTTATACCAACCCATTCACTGTCCAAGCAGCTGAAAGGCTTCTAGTCTGATAGCTCAGCTGGTGAACCCACCATGGATCTGCTATAGGTAATTTTTCATTTGGCATTAAGCAGGTCCTTGAAAATAAAAATAAACAAGTAAATAAAAAAGGTCTGTTGTTACTAATTCCTGCTGTCAAAAGGGGAACTTCCTAATTATTTGGGGGGGAGGGGGAGTGTGAGGAGGGAATTTAACCTGAGTACAATATACTTATGAAGGACCTCAGATTGTTTCCTCAAAAAAAATATATGACGTACTCACTCTCTGTTTATGGAGAGGGATGGGGGTGAAGAACAGAAGACTTTGAAGGTTTGGCAAGAGAAGTAATGGCTAGGCATGAATGAAAAGGGAGGAGGGAAGAAGGAGGAGCAGGGTTTGGGGGAAACCATGTTAACAGGAGTGGGAGTAGCAAGATCACTGTGAGGAATGAAAAGGGAAAGAGTGGGAAAGGATGAGAGGATGAGTGCTGTGGGATTAGGGACTAGAGCAACTGCTGGCACAGAGGTATGTCCAGGATGGAAAAGAAGGAGACGCAGATTTGTGCAACAGGTAGCAGACCTCCCGTCTCCTGCCTTCTCTGACTCAGGGAACCTTTTCCCACACAGATGTCTCTTGGAAAGCCCTGGTCTTCTAGAAAGAAATTCTCTGAGACCACAGTTTCACAGTATAGGGGCTTTGAGAGAAGTGCCGACTTAATACATTCCTGCTGTTCCCTGTCAAATTTAGACCAGGATGGACAAATATCTTCTACATCTCTCTGTACATGCTTTTCTATGTAAGTCACATTTCTTCCAACTGCTTTAAAAGTCACTGGCATTCTTGAATTCTCTTTACATTTGTCATGCTGTTTTGGTGTTTTGTTGGGAAAACAAGACCTCAGGTCACCAACTCCTGATGTGCCCATACTGCAAGACTATCTTTTGTTGGTAGGAAAAGGTGGGATATGCTCAAGGAATAAAATCCTGGCTGTATTTGGTAACAGAGGTTCTCAGTTACTGAGGTGCTCATGTAGTACATAGCAACCACTGCCCGAGTAAGAGGTACTGAGATGGAATATTTAACGAATATGGAGGGATGAGATGGTCTAAAAACTTCGTGTTCCTCGCATCCTGCGGTTTGGAGAGGTCCATGACCAGAGCTTGTTTTGCAGTCTGCTTCTATCGGTAAAAAGTTTGGGGGATAGATTTGAGTGTAATTTACGCTTAATGGAAAAAAACAAAGCTAAACAGCCACACTTAAAGACTACACTCTTCTTTGAGCTGAGCTGTAGTGGCCACAGGTATGTCAGTGACTGAATATGGAAAAGAGGCCACCTGAAGTGCACTGGATCTTAGAGGCGGGGGGGGCCTGGCCATGGCAGCCCGTGCTCAGGTGGGTGACTGTCACTGAGGGTGGAGCAGGGCCTGTTTCTCTGTGAAGTTTGGGTATGCTTTTGAGACATATGTGAACCTCCATCCAGTAGCCATGGAAGCCACACCAGTAAGCTCTAGACATGCATCAGCACTTTTTCATGGGGTCGACATTACTGCAGCCCCTTCTGTGTTTTTTGCATGCCTATGATTTCTCACTTCAGCCTATTTGGAGACTTCGCTCTACAGATATTTAGCTGCCTGCTTGGTTAGAGGAGAAGATGAAGTTTTAAAAGCACTTCACTAACACACCATAGTAACTTTATCTTCTCCAATATTCTGAAGCACTGTTCTCAGGGAAGGTTTGGCAAATTTGGGGGATTTCTTTTGTTGATCTTTTTCTGTTTGTAGAATCTAAAGTCTAAGTTATGGTTACATGTTTACACATTATCACATTTTTGAGAAAAAGTGTGCTGGAAGACTTGGCATAGTGGGTTTTTTCTTTCTCCCATTCTCTCAATAAATTATTGAAATTATAAGGAGGTAAAGAACAGTTAGCTTTTAAAGCTTGTTACTGCCCCACAAACGTGGATGAAAATTTTGCCATGGAAATTAATGAATCAACACTGGGCCTTATGAACTTCAGAGCTTTCTAACTTTAAGGGCTTTTGGTTTTGGTTTTAGTTTCTTACTGCTTTTTATTCAGAAAATAATGGACAAAGTCAAGTTCTTTTCTGATCTAATTCTGACTTCAGGAACATCTGTTTGCAAGCATGGACCTCTGATGATATTAACATCCATCTCTCCCAGCCTTCCATCCACAGTATCACTCTCAAAGTTGAAGTTTGTTACAAAGCACACGTTATCCTATTAATGTCAAAGAATAATTCACTTAAACCTTTTCTCTCTGCTAGGAATGTAGAATACGGATTTCCATTTGTCTTTGTTTGGCATGGCAGCTACAATCTGATTGGAGGGTAGATGTGTAGGTTGATAATATAATTGTTTTCTGTATAAAGATGAAAACAAAGTCTGTGTCTGATGACTGGACAGATCTAGCTTGTACAAATCAAGAATTTACAAATTAATTATACTTGTGAAAGAATTCTTCAAAATCCCAACTTAAAAGCAAACTCATGCTGTTGAAACTGTATTCCTCTTTGTGCTATTTAGATAGCATAGACTTTGTTAAGGTAGTTAGCAGTGCATCAATATTTCCAGTGTAACTAATCCTCATTCTTTAGATATTTAAGACTAAGATATGTCAGCTCAGAGGGATCTCAAACTGAATGGACAAATAAAGAGAAAAATAAAACTCCCCATGAAGTTCTTTGACATTTCTTGCTATATATGTAACAGCAGAAATTAACAACAGATACCTTACAGATATCTTTTTGTCTACTTAAACAACTGTTCTATGTTATATAATACGATTTTGAAGATATAAATTGTTTCTGTGTATTTAGAAATTTAGAGCACAGAACTTTCACTCAACAACCATTTCTTTATCTTTGTCAAAATACTGCTGTAGCTGATTTTATGTTAGGCAAATATACTTCACCTTACACATACTTTACTCAGAACTGATGATTAAAGACTAATGAGCTTTTTTTCTGTGTTGTGTACACAGATGTCTTCCTTAGGCAATTGGTTTCTCTTCCTTGACACCTTTCCTTTTTTTTTTTTTTTTTGTGGACACCCACGCGAGAAGAAAAAGGGGGGGGGAAAACACACAGGAAAAGACTATATATTAAAATAGATAAATGATAAGTGCATAAATAATTAAAAACCCTAGGAATGATACATTGTGTTTCCTGACACTGATGTTTTTTCTTCCTTGACCCCTTTCTTTTTTTTTTTTTTTTTCAATAGCAGAGGAAAAGAAGTAGAAGGTGAGTAGGTTGGAGGAGAAGTGCTGAGAATTTCCAGCCCTTCTATTTCAGCAGGTTCACTGGATGAGAAACAGCAGGGGTGGGAGTGGGAAAGCTGTGTGGACCATGAGCTCCTGCAGGAGACAGAAGTGCACGCCCAAGCAGAGGTCAGACCATGCTCCCAGGCCAGGGTGTTTGGGGCAAACTGCAAAGAATTTGCGTAGTTCCCCCTTAGACTCTGCTTAGTGTTCAAGTCAGGGAAAGCTGAACCAAAGCAAACAGACATGCTTGTGACTTCAAGGAGAAAGCTAGTAGAGGTGTATGTCTTGAGCACCACTGTAAGCATGTCCAGTACTAGTAGCATCAAAGGCAACAGCAGAAAACCCTGAGATAGATAGAACATCTTGTGTAATTTATTCATATTAGGCATGTAGACTATAACATAGAACACTTTTAGCAGTAAATTGTCTGGGGCTGACTCTCCTAACCTCCAAGATATCTTGTGCTATCTCCTGAGGCCTCTTTGGTAATCTCCTGAGAGAGCAATGATTGCCATGGACCAGGGACTACATTGAAATAGAGAAACACTATTTCACTGCCTTGAAGAGTTTCCTGGCACTGTAGTTAAATAATGAAGATTTGCTAATAAAATCTACACCTCACGGTTAGATAAGCCTATGTCCCTCAAAGCTGTCTGTTCAAATGATCATAATTCTGATATTGTCTCCCATATAATCCACTTGGCAGTAGGTTGATTCTCCTTTAAAGGTAAGGGAAGCTGGTGGAGCAAGAAACCCCCTTAGCTTAATTCTGCTCAGAATCAGAAGAGAAACGTACCAGAGATGGAAAAGCAGATGGATACACATTGAGAACTTCAAGGGCATTGTCAGGGTGTGCAGAGGTGCAGTTAGAAAAGCAAAAGCTCAGCTCAAATTGAAACTGGCTAGAGATGTCAAAAACTACAAAAAAAAATTCTTCAGGCACATGAACAAAAAGCAGCAACAGAAGGAAAATACTAGCCCACTGTTCAACAGGAGAGATGAATTTGGTCACGAACAACGCCGAAAAGGCAGAGTTTTTCAACACTTTCTTCACCTCTGTCTTTGGGCTCTTTTCACCTGCTTCACCCACTGTTGGGCTCCAGGCCTAGGGGACAAAAATCCAAGCTGATGCAAACCCATTGCCACTGAAAGAAGGGTTGGTATGTGAACTATTACAGGAGCTTGACCCCTACAAGTCAATGGGCCTTGACTTCATTCACCCAAGGATGTTAAGAGAGCTGGCTGATGTCATTATGAGGCCACTCTGCATAATCTTTGAGAAATGGCAGAGATTGGGGCAAATCCCAGAAGGCTGGAAGAAGGCTAATGTCACCCCCATCTACAAGGATGTCTTAAAGGAGGATCCAGGAAATGATAGGCACATCAGTCTTACTTCAGTCCCTGGGAAAGTTATGGAACAAATGCTCCTGGGGGCTATCACAAGTCAAATGTGAGAAAAACTAGCACAGTTTCACCAAGGGCAAATCATGCTTGACAAACCTGATCACCTTCTGCAACAAAGTAACCTGGTCTGTTGGTGTGGGGCAAGCAGTGGGCATTGTCTACCTGGATTCTCCAAGGCTTTCGACACAGTTCCCCTCAGCCTCTTCCTAGAGCAACTGATGTGTTATAGCCTAGACAAGGGCTCTGTGCTGTGGGTGGGGAACTGGCTGACAGGCTGCACTCAGAGGGTGGTGGTAAATAGCTCCTTTCCAAACTGGTAAGCTGTCACAAGTGGAGACCCCCAGTTCAATACTGGGCCCAACACTGTTCAGTATCTACATAATTGATCCGGATGATGGGATCAAGGGTACCCTGATGAAGTTTGCCAATGATACCAAACTGAGTGAGGAAATGGATACTTTGGAAGGGAGAGAGTCTCTGCAGAAAGACCTGGATAGTGTGGAAGAGTGGTCTAACAAGAACCTTAAGAAAGTTCAGCAAGGATAAGTGTAAGGTCTTGCACCTGGGAAAACATAATCCAGGAGTGCAGCACAGGCTGCGATCTACCCAGCTAAGGAGCAGCTCTGTGGAAAGGGATCTGGGTGTCCTCGTGGACAAGAAGCTCAAGATGAGTGAACAGTGTGCTGCAGAAGCAAAGAAATCCAACAGGATGCTGGGTTGCATCAACAAGGGCATCAACAGCACAGAGAAAGAAGTCATTATCCCACTCTACTCAGTGCTTGTCAGGCCACACCTGGAATACTGTCTTCAGTTTGTGCTCTATTATACAAAAAAGATTGGAGAGGGTCCAGAGAAGGGCCATAAAGATGATCAAAGGATCAGAAAGCCTGATATATGAGGAAAGGCTTAGAGGACTGGGTTTGTTCAGCCTTGAGAAAAGAAGGCTTAGGGGAGACCTTATCACCATGTTCCAGTATTTAAAGGGCGGCTACAAAGAAGATGAAGACTCCCTTTTTACAAGGAGTCACATAGAAAAGATGAGGTGTAATGGGAACAAGTTACTCCTGGGGCGATTCTGACTGGACACAGGAGGAAAATTTTGCACAATGATAACGATCAGCTGTTGGAATAGTCATCCCAGGGAAGTGGTGGATTTCTCACCATTGGACACCTTTAAGATTTGGCTGGACAGACACAGCTAGACTGTGCTTTTGCCCAGGAAGGTTGGATCAGATGATCCTTGAGGTCCCTTCCAATCTGGTATTCTATGATTCTATGATTTGTACCTGGTACAGACCCACACAGTCTGGGGAAACTTCTCCCACCTGGCTCACAACATTGCTCCAAGTAAAGCAATGTGGGAGAAATAACTGAACTCAGCGAGCACCGTTTCAGATGGGATCAGCCAATCTACTTTTTTGCTGTTGAGGAAGTGGTAGAGTAATGCTTTCCCTTCCCTTCTACTGTTCTTTACTGTGCATGTTGTGTCAGCTCAGTCACTCTCCACTCTACAGTAGGAACTGGTACCAGCTGTGAGTTTGGAAGGCTAGCAGGAGAAGAAGTGAAGAAGACCTCATTTGGCAGGAGCAGTAAGCTGTTATGTTGCATAAGCATTTGGGTTAACTGAATCCTGAAAGACCTTAAGAATTCCCTCCCCATTAATAAATATATGTTTTGGGGGAAAAAAAAAGAAAAATTAAATAAATGCTAACACAAGAAAATATTTCATCCATCACATATCAGCCAGACAGCACAGCAGTGATTATCTCAGCCTATCAGTTATCCCACCAGTGATTCAACACTATTTCCATTGCTGCTTGAGCACCACAAGAGCTGAAACTCAGCTGTATTTTATGTGGTACTTTGGAGGAAAAAGAAAAAAAGGTAAGAGCAGTTTTCTAAATTATTGGGAACCATCATAAGTGGGTTTTTATGGTGTTTTTTTTTTTTTTTTCCTGGTGGATGTAACTGAGAAAGAGAGATAACACACAATACTGGCAACTTGAGTTGTATCAGCTGAATGAGCTGATTCTGCTGGAATAAACAGATAAAAAGTGGTCAGAATCTCTTGGTAAGAAGGAGGACTAGGTCCTTTGATAAGGATAGATCCAAGTGAATCAGTGGAGATATCTCAATTTACAGTAACTAAAAAACATGTAGAGCTATGAGACTCTTCTTGCTGCAAAGACCAGCTTTTCTACTTCTCAGTTTAATCTTTGTGCCACTTTGCTGTCTCTCACAAGACAAAATTCATTACAATTTTTCTGGCTTGAGTTGCTCTGATTTTTCATACTCTTACAGCATGGGTCTGGAAGCTATTAATAGAGAAATGTTGATCAACTCAAAACTGATTTATGTGGAATAGATCCTGAAAACTGTAGAGTTAATAGGATTTAGGGAGGAAGGGACTCAGAATAGTTTGCAGGAGCCAAATGACCAGAAGCCGGGCTTTTCTGAAGCAAATTTTGTGACCTAGGCACCCAATTTCCATAAAGCTCCTATAAGATATGCTCTCTCAAGGCCAGTTTCCTTAAGAAGACTCCACTGGCTTCTGAAGTTCTCTGCAGGAGCTAGTACTTGCTGACTGCTTTTAGAAGCCTCTCTCTCTGCCACCTCAGTCTCTTTTTAGAGAAATCTGAGTTGATTTTTTGAAAGCTATTGTTAATAACGCAAGAATGATATGACAAATGAGGTAACTGTTTCGTAAACTGTTATATAGGGAACATCTCATAGAGATTTGCTTGACTAATTTGTTATGGTTTTTGTTTCTCGAAAGTAAAGAAGGTGTTGGGGTGCTCTTGTCTCCCCAGCTTTCAAAAAGGCTTTTCCAAGCATCCAGCAAGAAAGCACAGTCAATGGGGAGGAAAGGGTTCCCCTCCTGCAGCCCTCCAAGGGCTGTGTGTATTACTCTGAGTACAGGAGCAGTGCCCAGCCCTGTGCTCAGTAGCCCTCTTTTAGACTCCAGGAGCTAACAACAGCAACAAGGTGTCTTTCCATACTGAAATGCAAATGGAGATCTTGCGCATGGTCACATGAATGGTTATTTCCTCAATTCAATCCATCATACCCAGATTTCCACTCAGGATTTTAATGGAGAAATGTTTAATATTTAATACTAAACCCTCTTGTAAGTCTTGCTGTTATAAAGCTAATTCATCCTCTGGTTTAGCTCAAAGCTACACTGAGCCTCTCTCTAAGTGATTCCTTTACAAGAAAATCCATCACCTTCTGAAAACAACTTTTTAGAGGTGCAGATCTTTCCAGCTGCCAACACGTTTTAAAATATGTACCTTTTCTTTAATGAGAAACACCCCAAGTATCATATGGTCTCCAGTGGAGAGCAAAATCCTTTGCTATTTTCTTAACTTTCTCGATGGCAAGATAATTGCATGAGACAATACACTCTTTGCAACAGCTGTGATTATTGGAAGCACTATAGGAAGCAAATAAGTATCTATGAGTTCTTTTTAGTGTACTGGAATAATAGAACAAAATGCGTGATCTGACAAGTCAGGTCAAGTCATCATACACTGTCCAATACTAATGTGTAAGGGCCAGATAGCCCTTGGTGGCTCACTCTGGTAAGAGTGTGAAGAGCAGGGGGAGGGTGCTCCAAGAGGGACTGTGTTTGCAGTTGACAGCCCCTCCCAGGGCAGCGTGTGGCAGAGGCATTTTTGTGCCAGTATGGATCCTGGAGAAAAGCAGTGGACTCCTTTGTCTATGTCTGCCTCCTTCAACTGTCTCGTGAAAGGCGGATGGAGAGCATGGCTTCTTCTCCTCAGCTTCTGGCTTAGATGGCCTTCCCTCCTGGGATGGATGAGAAGGGGCTGTTACTGGAATGTCCTTAAGTGCAAGCATTCTCACAGAAGGAATTCTATGCTGGTACCTGATGTACTGCTTATGCTCTGGGTCTTAGAACCACATCATTGCATATTTTGTCTACCTCCCAGTCAGTAGAAAGAGACAAACATGGACCCAGCCTCTCTTTAAGTTGCTGAAGAACGCAGGGCAGAAGAGCTTGGCTGATTTGTAGTGAACACTGCAGTTCCTGGGTACCAAATATACTTATGTGCCACAGATAAAGTTGAATCTTTGTTACTCAGATGTCCTGGGATGTAGCTTCAGGCCCTAAATTGCAACTTGTAATTGAGTTATATGTGGGGTCTCAGTTACTTCCTAGTTATTTCCTCCTTTTTTGACACCTTGTTCAATGAGTGTCATTTTGGTGCTTTACAAATCTGTGTTTAGGCACTAAGATGCTTTCAGAATAATGATAGAGGTTTCAAAGCATTTTCTGAAAAACTGACGCAGGATTTGGAAAGCTCTTTTGGGCCTATTAGCATGAGGATGGAGAAGTAAGAATTGACATGGGTTGTTACTTGTAAAGAGAGATCTATTACTCTATCCTCTGACTTCCAAGCTAGAAAAGTCAGCAAGCTTCCCTTTCAGAGCTACTGAGCACCTTTGTAGCCATATAAAATCAGTCCCTGTTTATGCCTTTTATATGTCATCATTCACTGAATTTTGTAAGGAAAGTTGCGAAATGGCAAGTAAACCTCATAATTCCCCAGAGGAGTACACATGACCCATTTGTTTTCTCACAAACCCAAATAGAATTAACGTGCATTGTGGAGCCACAGTCCCTGGAAAACATCAACACTCTGACAGTTTCTTCCAGTCAACCGTTCTGAACATAACAGTTTCTTCCAGTCATCTAATCAGAAATTAAGTGTCTACAAACCAGAGCACAGAATCTCTTAATCTCATTTTGCAGAGCAATTGTGCGTCAGGACATCAGTATTTAAACTAATACTGTCCTGTGATTTTTTCTAATCTATCCATTTCAAAATTATGACCTAGGATAGGATAATCATAGTATTTTTGGCAGTCACTGTCCGTTGAAGATCATTCCCAGTTTGTATTTCGTTTTTTTTGTATTATCAAAGAAAGGTCATGCCTTTATCTGTAGATATCAAAATGTTATCCACAGCGGCCTGTTTGTTAAGTTAGGTGTGCTTCTTTGTTATCATGAAATATTGTATTTTAGCAAAACAGTAAATATCCTTGACCGTGTGTGTTTGTGTAGTTGCACAGTTAATATACAGGGAAGTGTGTCCTGAAGACAAATGTAAATTTAAAACTAATATAGAACTTGAATTGTGTCAAAAATGCTTGATGGACTTTGACTCTTCAGCTTCAGTTTTTCTACCAGCACAAACCAGCATGGATGCATATGAAAGCACTTATGAAGAGTGAGGGAAAATTTAATGACACAGTTTGAGGTGGGAAACCCTGTCTAAGTATATTTCACAGGAAAAAGCAAGAAGAATTGAATTCTTAACAGGGAATTATTTTTAAGGAATTGAGCGATGCAGCAGAGTGGGAACAGATAACTGCTGCTTTCTTTAGAGACATCAAAAAAAAAAAAAAAAAAAAAAAAAAAGTTAAATTGTTGTTATCACCAGAAAAAAAGATGCCTGTTGCAGTTTGGGAAAAAAAAACTGCTGTTTTTTTTAGAGAAGTAAAAAAAAAAAAAAAAAAAAGAAAGTAAAAGTTAAATTGTTGTTATCACCAGAAAAAAAGATGCCTGTTGCAGTTTCCATTCAATAGGTATTTGAGGCATGCAAAGGATATACAATCGGGTCCCATGCTGTCAGAGCCACCATTGTGAGGTGTGTATATCACCCTTCAAAAAAATGAAGAACAGAATTTGCAGGGTACTATAAATGCTTAAGATTTAGATAGGTGTTCTTCTAAAATGCTATAGATCTATAATCAATTCACAGTAATATCCTATGGGTGTATTTTTCTGAATCATCCTGTCGATTTCTACAGCTAGAATATAACTTATTACTGGATAGTCACATGTGACTGGCTCTTCTTGAGCTGGGAGGAAACCCTGGCAGAGTGACTTAGCCTAGAAGCAGTCACAGCCTGTGACAGCCGAGGCAGGAATGAAGGCTTCTTAAAAAGGGAAGTAGAAAAAGAAAATGAAGAAAAAAAAAAAAGATTAAAAGAGAAATGGAGAGACCATTTCTTTGTATTTTCTTGGTTTTAAAGTATATGATGAGGGGTAGGACAAGGCAGGTAGTAACACAATTCAATATTCGATGACAAAATCTCTCTGTGATGTCGGTGTAAGCTCCTAAACATGTTTGTTTCATTTTTTTTTTTTGAGTCCTGATGCTATTATAGTAAGGGATGGAAATGATGTGTTATTTCCATTTTCAGTTATTGTTGCAGTAACTTAATGGTGTTAAAATGTCACAGCTAATTTTTCTGCCTTGTACTATTGAGTGGCATCTGTGTGTTTTCTTCAGGGGTGGTTGTTTGATGAAATTTCTCTTCGATATATATAGTTTGTTCTTTTGTTTGGTGACTGTTGGCACTACATTTCCAAAAGAAACTGACTCTCCTAGACAGAGAAAAATTAGAGGAAGGTGTTTGCTTTCAATTTAAAAAATTGAAGTTATGCAGATGGTGTCTCCAAAAAAGCTCAGGGTGCCCTGAATGAGCTGTTTAGCACTGTGGAATACCCATGACTGAGTATCTCTGTCCTGTCTTGACTCTTAAGTTGATCTAAGTTTCAATAGGGATCTGTGAATGGGAAAAGGATATATCTGTGGATTTATATACATTTACATGAAGGAGCGAGTGTGTCTGTGAGTATGTGCCTGCTGTGTGTAAAACTAAGTTTCTTTGCCAAATTTCAGACTCATTCCCTTACCAGTAGAAATTATCTAATAGTGAAATGACATATATATTATATATACTGCAGTCAATGTATTGCTGTATCTGTTAAGAACTACTAAAATTGTATGAAAATAGCCTATCCACAGATATGTTGCAGGGTGGACTTGACGGGAAAGATGGCTAAAAATGCATGTGGGCTTTTTGAGGAGGGACAGGAGGATTAGAGAAAAGTTAGGAATGTGAATTTGGTATTCTACAGAAAATCCAAAACGTCTTTGTTGTGAGAAACAACACTAACATCACACTGTCATTTACTGATGGATCATGGGGCAGTCTGTCTTATTAAAATACTCCCTATGGATTTGGTGAATAGAAACATTTCCTTAAGGAAACACCTACGGAAACATAGCCAGAATGTCTCTGTACTCTTCCTTATTGGGAAAATTTAACAGCTCTGTAGAGACAGTTCGGAGCATGAAAATTAGCAGCCTTTCAGTGTGCTTTACAAACTGTTCTAACAGTTACTAAGTACTTAAAGAAACTTCTGTGAAATGCCTACAGAAGCCTGGCTTATTATTTCTCAGCTGTTCTCTGCTCTTTCTGTCAGGTTGAGACACTACTGATTACAAAATGATCCCAACTTAAGATCTAGTAGTAGAAAAAAATGCCCATCAAAAAGTCCCTTAATACAGTTATATGAAGTGAAACCAAAAACCATGTATCAAAAAGGAAAATATAGATATTGTTATCACATCTGTCAAAGGAATTACCCTGTTTCTTTCGCACTAGTTCCTCTAATAAAGGATCTAAAGGATGACTCCAGGAAGAGATCAACTTGTTAATAGAACACCGTGTATTGACTGTGTTCAAAAAGTCTGTATATTCAGCAAATCTCCATTGTAACACACCTTCTGCTATTGTAAGAACAGTAGTTCCTGTGGCGAGTATTTGACTCCAGTCTGAACTGTATCTTTTGCACTACAAAACTTCAAAGTCAGACACTTCAGAGAATAGAGATGGAAATGCTTTCCCTTTAACTCTGTGCTTAACTGTTTAATGAAGAGTTCTGCCTTTAAAAGGTCAGTGGTTGGACTCGATGATCTCTGAGGTCCCTTCCAACCACTACAATTCTGTGATTCTGTGATTCTGTGAAATTTGGGCAACTCTGCTGAAGGCTATGATTATATGTGACTGCCTGATACTAGATTTAAGCCTGGGCTTCCAGCATCCAAAGAATTTTCCTAAAACTAGAAAAGAAAAGTAGGTGTTTGATTTGCTCCTTCATGCCCTTGCTCTTCTCTACAATAGAAAGGATTGAGGATTAGCTAAACTTGGTTTGCTCTGGTTCAGTAATCAGCAATGGTGGGCATTTGCTGGGTACTTGGCCTTTGCCTTGTCACTTCGTAATAAAAAAATAAAAGAAACATAAGGAGGACATTTATATGGGAGCTGTAAACAGTTGGCTTGTGCTTTTTATGCATGCACTTAATGCTCTTGTTTTACAACCTTAACTTTCCCAAAAGAATTTATAACAGTCACTAGGACCAAGCAGTTGAAGTGTGCTGTTTGTGATGGTAACATGAAATCAGATACAGTAAAATGTCATGGTTAATAAAGGATGAAACACTAAGTTCTTTCTCAACAAACACGTCTGGGGCAAACTTGACAATTCTTTTTACAAAACCAAAGCGCTAAAATTAGACATATGATATACGATTCTGTCCTTGCTAATGTTGCTTTCATACTGCACTTAGAGGCTAGTGAAAAACTTAGAAGGAGGAGGATCAGTCTGAGAGCTGGTATTTATGTGTATGTGTATGCATACATATATGTAGATGTCCTGGTTAGTATAAGATTCCTTATTATTCTTTGTCCTGATTAAATAAAATTTTACAATGATGAACAATATCATATCTTTGTAAGAGAAACAGCAGCTTTGGGGTTTGGTAGGTAACTCTTCAGGTTGGTAATTTGGTAGGTAATTCTCTTTCCAACAAACAGGTACTAGTTACCATAATTAAAGGCACCAACATTGTCTAATAGCAATTACTACACCGCTTACATAGAGCACAGGATTTAAGACACCGACCCCAAGGTCCTAACCTCCTCAGGTCAGTGCAAAGCCTTAAAAAATATCTTTGCCATGTAAATATGTTTTTCCACAGTAAGTATATTTTTAAATGCCATATATTGAACCAGTATCTGCTGGGGGGCTTGAGGGAGAGGAGGGCAGGAAGAGAGCAGTGCAAATGTTCAGCTGCTGTAAATCAAGACCCTTTCATTTCAGTTAACAGAGCTATGCTAATTGGCCCCCACTGGTAACCAAGAACTTAGTCTTGAAGATCCAGCTCAGTATGCACTTTATCACTGAGAGCAAAAGGACTGGGCCAAACATATGAGTGTTGTAAATGAAGATAGCTGGGCTGGTTTCAGTGGAGCTCTGCCAGTGTATGTCACCTAAGGGTTTGGTACAACAATTTCAGGCAAAGAAGATACATTCCTTTCAGAAGATTAATTATGTTTTATGTGCACTTACTGGTTACTTTTGGGGTATGTTGGCTACATAATAAAAAGCAGGTAATAAAAAGAAAAAAGCAAGCTGAATTTGCAGGTGGTCCTTTTTATTGGACTAAAAATAAAAGGCAAGTATCTGAGAATCACGGTGTCTTCCTTAAGAGCTAGAGAGGAGGGCAAGTTGGGGCAGCAGAAATGAGAGCCTGGTTCTGATTCAGGCTTCATAATTATATTCAGAGACAGAGATCAAAGCAGGAGCTGAGCAGGAAATGGCAGAGAGAAAGTCAGGTGCAGATATCACGCCCTACTCCATAGCCGTCATCAGCCAAAATTTGGGAGCCAGTCCAGTGTGGTAAATGAATATGTTTATTTAAAAGAACTGCCTTGACTGAAGCTCATTATTGTTTTCTTCTGACTAGTTTAGGTGGAAGCTACTGCCAGCCTGTTTCTGGTGGTACAGGTAGCCAGGCTAAAACAGCTACCATCATTAACACATGAAAAATCCTACGGTCTTTATTCAGCTTTTACACAGTCTTTCCTAGGAAAAGCACTGCTGAAATGGGAAAAGTGGACCTAAAGTCAATGAAAACTTAATTCCATCTTCCAGAATACCCTAGTGGAGAGAAAAAACACCATCCAGAAATTTCAGCAAATAGACTCATGGTGAAGAAACAGACTGTAGTAGTTCAATGACTGTGGGGAGGTTATATTTTTTTATTGTTCTTTCTTTTTTGCCTTAAAACAAGGCGGTTTTGGTTTGGTTTGGTTTTAACATATCTGCTCCACCTTTGCATAGAATGTCAGATAAAGGAGAAATTTTGGCAAGACAATAGTGAAATGGATCAGTCTGCATACCTGCAAATTTCTAGTTGTTATGAAGGCTATCAAAAGAACATTCTGGTTGCAGGTACATACTCCAGACTCGAAAAGCATCAAGACAAAGTTTGCTAATTATCCCAGTCTTTATTTTGTCCTATACTCTTTGCTCCATGGGGTCTCTGTCCTATCAGCTGCACCAGGTGGACATGCCTAATTAAAGGCATTGATTCTTTCAGGGAGGATGAAATTGAAATTTTTGCCTTTATTGGAAAAGTATCAAAAACTGTTGAAACTAGAGAACCTTTATATTTGTCTAAAATCTTTAAATCCCATCCTTCTATATCTAGGAATATCAAATACATGTATTTCAGGCATCCAAATTTGAACTTGGTTTATTTTCTTTAGTGTCAAGTAATTAACTAATTTGAGGTTTGAGCTTGGGATTCCAAGTGAGTAAGTCATTTGCTGGGAAGGAGTGAATGGCTAGGCCTGGAGGTACAATCCGATTTGCTCTAGTTTGGTGCTTGCCTGCTCTGGTGGAAGACCCAGCAAGGAGGAGAGACCTACTGTACAGACCTAGCTAAGCCTCTGCTCAGTTCCTCCCTGCTAAGGTTTCCCCCTGGAAGACAGCCATCTTAAAACTCTTCCTAGAAATGCACAAGCTGTTTAGAGCAATCACAGAATCACAGAATTGTTAGAGTTGGAAGGGACCTCTAGAGATCATCTAATCCAACTCCCCTGCTAAAGCAGAATTGCCCAGAACACATTACTCAGGGCTGCACCAAGGCAGGTCGTGAAAATCTCCAGAGAAGGAGACTCCACAACCTCCCTGGGCAGCCTTTCTAATCTCTAAGGACTGCCTGCACACAGCACAAAGCAGTCATTAAAGAACAAGTAGGGGCAGGAGCTGCTTCATGGAAAAGGGTAGGGTGTATGATATAAATGGAAAGCCCAAGCATAATGAGAGGAAATCTGATAGTGGATACAAGAGAGGGATCTGAGAAGACAGACAATATTCAGCTCATAGAAGAGGGTAATTTTACAAATGATCAGAACATTGGTAACCACATATTCTCACACAAAACATGTCAATCTTTAGCTTGTAAGAATAAAAAATTTCCAGAAGTTTTTGTGATGGGTCTTAGACCATGTTTCATTCCCATCCCACTTTTAAAGACAATCCCTACAAAGCTGTAAGGACTTCAAGGGAATCTGGTTTTGCTCACGCAGTAGTTAACAGAAATACAGAAGAACTTGGTCAAATATTCTTCTTTGGCTTTCCCTAAATCCAGAGTTGTTCTGAAATGTTGCTCTCTGCTCAGTCTGTTCCTCAGATTGTCTCCCTGTTCTTCTGCTGCTCCAGACAGACAGTTCACAACCTTTACAGGCAAGACAAAGGAGTCACTTGGCTCACTATGTTAACTTCTAATCCATCCCTATGAGCAACATCTACTGTCTCTGGAGAACAATGACAGACATGTGACTGCAAACAGTGCCAGAGGAAAAGTAGCAGCCAGGAGGCAGGTTACTCCTTAGTCAAAGTAATCTGGCACTGACCCCTGTCAGGTATCAAACTTTCAGTATGATCTGGCAAATCTTCCTGACAGGAGAGTTACCTGAGAGCGTATCAGTTTGCCTTGACTTTCACCTGCTCCTCTGCCAGCTGAAGTTATTTCCTGCTGGGGAGTCTCCCAAGAGGTACGTGCGATGAGCTTAGCAATCAGTGCACTCACACTTGTCTTTCTCTTTGGTGTGAAAATGTCATAAATCACAAAAGAAATAGTTGCTTCAAGTTATGTCAAAATATATGTTCCACTTTATTTGAACTGTCCACTTTTACGAACACAAAGCCTATCTATCTGTTTAGGTACCATGACCCATAACTTTGGCACCCAAGATATAGAACCACATATGCAATTCTTCATGGTCATTAACAAAACCATGTTGCCAAACAATGTACTGACAAAATGCTGAAAGTGAATGTGTAAAACCCTTATGGCCTGATCCCTCAAGATGTTTCAGAGTCTATAGTCTCTCCAACTGACAAACTCCAGGCTTGTGGTTCTCATTGTAACAAACTTTTAATTTCTTCTTGCCTTTTACTTTAGGGAAAGACTTGCCCAGTTCTAGGACACTGACCTTGTTCTGTTGGGTTTTCATCCTACAGAAGAAAAATTCTTATACTTTTCAGTTATCTAGACTTCAAAATCTCTCCTGAATCTAAATAACGCCTTCCTAAAGGAAATTCTTACCACATACAGTAACACAACTTTCATCTTTTCTATGTGCACAGTGGATACTGAGAAATACAATCTTGTAAAATTCATAATCACAGTTACTGAAAAGCTCATTATGTATACAAGAGCACAGATTTCACAATTTAGTAATTTCTGTGATACATTCTCACTAAAACTCATTTTTAAAATAGGCTGAGCAACTTGTGTTCTCATTGTTGTATGGGCAGGTGCCAATATTTATTAGTGATATCTTAATGAAATATTTCTCGTTATTAAATGTATCCACTTCCTTAATTATCCCCTCACCTGTATACATTGTAGCAAATTCAGTGTAAACCAAGCATAGGAGATATTCTTGGGACCTGGAGACTTCATGCAAGCCCATGATCCAGCTGGTGAAGACGTCAACCTACTGCTCCTGTGGAGGTGGTGCCAGACATGCACTTATTCTTACCGGCAGCACTCTGGAGTTTTATTGCAAGCATTCAGATTAGCCAGTTGGTGAGAACATGCTGGAATCGGGATTGCACCTCTCAGCAGCGAGTGAGGGGAAAGGGCAGATGGATCCTAGAAGCTATTTGGAAAATGAAGACCTACAGGGTTGATGTGAATGCTCTCATTGCTAGTAGAAATTACTTCAATTTGCACTTCTATGATTTCAGGATCAAACAACCTTGAATTCAAAGCACCTGAAGTCTATCAACAACCCACATTCTTGCCAACCAAATCTTGGTAATTTCACATAGCTCTGGCTTTTATGCCTGATCTGGCTTGGCTTTCACCTGACTCATCATGCCTTTCTGCTCTTCACCTCACTCAAAGGTCTTTCTCAGGGGTTTTGTTTTTGTTTTTGTTTTCTTGTTCTGTTCTGAGTAGATCCCAGTATTATGCCTTTTCTCTGAGAAATGATCCATTTGAATCTCCTAGCCAGAATTTCTTCTTTCCTTTTCAAGCTCATTTGCAGTGGCAGAAGGGGACAATGTGCCTTGTCTTCTACTTTCACAGATGTTTTCTCTTGGCCTTTGTGGTTTTAGTCCTTTTTTCTCTCACTAGCCAAAATTCCCAATGAGCCTTTTATTTTTGTCCCCAAAACACTGTTTTTCCTAACAGTCTTTCAATCCTTCACCAGTACTAAATCATCCCAGCCGTTGGATTAATTTAACAGTTGTACTAACAGCCAGCATAAGGCAGGGAAATCCTTTCTTCTGCCACCTGGCTGTTACTGCAATAACCAAAAAAAAAAAAAAAAATATTTAAACCTATACAAAAAACCAAGAAGCCAGTACTTTTAGTTCACAGGTAACTGAGTAGGACTCAGAGTAGAACTATACTTTTTGTGTTCTCATAGCAAATTTGCATCCATGTAATGATGTTAATTCAAACCCATGATTATTAACACCTCATTCATTTTAAGTCTTGTTTCCCCTCCTGGTCCTCAGCTAGAACAAATGGTGCTGTAGCTGTGGTCACTTTCTCCTTTCAGTGGAATCTGGCAGCTGCCAGGTAACTTGTTTCACCTTCTCACCCCCCAGTGTCTGTTCAGTGTTGATGTATCCATTAAACCACTCATTGCTGATACTATTCCTCTTTCTTCTTCCTTTTGTTGAGAAAAGCACCAGAAATGGGAGGAGAAGAGGTATGTGGGAGACACCATCAGAGAACATCGTGATGGGCACCACACTGGTGGACAACACAGAAAGAAGCAGATCCTGGGCCACATTCGACTCTCATATATGTACCTGTATTTTACCTGCACCTTTTCACTTAAATTAATGGACTTTTCGCTGATCTCCAGAGCAATATCGGTCATATCTGCCTGAATTGTTGTTAGCAATACCATTCACCGGATGCCTGACCATGCTGTAGGCTAGGTAAATCACAAGTGAAAAACACAAATCTCTGCCCCAAAGATTTTATACCCTGCAGTCCCTACGCTGCAGGCATTAAGGACTCTATACAGAAGGACTGTAATTTCCTTCATATAGGACTGATTCAAGGGGCTTTCCTGGGAAATAAGAACGATGCATTTGGAATAAAGGGTGAAGGAAATATAGACTTGCAGGTCTTGAAGGAAGCTCCTGACTCACCAGTCTTGGACCTCTGCATCCAAACCTGATGGGGTCTGAAAGGCCTTCAAAACATCTGCTCCACATACCAGCAGCAAAATACCACAACACATCGCAGCAAATTTTCAAGCTACCAAATGGACCAAAAGCCAGACAGTGCCACAGGAAGTAAATGGAAGGTATCAGAGGCACCCCAAAGTCTTGGCAGTAGTGGCCAATTAACTGAACAAACAACTCAGGTGTTTTTAGGCTGTGGGCTACCCTCGCCTTCTGCAGACATGAGTGGCAGAGAGAGGAAGAAGTACCTCTCAGTTTAATATAGGGACAAAAATGTCCTTTGATTCTAAACCTGTTAGGTGATGAACCTGATGAGCCCAGCAGTGCACTTTCCTGGGAGAATGTGGTGCCACTAGAAGCAGAAGCACAACTCAGAATCAAAAGCAGAAATAGTGTCCTTTCTTTGTCTCAGCTTCATAGTGCTGTTTACGTTTGATTTTAATTTATAGATTTGCTTCGTGCAAACTACATTGAGGGATGCTATTTCTGTTACTTAGTGATTTTCAGGGTGTGTAAAGACATTCATGTTGTGTAAAGAAATTCATGAAAGCTCCAAATGCAAACATGAATAAATGCTACTACTTAGAATATCACTCTGATTTCATGGTAACTAAATAAAATATATTTAAAATATTTTTTTTTAATAAAATAACCCATCAAGCTATATATGAAGGGACACCTTTCCGCTGACTGTGTTCACCTCCTAAAAATGGTAGCCATTGCTGTGAACGCAGACCTTCTACAGATTGTAGAAAGAGACATTTAATCTAACTCCTTATTCCCACTGAGTTTTTTCTAAACCCACCCATACAGAAAAGTTATGTATTTGCATAACTTCTCTGCACAAATGCTTAAAATAGTACGGAATTGGCCACTGTTCATATGAGTCAAAATAAATGATAGGGCCAGCAATAAAATGATATTAATATGTCTAAATAGTGACTTTCCCCGAGCTCTGCAACCTGTGAGATCAGGCCAGCAGACCACCACCCATCTCCCTGCTGCACGATATGCTCAGATCAAACTCTTCACTGCAGTGCTTGAAAGGCTCCTGATCCCCAAGGAAAATAATAGATGGTCAGGAAACCGTGTGCTAAGTTCAGAAACTATTTCAGATGTAGTGTACTGTGCCTGAAAAGAAAGCAAACTTACTACTCACAGCTGCATTGCAACAAATTCAGAGACGAAGACATTGAGGGCCCCTTTGTATTTTCTTTGGCCTCCACACAAATTGTTGACATCATTTCAGTCTTCACCATTCATCTACTGCTGTTCTGAGTTTAAGGCTATATTTCAAAGACAGGAGAAGTTCTGATCAATCAGTGGGGGGATTCCTCTGGGAACTCCCGCACCTTTTGCTATTGCCTGAAGCAACTGATCCCATGCAAAAATTACATCCAGTAGCCATGTATACCTTTAAAAATTTCACTCAGTGAATTGAGGACTCTAAGAATTCAAATAAATTCATAAAGAAATAAACTCAGAATTACACAATAGCTGCAAAGATATTTATGCTCTTAGTATTGCCTCATAGAATTGCAACTCACAGAGTGGCTGAGGTTGAAAGGGGCTTTTGGAGGTCATCTGGTCCAATGGACCTGCTCTAGCAGGGCCACCTAGAGCCAGTTCCTCAGGACTGTGAACACATTGCTTTTGAATATCCCCAAGCATGGAGATTCCACAACATCCCTGGGCAACCTGTACTCAGTCACCCTCACAGTGAAAAAGTGCTTTGTCGTGTTCACACGGACCCATCCGTGTTTCAGTTTGTGCTCATAAGAGCCTTGGTTTTCTGAAATTTGGACTGTCAAGATTTCATGGGTGGAATTCTGCATGAGCTAAAACAGCAAATCAGGCTGACTTTCATAGTGCACCATGCAAAGATAGCGAGAAGTCAGGGAGGGCAGCAGACTCAAGGAGACAAAACTTCTGAATTAGTGGCTCTAACATTGATTTGCACAAATTATTTACAGCAAGCTGTTGTGTAACTACTTTAAAGAAAAGCCAAGACTCAGATACAAGTGAGTGAAACCATGGTCAAACATACACTAACTTACCTGTGGTCGTGAATTAAGTGCTTGAAGGTCCCTGAAATCATTGGCTTAGCAGGTTAAATAGTTATTTAGTTTAAACTTCAGTATAATGGTAGCTACAATAAGTCAGGTGGTTACTGGATCATTTTTTGGGGGTGTGCAATTTTTACCGTTATGGGAGTGAAGTTGCTTTTAGTGTGGAGGACCAGGACAAAGCTCACTCAGCAGAGCTGGGCAGTTGCTGTGCCGTACCCCACCCTGGCATCAGCTTCATGGAGAGAATTCTAGTGCTTTGCATGGCATTACACAAATCCAAACTCAAAGGAAGGTGGAAGTGGGTCACCAGCCTACACAAACATAGGTTTCAGTCACCATGAAACAGCAGCAGAAACACAGCTCCTGGCTCATGCATTATCATTTCCAGAGGTACACTTAAAAATCTTTCTCCTTTTCTGTTTTGCCAGACAGATTTTCTGAGGTGCCACTTTTTGCAAGGTCTCTTTTTCATTGAAATGTACCCTTTTTCTAATAGATGTATGGTATATGTTTGCAGTAATTACAGAAGATGTTGTCCTTTTCATTTATGTCTGCACAATCCAGTTTGACATCATGTCATAAAAGTTTATGTGTTGTGTTCTCTGAGCTCCTTACTAATATCCCTGGCATTCTCCCTGGCTATCCAAAATCAATACCATTGCTCCTCTCTCAATAAAAAATGGAGCGTTGAACAGGGTCCAAATGTGCACACTGACAATTTGCAGCAATTAGATGCTGTGCTAACAAATGACAATCCCACAGGGTGATAAAGCAGGACCAGAAGGATGACCAACGTCTTTCGCAGGGGACCCTAAGAATTACTGGGACTTTTAAGAAGTGGATTCACTCCCTGTCCCTGTCTCTCTCATTGGATAGTCACAGAAATAGTGAAATCAGGACAGAGAAGCATTCAAATTAGGAACCCTGGCGATCAATTTTTACTTGCAGCCGGTGGATTGTAATCAATGTTAATTAACCAGACTCTTTCTCAGAGCAGGCTACACTGAGAGAGAAACTGGGTATATTTTTGACCAAGACAGCTGATTTTGCTGGTCTTCAAAAAGGGACAGAGTGATGGCTTTGCGAGTTGCAGCAGAATACAAGAGTAGGGAAAACAAAATGGAGAAACTTTAAGTCCTTCAGGAAAATATTCCATCAGGGATAGAGGAAACAGAGGTAAATATCTCATTTATGGAACTGGCAGTGGCATATCGCAGTGCTGACCATGTGGCTTCTAGTTCAAATTCAACCCTAGCTGTGGAGACCAAAAAATATTTCAATTTTTTCAATGAACCATGCAAAATAGACATTTGTTCTTAGGTCAAGTTCAGGAGAAAAAGTGCTGCATTTGAAGCGGCACCCACAATGTTTCAGTCTTCACAGATTTTTCTTGTGCATTTGATGCTATTCATAAAGACCTATTTCTGTTAAGGTTGAAATTAGGAGAGCATATTCCGTTTCTGTCCTTTTTTAAAAAAAAAAATAAATATTTTCATTGCTGCAGAAAGTTTGAAAATGTGACTAAAAAATACTCCAAAAGCATTGAAACCAGGAGATTATTGTAAGCATTTTCCCCTTTTTATTTTTAAAAACGGGTGGGAAAATGGCTGGAGAAGGGTTGTATCCTGGTGTTTGGACCCATGTTTGGCAACAGCGCACTTCTGGAAAGACAGCCAAAGACCGAACGAATATACAGACTGAATTGCCTTCTCTTTTCTGGAAATGCTTGCTGCCAGATGGGTGGACACAGTGAGAGAAAGCTGATACTGCTCCTGCATGGGCTATACCTGTTCTTCAGATAAACAAAGGAATTAGTTTTCTAGTGCTGTCAGACTATTGCCTCTTCCTGACACAAGACTCTTTAAAAATTCACAGTGCAAGAGTAGGAAAATATACTGCAAAGCAGGATTTATATACTTGCCTATATGCAAATCTTGCTGCATTGATCTGTGAATTTAGTGAATAAAGCTGTCTTTCCAGGGATCTTTGACTGGAATAAAAATTGAGGCTTCCAATGAACTCTGAGTGGCACGAGACTGAACTCTAGATAGCATCAGAAAATATTGTTATTCCTCAGGCTTTGCAGGGGGCTTGATTGCAAACTCACTGTGACAGGGACCTTTTCTGTTCCATGTTTGTACTCTGAAGACAGCAGGACACAGTTTCCACTTAGTTCTTCTAAGCACAGCACCAATACATAGGCATTGATGCAAAACTATGTATGAGTGACTTGGGCTAAGAAAAGGCAAAAAGTGATAGCTGATAGCTGATGCTGATAGCATGTCCTGTGCTATATGGATGGTAGCAGGTAAAGATCCAGTTCTCTTGGTCACAGTTACTACAGACAAGCCCCTTAAGGACTGTTGCTCAGTTGCCTCTAAGTATAGTTGGAATAACAGTAGTTCCTTCTTTCTGCCCTTTTTCTTGTCACTTAAGATGTAATATTGCAGAAGAGGATACTTTCTTTTGTGGATTTGCATACCATCTACCACAACCAGGACTGAGAGGATACAGGGAAGCAAGTGTCTTGACTCCACAGTGGTTTGTTTGGATTACTTAGATAGCATGTGAAATTATTAACTGGGGAAAGAAAAGAAAGGGAGGAAAAAAAAAAAAAAAAGATGTTGACTAGTCTATGAAGTTTTATAAAACACAGAATTTCTTTCTCATGCTTCTGACATTATTTTGGGGTAGTTTTTTCTAGGTAATGTAAGGAAATACAGAGACAATATGCCAGGAGTGTAATTTAGCCCATTTTACTACAGACATAGTGCACCACTACCAGGAGAAAAAGGTAGTCTCTGCCTAGCATTCTGCAGGGAGGGAGCAGAGGTACCCCCTGTGCAGTATATAGTATGGCAACCCAAACTCACAGTGGAGAGATCCTGTGCAGAATTCAGAGCCACAGGAGAAACAGTAAATGAAGACTGCCTTCTGCTGTGGGGCTCTGGAAGCCATTGCTACTACAAAGGAAGAAAATAAAACCACCAAAAAACCAAAAACCATGGTACCTAATTTTCCAAGGTCGTATTCGCTGTCAATCAGCATCAACTTTACCACTCCAGGTAATCCTAGAATAGCCTGGACACAGAAAGCAAGCCTCCTGTTCTCTTTCTGTCTTTAAAATGAGCTGCTTTGTAGCTTTCCATGAGGTAGAAACTTCAGTGCTCACTGAGCCTGTAGACCATAAACTGCGGTAATGTGTAAGTAATGAAGAGGCATATACAGAGCTTTTGCTATGGAAGAAGCAAGCATAACTGATCTGCAAGATGGATAATTTAATTTCTCATTTACAATACACAACAAGAAATTTTCACATAATATAATACTGTAAAAGCCTTGGTGTCATCGACCCTCATTCAATCCTGGACTAATAAACAGGTGGCCTCTAATAGGCATTAATAAGTTTATCACAGGGGCAACAGTGAAACTTTCAGTGTAGAAGAAGTTTTGCCGATTTTGTACCTGGCCTTCTTTCAGGGACTTTTAGTAAACACTAAACAAGTGAACTGAAACTCCTCAGACAGAAACACATCAGCCAGTGGATACTGTGTCAGCATGTCCATAGAGACTTCTCTAGGTCACAAGCTGTTTGTAAAATACCATGCCAACTGAAAGGCAACTTGCAGTAGCCATTTAGATCAGTGACAGGATTGAACGTCCTAGTGTATGGAAAAGGTCTTGTGCGTGATGTAAAGAAATAGAGAGCCTGGCTAAATAGAGAGCTTCGGCTGGAACTCAGGAACAAAAAGAAGGCTTATAATCTTTGGAAAAAGGGCCTGGCAGATAAGGAGAAATACCATGAAGCGGTGAGGATATGCAGGGGGAAAATTAGAAGGGCCAAGGCTCAAGTGGAGCTCATCTTGGCCACCAATGTTAACAATAACAAAAAGGGGTTTTTTCAGTATGTTAACAGCAAGAGAAAGGTTAGGGATAATGTGGGCCCACTGATGGATGAGGTGGGCACCCTAGTAGTGGAAGACACAGAGAAAGCAGAGCTGCTGAATGCTTTCTTTTCCTCAGTTTTCACTGTTAGGACTGCCCCTCATGAATCTGTGACCTTGGAGGCAAGGGGGACGGTATGGAGAGAGGAAATTTTTCCTCAAGTAGATGAGGACCAGGTTCGGGCCCACTTGGCCAAACTGGACATTCATAAGTCCATGGGCCCTGATGGGTTGCACCCACGAGTGCTGAGGGAGCTGGCAGACGTTATCGCTGGACCACTCTCGATCATCTTTGAGAAGTCGTGGAGAACAGGAGAGGTGCCTGAGGACTGGAGGAAGGCCAACATCACTCCAGTCTTCAAAAAGGGCAAGAAGGAGGACCCTGGGAATTACAGACCAGTTAGTCTCACCTCTGTCCCTGGGAAGGTGATGGAGAGACTCATACTAGATGTCATCTCCAAACAAGTTGAAGAGTGGGGGGTTATTGGAAGTGGGCAACACGGGTTTACCAAGGGTAAATCATGTATGACCAATCTGATAGCCTTCTATGATGCCATGACCGGTTGGTTGGATGAGGGGAGGGCAGCAGATGTCATCTACCTTGACTTCAGCAAGGCTTTTGACACTGTCTCCCATAACATCCTCATTGGGAAACTGAGGCAGTATGGGCTGGATGAGGGGACAGTGAGGTGGATTGAGAACTGGCTGTGTGACAGGACCCAAAGGGTAATTATTAATGGAGCAGGTTCAAGTTGGAAGCCTGTAACCAGTGGAGTCCCCCAGGGGTCAATACTTGGACCCGTGCTGTTTAATATATTCATCAGTGACCTGGACGAGGGGACAGAGTGTATCCTCAGCAAGTTTGCTGATGATACCAAACTGGGAGGAGTGGCTGACACCCCGGAGGGCTGTGCTGCCATCCAGCGAGACTTGGACAGGCTGGAGGGCTGGGCAAAGAAGAACCTCATGAGGTTCAACAGGGAAAAGTGTAGGGTCCTGCACCTGGGGAAGAAGAATGTCAGGCACCAATACAGGTTAGGGGTGGACCCGCTAGAGGCAACTACTGAAGAGAAAGATCTAGGGGTCCTGGTGGACAGTAAAATGGCAATGAGTAAACAGTGTGCTCTTGCGGCCAGGAAGGCCAATGGTATCTTGGGTTGTATAGGGAAGAGTGTAGCCAGCAGGTCAAGGGAAGTCATTCTCCCCCTCTACTCTGCACTGGTGAGGCCACAACTGGAGTACTGTGTCCAGTTCTGGGCTCCCCAGTTCAAGAGGGACAGGGAACTACTAGAAAGAGTCCAGCGTAGGGCTACAAAGATGATTCAAGGATTGGAGCATCTCCCTTATGAGGAGAGACTGAGAGAGCTGGGACTCTTTAGTCTGGAGAAGAGAAGGCTGAGGGGAGACCTTATCAACGCCTACAAGTATCTCAAGGGAGGGTTGAAGGAGGAGGGAGCCAGACTCTTTTCAGTGGTTCCCAGTGAGAGGACGAGGGGCAACGGGCACAAGTTGGAATATAAGAGGTTCCACTCAAATATGAGGAGAAACTTCTTCACGGTGAGGGTGACGGAACCCTGGAATAGGCTGCCCAGGGAGGTTGTGGAGTCCCCTTCTTTGGAGATTTTCAAGACCCGCCTGGATGCAGTCCTGAGTAACATGCTCTAGCTCTAGGCAATCCTGCTTCAGCAGGGGAGTTGGACTAGATGATCTCTATGGTCCCTTCCAACTCTAGAAATTCAGTGAAATTCAGTGAAATTCAGTGAAATTATATCATGGTTGTTAGGACAGCTGAACAAAAACCTACTGACAATAACATTTGAAACAAGTGAAGTTGTATTTTTTATTTATTTATAAGCAAATTTAAACCAGCTTGTACATCTAATATGAGGTTCAAGAACAGAGTGTCAGATCCTTCAGTCAGAATTTGCTTAGAGATTTTGAATACATTTGAAAACAGCAGTAGTCAGAGCATGCCAAACTTCAGCAGTTCTGGATTAGCAGTGGTTTCAAAGAGGGGCAGTTACAGATGACGTGAGCCATCCACCATTATGCAATTCCAGGAGACAGATCAGCACAGAAAGTAGATGTGAAGCACCATGAGCTTTCTTAAGTGCAACTGGGATCTGTCCCATGCAGGTCCACCAAGGTAAATCAAATCTTTGTCCACTTTTTTATTACCATCAGAGGAAGATACTTTCACTGGATATCTTTTATCTTTGCAAAACAAAAAAATGATTTCACACCTAACCAATGTCTAGAGATAACTGTCATTGACGACTCCATTTATTATGACTTGTCAGTTGGTTACATGATAATAAGGATCTTGTGTTGAATTCATTTCACATGTCTCTTGATCATACAGAAGTTTAATTTCTACAAACTGAAAGGTGTTAAGATTTAAAGTTTCAAGCCAGGGAAGGTTATATGAACTCCCAGGTATTTCAGACTTGTGAGCATTGCCAATTTTCAGACTTCCCCTGGACCCTCACAGAAGCTCAACAGTGCAGGGGCTGAAAATATTTCTCATTTCTGCAGTCACCCTGCCCGAGAGAGTTTTCGCTGATGGAACATTTTGCTGAACTGAACTCAGGAAACTCCACGCACACACACACACTAACACCCTATTACTGTTAGCACAGCTGAAACCTATACCCAAATACTAGCAAAGGATTAACAAACTCTACAGTGAAACTTGCATTCAGAGCAGTCCTGGAACATGTCGAGTATTTAAGAGACACTTGCAAAAAAATCCCTCATTTTTTATTTACCAAAGACAGAGAATTCAGCACTTTGCAAGATTGAGACCTTTCAGTGAGTAACCTTCTACTACTTCATAGGTATCACTTTATAGCATCCCAAATGACTCAACCCGTACTGAAGACTACCTTGTCCAAGCAACTGATGTATTTCCTCGTCCCTTGAGTGGTTCCTTAAGATATTTGTGTAAAGGGATCATTTTATCCAACACTGAAATACAGCCTCCCCTCTGGTATAACTTGGCAACTATTTAACGGTACAAAGCAATGCTGTATGGGAGGTTTAAAATGGAAAGTGAAGGCCATGAGAAAACAGCCTTCTCTTAATAGCAAGTGGCTTAGTTACTTTCCTGCTTGTACTAGAAAGTATTCATTTTAAATGGAGTATAACTCAACTTCATGGTGGGTCAGACACCATGGCTTTGCTAATTTAATGAATTAAAATTAAAACGTGGGGAATAGCTGAGGATTGCTTATACACATTCAGTCTCTAGAATTTGTGTTTCTTTTTTCAGGGAATAAAACATTTCTGGAGCTTACCACACAGAAGATACACCTTACTAAAGAGCAAAGATGACACTGACTGAAAACTATGTTACTTAGCAGAAGGCTGGGGATTGTTTTTTGAGGGGATACCAACAGTTCGACTGAGCACTTTTTTTTTTTTTTTTAAAGGAGTCTGTCCCATTTTCTTTTCATCAGATTGCAAATTTTCTAATGCCCTCACCAGCAAAATTACTGTTAGCACAAATGCTTCCTAGGTTTGCGATTGGGTAATTTCATTGCTGTATATGTGTCCACACAGAATTCCAAGGTATTTTCAAAGACACAAAGCAATGCAAGTGAGTTTTACTTTGCTGACACAGTGTTTGGAGTTAACTGCAGGTTCTGTGGAATGACAAAATTATTTAAATGTAAAAAATACAGATGTTTTGCATTGTGTGACAATTCTTTGTTAGGCTCACATGACAGCCAGTCTTAACCACAAGCCAGGTCTCTTTCAGTAAACTGATTTAATGTTGGCTGGAGGAGGATGGCAAGTCAGTGCCAGACCTTCTCCTCTACATTGCTTCTTTTCATAGTTCTTTCTTTGTGTGTCTTGGTCCTTGAACAGTACTGTTGGCCAGAGCAAGGGATCTGGACCTGGGTATCAACAACCTAACTTTCAGAATACCCAGAAAAATCAGGAAATATATCTTAAGTTGGTGGAGAGAATCGAGCAATTTCAAAGGGGAATTCAGACCTGACAGAGGCTCAGCTATCCTTCCACTGTCTACAACAGAGCAAACTTGTGGTGAGGAAGCCCCTAGATTAGATGCTTCTATACAAGTGTCTGAAATTAGGTAGGGTGAAGAAAGACCAAGATGTAGGTTACCATTTCAGAACATGGTTTGGCTTCCAGAAACTCAGTAGTTAGCTATTCAGCATTCATGTGAAAAACAGAGGCAATATTACCAATCATGGTAAAACAGTTTCCCAACACAACCAACAGCTCATTAAAATGTATCTTATTGCTATTGTATTATGCTATATGTAAAAAGCAGTCAAAGCTGGCAGGGAAACATGTTCAGACATGGTTTAATCCACAACACTTAAGTGACAGCAGTGTTGTCTGCAGTGATGAATGGAAGCAATGAGGGAGATGTCAAAGAAAAAAAATATCTGCCCCCAACATGCTGTTCCACCAGTTGTCTGGAGGAAAACATACAATAAGACCAAGAGACTCTGTAAAAATGTTGGATGCAGATTTGAAGGGGAGAGTAATGGAAATGGAGTTTTTCTGGAACGTGCAAAAGAAAGAAAGAAGGGTGAGTGGAGCCTGGCAGCAGCACAGGGTTTGCAGGGAGGTGATGAAAACAAGAGCAAAGAGACAAGCTAAAACTGACAATGACAGAAAATGTATCTGTAGAGAGAAGCTAAAGGCGAAATACAGCCAAGCAAAGTAACCCCATAAAATCCTCTGCCATGAGAATTCCAAGGCTGAAATTTTATTTTCTCTTTATTTTACAAGGTGTAAACTGGTCTTTCAGTTAGAAAACACTTCTATTAAATAATTTCTCTCTAAAAAGACTCATTTCCTTATTAAAACTGCAGTGAGTTTCACAGTCTCCCCAAGCAGTTCTTGATTTTTTGTGCTCTTTCTCTCAAATAAGGGCTAAATTCTGTGACCTATTAATCACAGAGCAGATCTTGCCATATGCATACACTCCCGTGCAAGGTAATCAGAGATTGGGCCGTTCACTGTATCTAAAAATTAAAATGCAGCTGTTGAGAAATTGATATAAACTAACTTCAGTAGCCTGGAGTTAAATATTTATATTACTAAAAACTGGCCTCGCTCTTGAGTTCCTAGAAGATCAGAGTTAACTTTCAGCTTGTGACTCAACTGTAAAACAATGCCATTTTCTCTTCTCAAGCCAGCAGACAGCCCAAAACAACACCCTGGGGAAGACATGATTCTTTAAATGAGAGGTTTTCTTCACTGAATCTTAAGTCCAAAGTTTTCAGATGATTCTATGTAAGTCTTCATTATTAACCATTTCACCAATGAAAAAAGTAGATGAGAAAGAATAGGGACAACCTGTATCAAATATCACTGCATGCCGGACAAAGCATACACACGATCTCTTGCAAATTACATCCTGTTTTGGTAACTCACTTTGGTTTAATTTTTGGCTGGTTTGTGGGAATACACCTTAACAAGGCCAAGGAAAATGTGAGACAACACGAAGCACAAAAAACCTGTCAAGTGGCAAAGCAGATATGGATTTCTACCCCCCATTCAAATAATAAAGTTAGTTGATGACACCGCTGCATTTTTTTGTAATCAAATGCAGCCATATACTTATGAAATTAAGGTATTATTTTTATCAGAAAAGCTGAATTTTGTGTAACATAGCTGATGCTGGACAAGAGTCAGTATCAGGAATAAATGCTGAAAGGGATATTGCAAATTGTGATACAAAAGTCTCTCTTGTTTACACTCTCATGGATGATCTAGAAAAAAATATCTGAACCATCCTAGTAATAGAAAAGTGAAGCTATTAAACTTTGCTGAAAACAGAACAAAAATTGAAAGCCATGTCAACTATGAACCTCATTTAACAGAAATTAATGTTTAAATGTTCTTTATGTTTGGTAGGGTCTGGGCCAAACCTTCAAGCTATTAGAAATAAACTGTGAATATTACAAGGAGACTCAGTTTGGAAACATGTTTAGCAAACATAACTTGAGAAAAATAACTCCACATCAATAGGGGGCGAGTTTGGCACAAGGCTCCTTTCGCTTGTAGAGCTCACCTGTGTTAGTTAAGGGCTAGTTTGGAAACCACAGGTTCTGGATCCAAAACAGAGCTGCAAGTGCTGCTGTTTGTGTTCAGCATTCCTCAGTTCGTTTCAGGCTGATGCATCCTCTGAATTTTCTTTTATGTTTTAAGTCCTAAGGAAAGGTAAATCAGAAGTTATTTTCAACCCAGAGTTTGTTTTTTTTTTTTCAGGATGAGGTCTACTTTTGGATAAATACTTTCCTGTTTTTAAAGGAAATTCATAGAGGTTTGGGACATTTGTGTTTGATTATTTTAGGGATGAAACATGCAGGAGAAAACAGGGGAAGGATAAAGTTTTGGGTTTTGAAAACCACAAACACAGCCAGCTTCTTCTATTTATTTCTTGTTCACAAAAACTGGTTGCTTCCAAAAGGTTTCTCCAGGCACACTTTTTGGGAAATGCTTGTGATGGATTTGCCATTGAGTGACCTCATCCCTCAAAATCTGTTTGTAATGAGTAATAATAACAATGAAGATGCCATCAAGCACTGAAATCCTCCAGAGAACTGGAGTCTGTTCTCAGCTCACAGTGTGTGTAAACACTGGCGATATATGTAGCGTTGCAATATCCTATAGTCCTGCCTGCAAAAATACAACAGGATAACTTTTTTTTCCATACAGAACCACGAGAAATTGTGAGAAGACCACTTTACTTAAAATTCTGTTCTCCTCCTTATCCTGCTACATTTGAAATACTGGGCGAATGTCTAATCCTTCAGGTTATCACCTTGCCCATTTCAACAGCAGGATATGCTCTCTTAAAAAGCATCTGTGGAGGCTGCAAGTCAAGGCCACTGATGAAAGCCAAGTCTCCTGTCTGTCCTGAGAGTCTTGCTCTCTTTTATCTGGCATTCTGTAGAGTTTACAATTGCTGCAAGGGAATAGCTTGTGCATTTTCATTTTTCCTCAGCGTTAATTTCACAGCATATGTGTTCTCTGCTCAGGGCTCAGAACACAGCATCAGTGTTCTCTCTAGACCAGGGCTCTAGAAACAAATTCCCTGAATACTCACATCTAGTTTTGGGAGCAACATTTTGCCTAGAACCACATTATGATCTCAATTTGCTCAAGGTGTCTAACAGATGTTTGTGAGGGGGCAACAAGACCAGGGAGAACTCCTGCTCTCTCTTTTCCATATGGGTAGAAGCAGCAGGCTCATGTATTTTTGAAAGTTTGTCCAAGCTGCTCTTAAGGACTGTAAGTTCATGGGGACTAGTGAGCTGGGGACCAGTGAGGTGCTAAGATAAGAAATCTTATTCATGCATTTATCCCTGCCAAAGATAGGAACAACTGTTCGGGGTGGGAATGCAATCCTGTTTTAGGAGTGTGTGTGTTCCTGACACTGTCATCCATGAGTGTCTTGGTAAAGTTGACAGACTACAGAAAAGGAGAAAAATTTGACTGAAGCCTCCAACTTTGAAGACCTCTCCAGGAAGAGCAGTAAAGTATTTGGGATAAGAAGCTTAGCTGCACTGAGCTCCTGGAAGGGGAAATCAGGCAGTGTAAATGCAACCAACTGCTCATCAGATAACTGTGACCAACCCAGCCTGTGTCCTGGGGAGGGTTTTCAGTGGGGAGGGAGGCAGGTTCACCTTGAGATTGTCTTTGAACCCTTTGTGCCGATCAAGAACTTTTGGATGAAGAAAATGGCCCTTTCAAAAGTGAATGTGATATCCTTTCCAGGATTAGTGTCAGCTTCTGACAGAAAGCTGAGAAGGTAGTGTACTGTTCTGCAGGTTACCAGTCACCCTGCAACTGGGGAAAGAAAGGATCTGTCAGTGATGGCAGAGAAGTGTGGAGAGCCAGTCTCGGCAGTGGGGACAGCCAGGACTTCCAGGAGCCAAGCATCTCTGCTGCTTGCTTAGCAGAGTGCCACACGGTATTCCATGCAGGCTCCTGAAGGTGTCCCTTCCTGGGACCCAGACCACAGAAGGCAGCAACACCTCTCCCTCCTTGTCTGGGGTCTCTTGTTCCTTCTTTTATTCTCCCTAGCTGCACAGATCATTCGTATGTGGTGATACAGCAAGAGCAACATCAGTCCCCTGAGGTGGCAACTCTAGGAAGTACAAAGAGGAGGATTACTTTCAGGCACACTGGAAGAGTTTCCTCTTAGTGTGCAGTGCAGGAAAAGCCAAGGTGCTTGCCCACCTGACCTGTGGGCAGCATTGCTATTGACAGGCAGGGTCAGGTAGCCACCTGATTATAACATCTGATTTCATATCTGAAAGACAAGTCAGACATCCCGCTCCTGCAACCTGTTGTATTCATCTATCAATCACTAACCTAAAACTAATAGAAAATTCTTCAAAGTCAAAGTGTATCTGCTCACCTTTTTGGCTAGCCTCCCCAAGATGAGAGGAAGGCTGAACTGCAAGACCCAATCGGATGTATGCTATCATTTTTTAAAAGGTTCCTCCATCCCCCCTGAAACTCCGCTGGCACTCCTTGTATTCACCTCTAAATTATGATGAACTTCTGCTGTTCAAGCCTCCCAAACTGAGAGTGGATGATGAATTTATAGACTATATTTGTTAGTGTGTTCACATAAGAAAAGAGATTTCTAGCGTTCCCAAGGAATGCCATTGTGAGTGCACAGCACATTAGGCTTCAAGGGAAACCCAGAAGTACTATCCCTTTGCTAATTTGTCACAAAGAAACTACTATTTAATGCAACCCTGTCAATTACTGTGGCAAAATATTTGTTCCATGCAAATACTTGAGTGATTTCCAGGGATAAGGCATCTCTGATGAAGAAGATGAGAGAGTAGGGAGGAATAAAGCAATTAGCATCAGAGAGAAGAAAGGGCTTTTTTTTTTCAGTGTGAGACCAGAATTCAGCAAAGCAACCCTAGAAACCCACAGAGCAGCTCAATGCAGGTGCATGAAGTGGGAACACGGATTATGGCGGAGAGACATCTGCCATCTCATCCTTCACAAACCTCACTGAGTACTTGTGCTTCAGAGCAAGGTGCAATAACCATGTAACGAACTAACCTAGAATAACCTGACCTCCAGTGAAGCTTGCTCCTAGTCCCCTGCTCAATTAGTGAGTGATTTTTGCTCTAGAGCTTTAGGGTTTATAAGACACATTTGTTTTTCTTGCCTAATAACGATGGATCTTGTAATTATCCCTGTGCTGTCTGATGCTTTAATAGAGCTCGTTATGCTCTTAGTCTCAGTGATACACTGCATTAGCCCAGATACCCAGTAGCCTTCCATGTAAGGGTACGTGCTCTCGTGTTTTACAGAGTCAAAATAAGAATTCCACTTCCCTCCCCTGCCACCTAAAAATGTTATATTAAAGGAACAAAACCTGCCAACAGGACATTTTTTTCCAGCCCTATGCACAGCCCTGAAAACTTGCCTAAGCCCCACTCCTCCCCGCTCCAGCTGCCTCCCAGGGCAGATGTGCTCCTCACTGCCTGGAGCAGACATCCCCCGTCCTTCCCATGGGGCATCACCAAGGCAGCTGGCTGCTACCCCAGGAACCATGTGAGTGCCCCCAGCCAGCCCTAGGGCTGCAGCTAGCTGTGGTGGCACCAGCCAGCTTCCCTCCCAAGAAGGTCTCTCTAGGAGTCCCAGGACCACAGTATAGCTGGTGAATTTGGGGAGCATTTTTTCAAGTCTTCGTATCTGGGAAAAAAGGAACAAAACCAACCAGAACAAATAACGGCAGTCATTAAAAAGTAAGTTACCAATATAGTACTGCCATCAGAACTTCCACCAAGTAAGAAATTTATTTCATCACTGTCTTGTTTTTCAGTGTCATTTAAAAATCCTTTTTTTTTTTTTTTTTTTTTTTTAAGAACGGGGATAGTAATAGAAATCAGCAATTTACATTCTCCATTGCTTACTTTAAATATTTTGCTTGTCTTATTACATTGTGGGCTACTTTGTAGCCTCTGCCTTGGCCTTCTGCTGCTCTACACAATGTGATTTGTGGGTTTTTTGGGGGTTTTTTTGCAAGTTGGCAGGTGTTATCCACACGCTTTGCAGATAACACTCTGATCACACGGAACTGCTTTAATTCCCTGCTTCCAGCTGCTTGGTCATGTTAAACAGCAAAAGGTACATTTCCGAGTACTCATTGCCCATGTAAGCAAATGCTGTGGCAAGGATCTGATCAACTTGAGACCAGAAAAGTAACTAATCAATGAAATATGCTATTTAAACTGTGATCTTCCATATCCTTTTTTTTTTAAAAAAAAAGCATTCAACCTATTATATGAAATAAATGTGCAAGTAAAAAAGGAAACCTAAGAGAATGTTTCTGGTTTTGGTTTGTTTTTTTTTTTTTTCATTAAATGTTTACTAATCTGGGCAGGGCTTTTCAAAGATTTTCGGCATTTATTTGCTATGGAGTTATTTGGAATATTTTTAAAAGTATTTTAGAGCCATCATATCTATTTAGAAAGACTTATGATATGTTTTGAGATCACATATGCCTTGATTGCTCTCTCACCATAAAAAAATTCTTAAGCCCATCAAAGTCAGGATAGTGGTCACACATGTTGCTGAGTGGGTACAACCTCCTGCTGAAACTTGGGTCACAGGATCAGGACCTTAATGTGACATGGAGGACAGGGAGATATTAAGAGCTGACTTTTTGAAGCAGACAGATTTTATTCATCTGGGCAGGGGGGAGGGAGGAGCTTATTTCTACATTTTTGGCAGGGTCTCAAAGAGTTTATATAGTAGTTTGAAAACAATGCAATCAGCTTAGGAGCCATTATTTTTCATGGGAGCTGGCACTCACTAAATTTTTATGTAGGTCCATAATTTCAGTGGTCCTTTTTCTCATCAAGTCATGGAAATCTTAAAAATGTCTTGCAGGCACCAATGTGTTCTTATCTTACCTAGAACAATTACAACCTCATAAAAGCTGTTTGCATCTCAAGTTTTGAATCCAGTCAAGTTATCATCAGTTAAAAGGGCATAATTTTCACTCCTTTTTCTATTTGTATATTATTTGTTAACTTTGGCACCTTCTTTTGTTTTGCATTATTCCATATCACACTGCTCTAAAGCTAGTTTTAATTTTAGTACATACTATATATTTTACTGCCACATCCTGGGAACAATCAATGACCTTTCTTAATAATGTATCACTTTAGTGAATAGTACACGTAATTAAAAATGAACACATGGTATATTAATATTTGGTGGTAAAAATTCCTTCTCAAATAATAATGCTATTAACACAATCATACAGACAGAAATTGCAATTAGTAATAAAGCATGAACAAAATCACAAATGTAAAGATTTAGAGGAACTGATCTCTCAGTAGCATAATCATAACAACGTATGCTTTCTTTTCTGGTTGATAAACTCCTATTTGCAGTATTTTCCACAGCTTTGGATACAACCTATTCTGGTGCCACATCTTCAATAATTTCAACTGAATGTTGTCAGTGTGAAGACAGAAAAGAGAACAAGAATAAAGAGCCACTAGGAAATGAGTTTGTGTACTGTTGCACAATTGGGAAAGTGTTAAAGGACCTCTTGTGTTCATAATGTTATTTTATATATATTAGAAGGAAAAAAAAAAAAAAAGAAAAAGCTTCCTCCATGTAAGCAATAGGGCAATTCATTGCCAAGGCTGAAACTGCCCCTGGAAGATTTCAATTTTTTTGACACAGCCAGTTTTAACATTTGTAAATATATTCTCGCTCTTATTAGCCCATGCAGTTAAACATCAGTCATTCCTAAAGGTTATTAACTGCCCCGTTTTCCCTAAAACTGAAGCACAGAAGCACATTACAGAAGTCTGTAAAGTCTGGTCAGTACTTTCCTCTCTGCCCAGCAGGTCCTCAGATCAGTTTGCAGCTACCTGCACGGTCCATTCCCTGTTACTCAGCTTCCTACTAATTAACCAGGTTCCCATGACCCCAAGCCCCCTGGTTGACACCACTGCACGTGCAGTCAGCTAGCTCACCTGTGACTTTGCTGGGGAAAGAGTTTGTGGCTGGCACGTTCCACAGTGAGCTCTGGGCTGGGGAATGTGCTCTTTCTCTGCTGCAATATAGCCTTGCTGGTTTGTCTCCCTGCTAGGGGATAGGGGCATTTTATTTTGAGAGGTTTAGTAGTTACTGTTTTATACTGATTTTGTAGGTATATTAGTGTCTTAAAACACTTGGCATATTAGACAGACATTGGATGTGTTGCCATACAGTAAATTGTTCAAGGAACGGAAGAAGCACAAACACACTATCCTTGCCTTTGCAGCTTTGGTTTCCTTTTCATTATTAGTATAATGTTAAATGAAAAGAACCTGTTTTTTTTAAGGGAACGTTTTTTCCTCCATTATGTATTAGCCATGTATAACTGCTTAAATGGCAGGGTCACCTTTCCAGGTCATGCCTTTTGCATAGTCCCTCTTTGTGTATAAATATCACTTGAGCCCTCAAACTCAAGCACACACTAACTCATGCTACAGGTAGTGCTTGTTTCCCCATTATAGGCTTTCCATTTTTGACAGTGTTGCCAAAGTTTCCATTTTAGAAACAGCAAGCTGCCTCCTCTACTTAGTGTAGGAAGGGCCCCATGACTGCCACAAAATAAAGTGAATTAAGAAAATAGTCAGGTCTTTGTAATAGGTAGCCTTCATTTTTCCGTAGTTCTTTTCCACTGCAAGGAAAGCAAGCAGGAAGCTATGTTTTGTGCAGTAAGAAATGACCAGTGCAACATGTCCCTGCCATATCAGCTTGAATGACCACACAGTCCTGGCTTTGCCCAAATGGCACGGAGTTTCCAGACATCTTACAGGGTCACCTGGACACATGCAGGCTGTCATACCTGGAAGCAACCACCTGTCTGTTGTGACATGTAGCCTGCACGCAGAGATGTCCTATACCACCAGAACCTCCAATCTGGGCAGAGGATCCAGTCTTCTTCAAAAGTTTACCAGCTCTCTAGGTATGCTGACTCTTTTTTTCTCCTGTGGCAAGTACATCACACTTACCAGTCATCTGTTGGACTGGGACATTACACCTCCTTTTGAACACAAATAAACCTAAAATTTGACGAAGAGGCTATGTAAGTGAGCTTCTTCCACTGCTTTCTTCTTCCCTGGCAGCAGGACTTAGTTTCAGGCTCTTGCCTCTGAATTATACTTTCTCAGAGTGGTACCCAAGTGCATGCAGTGCAAAGAAAATTTAAGAATGGAGTTTGTAGGGATTAATTTAGATAATTCCTGGAGAAAAGACAGCATCTAGAACTACTTATCTGTGTAATTATTTTTTTCGTTCAAGATTTGGGTTCGGTTTTGGTTTTGCGGTTTGAGGTTTTATTTGGGGGGTTTTTTGGGGTTTTTTTGTTGTTTTTTTTAATAAGCACCAGCTTGCAATAACAGTTGGTGCTTTACAATTAAGTAATTTACAGTCTGTATGATATTGCTGATACTCTGTTTGGACCCACTACTATTGGAGGTGTACTGCGCAATACTGAGCGTAGTGACAGGGCTCAGCACCTAATAAATGATAATAAGAGATTTGCTTGGTCACTTTCAGACCAGAAGAATAAGATCAAGCTGATCTGGGAGTGTATTATTTAATCCGCACTTTTTTTTTTTACTTTTTTCTTTTTACTGGTGGGAGTGATCTGTTGTCTCTCAAATCAAGCTGCCCTTTGCAGTTGACTTCCCACTGACATAAGGGGCAGGCAGTGATTTTGCTTCCAGATGAAACCTGAGGAGAACAAACATCTGTGAAGAATGGAGAATGGTGGCAGCCCAGTGAAGTGCCTGAGAGCAAAGTGTTCAGCATGCTCACTAATAAGTGTCAGCTTGATTTGAATCATTTGCTAAAGTGCAGCACAGCTGAAGCCAAAAGAACATACCTTTCCTCAATGAAATGGAATCCCAAGGCATAAATAAAAGATTTCACCTGAGAAGAGTGATTTATTATCTCCATCCCAAGGAAGATGCCTGTGATTTACCACACCTCCTTGCTTTAAAGCAGAAGCAAAAACAATCCCTTCCCCCAAAATAACCCTTAACCAGCAACCACCAGCACTATCTCCATTAGCTGGAAGAGAAGTCTGAGATGCATTTATACCAATGATATAGTTGAAGTCAACAGAGTCATACAGACAGGAAAGCAGACCAAGTGAGAGACAAACTAGGTCCATGGTTCCAAAAATCATGAGGAATTCACTGATATTCATTTAAAAATAATAATAATAATAATAATAATAATAATAATAATAATAATAAAGACTATATCACAGTGGGCTTCTGTCCAATCTGAAATTCTGATCCCATATCCCACTGAAAGGAGCCAGCTAATTCATTCCCGACCATATGGATGTTGTAAAGTTGTAGAGATCAAAACCCTCCCTGACAGAACCTTGGATCAACGAGAGAAAACATTTCTGCTCCCTCTTGAGTAGCCATTTCGGGTTTTACGAGGAGCCTGATCCATGTTGGGACAATGGTTTGAACGGCTTAGTCAATGCTAAAGAACATTCACACAGCAGACACAATCAATAAAGCTTATAATTTATTTACTTCATTCCTGAGTCTGAAGGGTTTGATTTAAGGAGCTGACATGGGATGTCAAAGTGAGGAGGGGCTTTCTGGGGTGAATGGCAGGTTTTAAATACCCTCTAGGTCTTAGGTAGATTCTCCATAGCCTCTTCCTCGGGATTACATTGAAAACAAGACACTATTCACAGACACCCTCAGCAAATCACCACACCATGTCTGCTGTGAGTTGTTGCCATAAATTACATATACAAAACTCAAAACCACTGGACAGTGTCGACTGGATCCCTCTTCAATTCCACTTGTTCATGAAGACTGAGCTTCTGCGGGTTGTGGGAGATGCAGGCAGGATAAATGACAATTATACACAGTCCCAAATTCCATTTTCCCTCCTTCTACTGCTTGAAGCTGGGAAAAGAAATAATGCTAGGGAATCAGAGGTGGTCACAAGTCAGGAATAACTGAGGGTACCTGTCTCTCTTTTCAGCTGAGTACCCTCACTTTTTCCCAAGCTGAATATTTCAGGGAAACCCCAAGTAAATGACTATCAGGGCCAGCCAGCAAACTATATACTTCTCTTGAAGAGGCAAGTTTACTCAGTTCCCCTGCAACTTTACCTTTTTTTCCAGTATGAAGTAATTTATCTTTGCTGCTTACAATGTTGCTTGGAGTGCAGAGTACTTGCTGAGACAGAAGAATATTTTCAGGTGAAACTGTCCTTTACTGGAAAGCGTGTGCTTTAATTTACTCAAGCTTCAAGCCAGAAATAGGAAGCCACTTCTGCCACAGGAACTGCTTCATGCCTTTTTCTTTTCAGTCCTCAGTAAAGCGTCAGCCAGATTTAGCACAAACTGACCACTGGTAGGGACAGCTCTGAATGCCTGACCAGACTTAAAAATTCTCATGCAGCAATAAATACGCTGAAGACACTCCATGAAAAGATCACTGAGTGTCTTGCCCCTTGTTCTCTCCTTCCAGGGTTTTATTTTACAGGGTTTTTTTCACCTGTAATAAAGGTGAAAATGTGATGTATGCATGACATGCTTATAGATTTTTATTTACAAGATGCGATCTGTTACCTAAACCTCTAGTCCCATTTACATCTCAGAACAAAAATAAACAGGATAAATCCAGGGAAATAAGGAAATGTGAGCTTTTGCATGTTCTGCATTTGTTCCAGTGCTGTCCTAATTTAATTTCTTGGGATTCCTTCCTGATGGGAGAAGTTTCACAGGGGTGTGACAATACAGGTCTTGAAATATCACTTAGTCCAGAAACAGTGGCAGGTACTTGTAGAGAGCAGTGCCCTCAGCCCTATGGCTACCTCCTCTGAGATCACACTGCTGGTGCTTGGCCAGAGGGAGCCTGCACAGGGAGGGGTAACTAGAATGGGAAGAAAGACAAGTGAAAGGTAGATTAGTCTGTGTCAGCCCCACTTTCCATACCAGAGCAAGAGCTACACCACAGCACAGTAAGCAGGTAGAGCTGAGGCTTCTCTGAGATCCACTCCAAGTATCTTCTGAAACAACCATAGCAGGTTTTCCAGTGTCTAGACAGGCCCAATCCCCTGTGCAGCATTCCTGTTTCCCCATGTGCTGCACAGCAAGGGCCGTCACTGGTATTCACAAAGGCACTAGAGAAATTGAAGTTTATTGTGTGAGTTCATTGGCCCTCTGAATGTGAGCTTTGAAGTCACTTCAGCAGCTATTCTGCATTTCTTATGTCCTGCAAGAACTCAACACAGAAATCATCCCTCCTCAACACAAACCAGGTGGAATTTTCTTCTTAACGATCTCAGAAAGCACAGTGTCCACCCCAAGTACTTGGCAACTACTGTACAGTACAGGTACATCAAAACCATAAGCAACTTTCACACTCAGAAAGTAATGTTAGCATTGGCTGCTGTACAAAAGGAACTATAAAATAACAACGAGAGAAGCAGAGGCTTTTGGGATATTCCCAAATGATAGGAAATACAAGTGGCAGGAGAAAGGTAGACAGAAGATTCATGCACCAGACCAAAATATACTTTTATTTTCACAAAATTATACTTAAAGGATATACTTTGTGTTTTACAACTCAAGCCCACATTGATAAAACTGCCATCTCTCAACCATGTTTTTATTTAAAAGGTGCTCTTTTGTCCTGTCTGAGTGAGATGAAGAATAATTTATTTGTCAATCAGGGAATGCTCTGGAAAAGAAATTCAGCCCTTCTACTTTTTCTCCTATAGAACTAAAAATAAAAATGTCACTCCTCAGGCTCATGTACCAGTGTACAACATGGTTACCAGTCATTGCCACCTGTTCTGGCATTCAACGTCAGAGATGCTGGAATTTCTGTAGGAACTGGAAAATTGTAGTGAATTTCCAATTTCTGGTACCAATATAGCAGGAAAAAAAATGCTGCCACTCTGCATGAACCAGTGCTGATTCTATCTGGAAGTACTGTCATTGACTTTAATGACAAATATACCTTCTGAGTAGTTGTACTTTGCAAGAATGTCTCTGCCTACTTATCAGGGTGTAAGTAGAACACTGTGCTTAAGTGAGATTTATTTCACTCTTGGCAAAAAGGCACCAGTTTATTTGGGGGGATTTAAGCTTCTGTTTACAAAAAAAATGATGGGGAAAAAGAAATCTATTCTCCTTTGTGTCCAGATTTAGAGTTTTTAGAACTACTTTACAATGGAGAGAAGTTCTGAAGATCCCATCTCCATGTAATCTGATGTAATAATGCAGGTCTACTTGCTTTTACTCAGTGTATTGGCTGGCTGCTGCATTATTGCTGGATTGCTTCCAAAAATCATCATAATAATAATAACAAAAGAACTTGTTCAGAAGATGTTTATCCAAATATCTAAACAGTTTTTTGAGGAACAAATCCATATTGAGTAGCGATATCATTTGCAGTAATAATGTCTGGAAGAAAAGAAAAATGAAAAGTGTCAGTCAAAGTAAACAGATTCTATATTGCAGCCCCCAGGAGGTCATGCTACGGTGTATAATATATTCAGTTGCTCACACCTAGCCCTATTTTCAAAGTCATAAACTGGGGTGGATTTGTCAGAGTTTCAACAATATAATTGTTTAGCTGCAAATTTTCCTGCTGGCAAGTTCCAGAGTTTTCAGATAATCCCAGGCAGGGATTCAAGCTTGCAGTCACATACACAATAGATCGTTCACAGGTAGCGTGTGGAGCCTGCAAACTGTGCTGCCACAGAAGTTTTCAGGGGATCATGAGCTCCCTCAAGCACACAATGCAATTTGAATATATGATACACAGATACTTCCATCATGGTGCACAAAGAGAGTGACATTGTTGTGGATTGTGTATGATTAACAGTGGAAGTGCAGAGCAGGTTTTTAAGTGTGTAAATCACTCAAATTTTTCAGCATCTTGAGCAATAAGATGCATTCCCACTTGAAGCCATGTGGAGAGGGCTTGGCTCAGGCCTTATTTCAAAATAGTCAAGGGAAACGCCTGTGTCTCTGTTAGCACGAGGCATGGCCCATAGCTTCTTACTTTGGCTATTTTTCTCCTGACTACACAACTTATGTCCTGGCAGCAAGATCTCCTGAGGTTTTTTGTTTCATTTGAATGCTTATTTACCTTCCATCTAAGCTATACAACAGGGCTTGAAGTGCTTATAGAAAAAGCTACAAAGATAGCAGTAATACTGAAACCACTTCTTCGCAGGTAAACATGATGAGAGCTGATGTACATAAACTAATGAAGAGGAAGGGAGAGAGAAGAGCATTTCCATTTCTCACCGGATTAGGAAGTCAAAGACTGTTTCCCTGATTGAGCTGGAGTTTTCTCTCTCAAAGCACCATACACAGAGGCATTTATTTATCCTTAGATGGAAGGAAAACAAGGCTGGAAGACTCTGGAGCATGGTGCCGTGTCCCATCTCTCACAAAGCCTTCCCTCTCTGTTGTTTGAAGGGTAGCACAAATCCTGCCAACACAGACTTCCCTCCCCTGAAATTCACTGCAAATAACCTTCACCCATTAATTCTTAAAAACCCCAGAACCTATTGCAGTAGTGTCTCTGAGTACCTAAAATTGCCTTATAGTGTGAGAGCAAGAGAGTGAAACTACGACTCTTCCTCCATGCCTTTCTTTGACCTACCACTGATCCATCAGAAAGGGCCTCCTAACCCACTCACTCACAGTGTCTGGGGTAGCTCCTGCGGATGCTGTCATGGGATTTACCTATGCATCTTGAAGGTCCACCTGTTTTTGGCCCCACTGTGCTGGGGCACTTCACCTGCCCCTCTACCCTCATGACCCCTCTCTACCTAGCTGCTTCAGCTCACTGGAGTTCAAAGAGACATAGCTGGCAGGAGGTCGTCCAGAACACCCTGGTGAGGGCCTCTTTCTGAAATCACTAAAACTCTGTGCCCACCTCCGTGTTACTCAACAAAGCAAACAAACAAACAAACCAAAATAAAAAAAAAAAACAAACCAAACCAAAACCCCCAACCCAAACAATCAAAAACAAAACCCCAAATCAAAACTAAAACTAAAACTAAAAGAATAACTAAAGAATACATTTTCTCAGTGTTTGAATAGGAAAGCTATGTCAGTCAATACTCCCTCCACTGTCAAAAATTTGTCACAAGTTGTTATACAGAGCTCAGGAAGGGCTTTGAGGAGACTGGGTCAGTCAGCAGGCCAACACTGGAACAAAACACCTGAGGCTGAATCAAGGTCGCAAGCACTTTCCTCAGATGGCCCAGCATTTCCACAGCACCCTGCTGTGCAAGCCTTGCCACTGACCTCAGTGGTGCATGGAGATGAAGCAGGACTGTACACAGACACCCAGGGCCCATGGCGATTTTACCCTGCCCTTTGCAGCTTCTGCCTTGTTTACATGTGGCAGGGCAGTTTTCAAACACCTAACACAGTGCCACAGTTCATGCTTTGTGATTTGGTGGAGGCAATGTACATAATATTAAATGCACTCAGTTACCCTTCCTTCAAAAATAATTGGAAGTAGAGCACAATATTAGAGCATAATACTGAGTGCCAGAGAGAGAAACAGCTGTATTTTCTGTCTATTTTTCCTCCCCTGTTGAAAACACAGAGAAAGAATTGCCTTATCTCCATCTTCCTTGAATACCCCTGAAGATCAAGAGGCTGATAGTCAAAGGTATTATAAATTCCTCTGTAACACAGTTCTCTAGCTGGTGTCTGTAACTCCATGCTTGCCTCAAGCTTTATCCAATAATTAATCAGATTGCCTTGGTCACACATACTTGGACTGTAAAATGCCTCTGCAAGAGACACTCACAACCAGCCCAAACTCCACACACGCAGGGCTCTGATTTATTCATCAATTTGGCCCGACTAGAAGCAAAGCTATTGTTTTTCACCTGGGGTGTGATCCAGCACTCATTGATGTCAAAGGCAGTGCTCCCATTGACTTCCATGGGACGCAGGATCAAGGCTTTCGCCCACCAGCAACTGACAGTAAGTCGTGCTGGTAGGGAGGGCAAGACTCCCAAAGGCAATTTAGAGTGCAACAAATTTACCATTGTGTGCTAGGTTACTGAAGATGCTCCTTATAATCAAACTGTCCAGCCTCAGTGTTTAGGTACCTGTGCTGAACAGCCATGCCACACTGGCTAAGCTCCCAAACCTCCATTTCAGCCTCAGTTAAATTCAGTGTAAAACACTGAGATACTTTCTTTTTCTTTTTCTTTCTTTCTTTTTCCTATCTTTCTTTCTCTTTCTTTCTTTTCTTTTCCTTTCCTTCTTTCTTTCTTTTCTTTCTCTTTCTTTCTCTTCCTTTCTTTTTCTTTGTTCCTTCCTTCCTTCCTTCCTTCCTTCCTTCCTTCCTTCCTTCCTTCCTTCCTTCCTTCCTTCCTTCCTTCCTTCCTTCCTTCCTTCCTTCCTTCCTTCCTTCCTTCCTTCCTTCCTTCCTTCCTTCCTTCCTTCCTTCCTTCCTTCCTTCCTTCCTTCCTTCCTTCCTTCCTTCCTTCCTTCCTTCCTTCCTTCCTTCCTTCCTTCCTTCCTTCCTTCCTTCCTTCCTTCCTTCCTTCCTTCCTTCCTTCCTTTCAACTCCCCCTGTTTCTCTTTCTTTATTCCTCTTCCTGTTTCCTTCTCTTTTACTTTCTTTCTCGGTCTCACTCTACGATCTCTCTTCCACCGCCTCACTTTCTCTCTCCCTTTCTCTCTCTTCCTTTCCTCGTTTTTTTGGTAACCAACTTGTTCTTCTCAGTTTTCCTTCAAAATGCAAGGTAGCAATTCAGAAGACATGTCCATATCTTCAGACGGCATCCAGACTAGTTTGGTTATATTTTCTGTAACAGCTGAAAAAAATGTGTTCATACAGCATGACAGAACATACAGACTCTGGAACATCACATGTGCAGCAGCCGGACCCTTCGCTCCCCAGCTCCCTTGCTGCAGGTCCCTGCTTTCCAGTCTGGGGTCTGACACAGTAGTGTCTGCCAGGCAGGGGGGCCT